>NC_043702.1:119834183-119919167 GCF_006229205.1 Suricata suricatta | reverse complement strand
ACGTAGTACTCCATCGTGAATATATACCACATCTTCTTGATCCATTCGTCAGGTGATGGACATTTAGGCTCCTTCCATGTTTTGGCTATTGTTGACATTGCTGCTATGAACATTGGGGTACATGTGCTCCTATGCATCAGCAGTAGTCTATTTCTTAAAAAAAAACAACAAAACAACAACAACCTGGAATCTTAGCAGGGATTGAATTAAATCTATTGGCAAGATGCAATATATTAACCATACTTGATTTTCCTTCATGAACGTGGTATAGCTCTGCATTTATTTAGATCTTTCTTGATTTCTTTCATCATTTAATGATGTTTAGCATATATATTTGTTTAGCATATATATTGTTAGATTTATACCTCAGTGTTTTACCACTAGAAATAGTATGGGTTTTGTTTTATTTTGTTTTTATTTTAGGGAGTGAGAGCATAAGCAGGAGAGAGGGACAGAGGGAGAGAGAATCTTAAGTAGGCTTCATGCTGAGTGTGGAGCCTGACACAAGGCTCAACCCCATGACCCCAGGATCATGACCTGAGCTGAAATAAGGAGTCAGACAACTAAATGACTGAGCCACACAGGCCCCCTGGTATAGTAGTTTTTAAAAAATAAATGGTTTTCTGTTATTGACAGCATACAGAAGTTACATTTGACTTTTGTATATTTACCTTGTGTCCTATGACCTTGCTAAATTCAGTTTTTTAATTGTAATGGCTTTTCATAGATTCTTGGAGGTTTGCTAAGTAGACCATTATGTTATCTATAAACATAAATTTTTATTTCTTCAATTCTAATCTGTTTGTTCTTTCTTTCTTTCTTTTTCCCTTTCTTTCCCTCTTCCTCTCTTTCTTTCTTTTTCTTATTGTATTGGTTAGGTCTAATACGATCTTACAAAGGAATGCTTCAAGTGGATGTCCCTTTCTTTTTCTGATCTTAGGCAAAAAGCAATTCTTTTACTATTAAATTTAATATTAAGTAGATTTTTTTTGTAGATAATCTATCAGTTTACATAAGTTCTGTTCTACTTCTAGTTTGCTGAGACTTTATCAAGAATGGATTTTGGATTTTGTTAAATGTCTGTTCTACATCATTTGAGATGATCACATGGTTTTTCTTTTTTAGACTACTTATACAGTGAATTGTGTTAATTGACTGTAGATATTGAGCCAATCTTGCATTCAGAGGAGAAACACCACTTGGTCACAATATATTGTCTTTTTATACATTGTTAGATTTTATTAGGTAATACATTGTTGAGAATTTTTTTATATGTGTTCATGAATGATTACCAGTTTAGTTTTCTTATGACTTGGTCTAGTTTTGCTTTTAGAATAGCTGTGTTCTTATAGAATGAGTTGAGGAGCATTCCTTTTCAATTTTTCTGGAGGGGTTAGTGTAGAATTGGTATCATTTCAATCTAAACATTTAATATGACTGTTAATGTTATCTGTTTCCTTTGAGTGGTAGCTTTGTAGTTTTTATCTTTCAAGGAATGTATCCATTTCATCTATGTTGTCAAATATGGGCAAACAGATTTCTGTACAAAATTTTTCCTTCTTACATTTTTAAAGTCCAAAGGTCTGAAGTGATTATTCCCCATTTCATTACTGATATTGGTAATTTGTTTCTTCTCTCTTTCTCTCTCTCTTGTTGTAAATTAGTGGTTTATCAATATTATTGATATTTTCAAGTAACAAGTTTTTGGTTTCATGATTGATTTGGGGAATATATTTTCACTGAATTCAGAATTCTAGGTTGACATACGTTATAAATATCACTTCGTTATTTTCTGGCTTTCATAGTTTTTCACAAGAAGTGTGAGGTAATTCTTATCTTTTGTGTTCTATATGTAATGCCTCTTTTATTTTTACTTTCCTCCCAAGATTTTATCTTTGCTTTTCAGCACTTTGAACATATGTCTCTTTAGGCACGTGTGTGTGTGTGTGTGTGTGTGTGTGTGTGTGTGTGTGTTGTATTCTACTTGGGATTCTCTGAGCTTGTATCTGTGGTTTGATTCTATCATTGTTTTTAGAAAATCCTTGTCCATTATCTCTTCAAGTATTGCTTCTGTCCCATTCTGCATCTCTTCTACTGGATTTCAGTTATACCTGTTCATCCATTTGATATTGTCTCATGGCTCTTAGATATTGTGTCATTGTTTTATTCTTTTCATTTCTTAAAAAAATTTTTTGTTCAGTTTGGAAGATTTCTATTGACCTACCTCCTGACATACTTATTCTGTAATTAGCTGTATCAAGTCTGCCTTTGAGCCCATGACGGTTTTCTTCATCTCTGTATTGAGTGTGTGTGTGTGTGTGTGTGTGTGTGTGTGTGTGTGTGTGTGTGTGTGTTTAACATTTCCATTAGTTCTTTTAGTATCTTTTTCTTCAGAATTCTCTGTTCATTCATATTATCCATTTTTTCCAGTAGAGCCTTTACCATATTAATCATGTTAAATTATTACTAAATAATAATTCTCTAATATGGTTTTAAATTCTCTGGTAATTATACAGGTAATATCTAAGTCTGGTTCTGTTAATTGCCTTCAGTGAGATATTTTCTTGCTCTTCATGTATCATAATTTCTTATTAAGAGCTAGACACAGTGTGTTGATGAGTACAGATTGAGATATAAATATTTTTTATGTCTGGAAATGGGCAGACTTTATTTTCTAAGCCTTTAGTCATTCTTGTCAGGAGTTACCTTCCATGCATTATGAGCTCAAACCCACGTAGCATTACGTTGTCTTTGGTGTGAGGAAGTGGTTGCCAGAGGGTTTTTCTCAGTGTTCATGTTCCACTCTACACTTAAGACTTTCCCAGTGCATCTGTGCCTCCAAGAGGACCTCTCACTTCATTTTAATGCTCTCCCAGCAATGTACTGCTATTACTTGTTACTTGGCTTTTGCTAATCTGGTACCCGGTTCAGAGAGGGGGAAAGACGAGGTATTTTTGTTGTTCTGATTTAGGCTTCGGGCAGTTTTAGGCTGCTCCCATGTCTGTAGTTCTGGTTCTCAGCGCTGGGGCTTCCTCAGTCATCCTGTCAACACCCCTCCTCTGGACTTCTTTTCTGTCTTTCCCCCAGTGGCAGAGGGTCTTCACTGTGTTGTGGATGTGACAGGGTTTGTCATACTTGCCCAAGAAGCTTAATTGAGTCTTTTGCTTTTTAGGGGAAATAGGAGGAAGAGATCTGGGCAGCGTTTTATGCGTTTTCCTTAGTGGCAGCAGTTCCTCTTCCCTTAGGACCCCTCGACTGAGGGGGAGTTTTTCTTCCATCTCCTGTTCTGTCCCCAGTTTTTCTTGTGACCTTCTGATCAGGTCCTTAGAAAAGACCTTGCAAGTGGTTGTAAACACCCTGAGCATCTGCCGCGTCACATTTCTAGAGTAAGGCTGCTTCACAATTTATGTAAAATTTTCCATGCAATCTTCTCTCCCAGTTCTATAGCAACTCTGTTTTTCTCCACCGAACTGCCTTGTATGTGTAAGTCAATGCTCATGGCCGTTCTCTCCTTGAGGGCACCTACTTTCCTTATATTTCAGGCCAGCTGATTTCCTTGGAACCTCAGCTCTCTGATGTTTTCTTCTTTTTTTTTAAGTTATGATTTTATGTCTGGAATTTTCTTCCAGTTAGAGTGGGAACCACATCTTGTCCAGATTTTTACATCCTAAGAGCAAGTTTGAAGTCCTGCCTACTTTTCTTTTTTTTTCTTTTTCAGAAGACAGGATGTATTTTTTATTCACTTTTGTATCACCCACCCTCTCCAGCACAGGGCTAGACACATAGTTCTGCCTTATTTTTCTTAATCACTAATGCCTCTACTTGACTATTTCATAGCATTTTACTCTCCCTATTTCTATTCTTGCCTCCTTCCAATACATTTTCCACTTAGTAACTGGAAGGATAAATTTTAAGGAGTTCCTTGAATGCTGAGTTTTCCGTATCACCTAAGGCTTTTACACATGGTGTTTTTTTTCCATCTAGGTCACTCTTTCCTCTGCCTCCTCAGTTAACTTTAGATAACTTCTATTCATCCAGGAAGTTATTTTTCCTTAGAGCAGCCTTCTTTGACAACTCTTCACATTGAGATTATATCAGATCCACTCATATTTTTTCATGGTACTGTTTTTTTTCTTATTAAGTAACTGCATAATAATTTTTTACTATATATTTTATTCCTCCTAGAATATAAGCTTCATGAAGACAGGAATCATTTTTCCCTTGTTTACTAATATGTACCTGGGGCTTAAGTTAAAAAATATTTGTTGAATAGATAAAGCTAAAAAAAGATGTTATTTACTGTAATCAATGAAGCTAGTGATAGAATTAATATTTTGTATAAATTTGACAAATCTTTGTTACTGGCCTCTGTGGAAATTGTAGGAAGTTAACAAAATAATGATTTACCTGACCTACTCAGAAGATTAAACTAGGAGAAAGACAGAACCAAAATTAGAGAGTCTTTAGGATGGATTTGTGCTTTGTAATGAAGAGCTCTAGATATGATTACAGTGGTGCTGTCGAGTGGAGATAGAGGTCTGAAGGAAAAATCATTGTTAGTTTGTCAGTTTAGTATTTTTTTAAAAAACCAGTGTTCACCCCTTAGCATGGAATGAGAGAAAAAGATATATTGAGGGCTCAATTAGCAATGTGACTTTTATGAGGTCAATGAAAGATTGCAATAAAGGTATGGCAAGGGTGGTATAAGTAAATGCTCTAGACTTCTAATACAAGAAAAGTCGAGGGGCACCTGGGTTACTCAATCAGGTAAGTGTTTGACTTCGGCTCAGATCACCATCTCACAGTTTGTGAGTTCAAGCCCTGCGTCGGGCTCTGTGCTGACAGCTCAGATCCTGGAGACTGCTTCGGACTCCGTGTCTCCCTCTCTCACTGCCCCTTTCCTGCTCATGCTCTGTGTTTCTTACTCTCTTTTATAAATAAATAAACATTTAAAACAATTTAAAAAAAAAGAAGAGCAAGATTACTCATAAGTCTTTCGGTCATGATCAAGGAAGCATGTGATTATTTAAGAATTTCTCTTTTTTTTAGCCATTGCTTTGTAACAAAGGTGTGAGGTATTTTTATAACCAACTTATTCTGATTGCTAGCTTAAGAAATGTGAATATAGGGCCTACGTTACCAAGTAAGTTCTGTCTTCTGTGAGTTCTTACTCTAAGGCAAGCTCTCTCAAAACGGTTTTATAATCATCTAGAATGGGGGCTAGCAAATTTTTTGGTAAATGGCCAGACAGTCAATATTTTAGGCTTCATTTTATTTATTTATTTATTTGTTTGTTTGTTTATTTTAGGTTTGTGTGGTCTCTGTTGCAACTACTCATCTCTGCTACTGCAGCCCGAAAGCAGCCCTAGTCTGTAAACAAATGAGATGAGTGTGCGTGTACTCCAATAAAACCTTATTTATGGAAACTGAAAGTTAAATTCTAAAAATTTTCATGTATCATGACATACTATTCATTTGATATGTTTTTCAACCGTTTAAAAATGTAAAAGCCAAAACCATTTTTAGCTCTTTAGCTAGTTTAGCAAACTAGCAATAGTTTGCTGACCTGGACCTGGAGTTTCAACTGTTACTTGTAGACCAGCTTCTCTCCTGAGGTGTTTTTTTTTTTTTAAGGTTTATTTGTTTTTGAGAGAGACAGAAACAGAGACAGAGCAAGTGGGGGAGGGGCAGACAGAGAGGGGGACAGAGGATCCTAAGCGAGCTCCCTGCTGACAGCAGCAAGCCCTAGGCTACTGAATTCAAAACCACATGACCAAGACCTGAGCAGATGTCAGATGCTCAAACTACTGAGTCACCCAAGTGCCCATTCTCTCCTGAGTTTGATAAGATTTTCATGTATCAGATGACTTATCAAGTCAAATTAAATATGGCAAAAATTTAAAAAAAATTTTGTCCTCTTTGTTCTATATCTGCTTTTCAGTTTACAGATCTTAAACCCACGTTCTTCTTATCGAGTGCAGAAAAGGGCTTAGGATTGCTCTCCTTAGATAGGCCTTCTCACGAGGCTGACCCTTGGCTGGCATGCGGGAACCTGGATTTCAGGAGTGTTCCTACTATTCCCTAACTGATACGGGTTGTTTACCATGCCTAAACTATTTGCACAAGCAGTGTGGTTTTTGCTAAACACCTGCTTTCCTTCTAGGAATGTAGAGTTTTAGTTTGTGCTGGCAGAGGGTTCCTATGTGACCAACCCCCAGTAAAAACTGTGGGCACTGAGTTTTAGTTTAATTCAATATCGAAGCACATCCTCGGTGACTGTATGGGGAGAGGATTCTAGGAAATGTACACCTCTGGACTTTGCCTCCATGTGCCGAATTTTCCCTTTTCTGATTTTGCTTTGCCTTTTTTCATTATAACAAATGACAGTCCTGAAGATGACTACATGCTGAGTCCTGTGAGTCAGCAAATTTCTGAGTGTTGGGGTGATCTTGGGGACCCTCCCAACACACTGACCAAGACACAAACCTGAAAGTCATCTTCAGTGCTTCCTCTTCCCTTCTCATTCATATTCTTTGACCATATCTCCTCAAGGTCTCTCACACTATTTCCCATTCAACCTCTTTGTCTTCTTTGATTCAGACCTAATCACCTCTCACCTGTCTAATGCAAGATATTCTTAAGTGCCTCTTTTCTATTTCTACCTATTTCAGACTATCCCTCTTTGATACCCCTTATTCATTTTTTTGTGTTCCATTCTGTGTATGCATATGTGTATATATGTATGCATGTATTTATATATTTATCTTTATGCTACTAGTCTGACCATATCACCCTCTGGACTTAAATCTTTCAAAGAATTCTTCTTAGCAGAGCATTAAAAGCTTTTTGTGATTTGTTTGACATCTATTTAGTAGGCTTCTGCCATTCCCCAACTTAAATTTTATACTATGTCCATACCCAAGCACTTGCAGTGCCCCAGATAAGCTATTTTATGCCTAAGTGCCTGGCCACTGGCTTTTCACCTGGATTGCCATTGCTTTTCTTAACCAGAGAGCAAATTGTTAGACAGTTTTAAAAACTGTTTCTAAGTTGAAGTCTTTTCTATTCTTCTAGATAGCTTGGTACTTCCTTCCATGTTGCTTCAACAGGACTTTGTGCATTTTATTTTAATTAAATTGGTTTTGTTTGTTGAAAAAGAGCAGGTGCACACGTACTCTCAAGAGGAGGTGGGTCAGAGAGAGAAGTGGAGAAAGAGACTCTCAAGCAAGCTTTATGCCCAGCATGGAACCCGACTGGGGCTTGTCTCACAACCCTGAGATCATGACCTGAGCAGAGATCAAGAGTCAGACACTTAACCAACTAAGCCACCCAGGCGCCCCTATTACATTGTATTTTAATTGTTTGTTCTATTTGTCTGCTCTGTTTTTAGAATGTGGAATCCTTAAAGGCCAAGACATGATCTTGTTTAATCTAGCACAGGGCCTCGCACTTAGGTGACGTTCAATAATGTGTTTTCAAAGACCCAATGTGATTTGTTTTCCAGTTGACAGTATTAAGTGAAGGGAGGAGATAATGTAGAAATATATTTTTTTTCCTCAAAAGTTTGAATTTACAGAAGTTTATAGATTAAAGTAAGTAAACAGATTAATACATAATTATGAAACAGGTACACCTGAGGGTAAAAAAACGATGAAACAATTGTACAACAGAGCCTCACTGCATTTGTATTATTGTATTACATAGGTGGAAATGGACATTGTTGAAAAACTGGTAAAAATGATACCCTGTGAACATGAAGATTTGCTGAATATCACCCTCCGACTTTTACTCAACTTATCCTTCGACACAGGACTGAGGAATAAGATGGTACAGGTTGGACTGCTACCCAAACTCACCGCACTCCTAGGTATGCCTTTTAAAAACTGCTGATAGTGTTGCTTGGAATTTTCAACACCACTGGAAAATTGAGCTCTGTGTTGAAGTCTGCTGAGCAAAAATCATTCTGTATATTTTCTTTGATTGGGAACTTAATACTAAAAATATGCAGAATGAATGAAAAATGTGAGGCAGGATTTCCATGGTGCTCTAGAATGAGGGAATAGAAACTTTTAACTCTGACTTTGTTTCCCTGTGTGAAAGTGAAACTAAAGTGAAATTATAAAAGTACTACCAAGGAAGCAAGAAGGAAAAATTACTTATACTTTAACAGTATTTTTAAAAGCAGGTATCATTTAAGTTCTTAGATTCTGCCATACTTTAAAATACTGCTTTTGAATACACAAACTTGTGGAGCCTTTTTCTCATTAAGTTAAAAAGGGCATTTTTTATAGCATGGGTTAGAAAATACTGCATTGGCAGATTCAGTTAATGATGTCTTATTTTCTTTTAGCTGTTAGCAAGATAACTATATAGCAGAGATGGATTGAAGCATTAACTCTGAATGCTCATACATAAGGCTTCTTGGAAGAGTATTAAAAAGTCCTTTATGATCTGTTCAGTGTCTGTTTCTATAGGCACCTTCTATTCCCCAACATATACTTTATACTATGTTTACACTGAAATATAACATATACTGAACATATATTATACTGAACTATACAGTTCCCTAACCAAGCTCTTTATACCTAAATACTTGTCCACCTGCTTTTTTTCTCTACCTGGAATGCCATTGTGTTCTTTTAACCAGAAAGCACAATTCTTGCCCATCTTTTAAGACTCCGTTCCTTTGTTTCACCACTGCAGTTTCATTCATTTTTTTTTTGTAGCTTTCTCCTTGTTTTCAAATATTTTTTAAGTGTTGCCAATAGTAGTGAAATAGTAGAGAATGATTCAAAATTAAGTTTATTCTTGGCTATCTAATATCTATGAAACCAGTCTCTCATTGATTTCATCATTATTTTCTTTATAATACTAGCAGTAACATTTATATTGAATATTTACTGTGCCAGTCATTTTGTTGTGTGCTTGATTTACATTATCTCATGGAATCCCTGAGATCTTTACTCACATCTACACAACTGATAAAAGGCAGAGCTCACATTCAACCTCAGTTGTATCTGCTACCAAAGATTTATTAACTACTACATTAAACTACACTGTGTAGTATATTAAGTAGACTATGATTAAGTACAAAATTCGATTCTCCAACTTAACCTTAAAATAAAGGAAGTTTTAAGGAAACTTATATCTTAGTCCTTTTCTCACAATAGGAAAACATTTCATCAGTCAGTCCAATAACATTTGGCCCATTGGTCAGTCCACAAATATTGCAAAAAGGAACTCTATTGAGAAGCACTTTCAAAAATTGCTTTTGTGGAACCAAAGCAATACATTTAACTAGGAAACAGGAAAGCTTTAAAATTGATGGTGCTTTGAATTTAATTCATGTGATCTTTTATCTAGTGTAAATCTAGCAGAATTATGTATCAAATATTAGGTTAGATTCTCAGGGTATGCAGATGAATAAGTTATAGTTCTTGTCCTGAAGGAATTCGGAGACTATTTGGTTTATTCTGTATCTAGTGACCTACTTTTATGAAACAAATGATTTAAAAGAGATTTGGGGGAAATTGCTTACAGGATACCCAGTCTATATTTTATTAACAAATAGTAAATTTTATGATATAAGATATAGCATTTAATAAAATAATTTCTTTCATCTCTTCTAGAGCTCGATTTCTGGGTTGACCTGTCTTATCAGAATTATGGCTATCTTTACTTCTAACTCTGTTGTGTTGGGCAAGGTACCCAAACTATGACTCAGTTTTTTTCATCTCTAAAATGGCAACAATAAATATAACCAACTTGAAGTTCTTTTGAAACTTAAATGAGATATTGCATGCAGAGTGCTTAAAATAGTACTTGATACATACTATTTCCTTAATAAATGTTAGCTATAAATCATTTTCTTACAGTCATCACCATCATCATCATTACTTGATTAAAGTGGACATTCTGTAAGTGTTGCTGACCTACCTTTCTCTGAGTGCAAATACCTTCAAATAGATACTACATCTTTATTCACAAACTAACCTATTTATTTTTACTCTCCTGGGATGTGTGTGCAGTTTGACTAAATTTTAATTCAGAAAAATGTTGAAAATCTATGGCAAAACACATTGTTAAGCACTATAGGAATCAATCTGTGGATATATTGAAATTCAAAAGAGAGAATGTTTCCTAATTGGTCCTTCATAAGTAAAATGCCATTTGAGATGGATATTGATAGATTTGGACTTTTAACAAGGTGATATTTATAAAGGAAGAAGAATAGAGGCTGTAGAAAGTATTTCACGTAAAGTGATCAACATTACTGAAGGAATAGATGGTGCTAAGCCAGTATGAGGAACCAGAACTAAGAAGATAGTAGGAGATAACTTTGAAAATAAATGGGGTTTATGCTCTTATGTGGCATTATGAAGGTTAAGACTATGCCAATAAGTTTTGCTTAGTTTAGCTGATGGTGGGAATCATTGCAGGTTTTTTAGTTGGTCTCAGAGTACTACTCTAGAGAAATTAATCTGACATTATTCTATTGGATGGATTAGAACTAGCGTCTACAGATTAGAATAAGAGTCTGTTGTAACAGCAAGACCGGAAGTACAGAAAACATGGACTAAGAAAGAGGTAGTATGTCAGATGTGAGGCAAAAGAGATACATATTATAGGTAGACTTAATATGACATTTTTGAATGTAGGTAATGATAGAGAGAGGAAGAATTCATACCCAATGACTGTTAGAAGTCTAATGCCAGGGACAGAAATAGAGATATGTGAGGGAAGTAGCTTGAGGAACCCAGCAATAGATTCAGTGTGAAACATTTTAGAGACAAATAGAAACATAGGATTATAGCTCATGAGGGGTGAAGGTTAAAAAAAGAAACACTTTTCTGATAGAATAAAAGTGGGAAGAGGAAACCACTAAAGGAGACAAAACAGCCAGAGAAATGTGTTTATTTTTCAACAAATACGTAAAAAGTATATCAAGTTTAAGCTGTTACTGAGAAGCCATGATGATCTAGGAATCTTCATGCTGCAGAGATGAGGAAGTTTTGAGTAGGAAGAGTAACTGAAAAGCGTTTACCTTGTTTGAGTCATTCTTTCAAAGTGTTGCTTCATTATTTTCTTTGAAATACCATGAATTCCTAAGGCATTAGATTTTGCCACACCAAGGAAAGTAAAAAGCTAGTATTATTCAAATCTTGCATTACATAGGTAGAAGTAGATGATCTGAAATGTTTCTACCTCTGTTCTTGGCTGATCTATAAAAACAGATTAAAAGCAAAATTATTTTGGGGCGACTGGGTGGCTCAGTTGGTTATGCAACTGACTTCAGCTCAGGTCATGTTCTCATGGTTTGTGGGTCCAAGCCCCGCATCGGGCTCTGTGCTGACAGCTCAGAGTTTGGAGCCTGCTTGAGATTCTGTGTCTCCCTCTCTCTCTGTCCCTCCCCCACTCATGTTCTGTTTCTCTCTTTCTGAATAATAAGTAAACATAAAAAAATTTTAAAAAAGGCAAAATGATTTTGTTGAGATGCTTATGGGTATCTTACTGACCTAACTTCTTGGCTTACCTTTGTATGTTAAATAAAATAGATGATAGCTAAATAACACTCCTCACAAGAAGAGACACAAAAATTTTCTTGGAGAACAAATAAAAAAATATGGAATAGTGTTGTGATTTGAATAATTATTGAAAGCAAAGAAAAATTTGGGTATAGCTCAACTTTTTTGCTGTATGAGGACCCAATATACTTCATAAATTCATGACAACTTTGATCTATCTGAGGACTAATAAGTAGGCTCTAAAATCTTTCTTCTTTAGGTAAAGATTGAGTGTGTCCTCATCTTTTTCCCCCTTCTTGCTCCCTGCTAACAAGTCATTGAATTTTGACTTGAACAATTTCTTTCTTTTCAAATGTTCATAAATCTTTTGCTTAATAATTTCCTTTAGTTCCACCTTTTCATTCTTCACTTAAAAGCCATGGAAGCAATGACAATCATACATAGTAAACAAAAGAGAATAGCTACTGATATTCCAGGATCAAGGAAGGGGAAAAAATGCACATATTGAAGAGAAATTAACATATACTAGATAACAGTGCCTTCAGCTTCTAATAAAGCTTCAGAATGCCTAGAAGTATTTAGAACATACAGATTGACATCTATTTACATATTACATTCTTTTATTTTAAAGACACTGTTGTTTTCTACTCTTTTTGATTTAAATTATGAGTTAAATAAGCTTCTTTTTATCATAAGGTGAGCCTCTGGAAAAAATAGTGGTCCAAATTCCAAATAACTAATTTCAGTATGAGTTTTTAGAACATAACCGTTTTATAATTGTTCGTATTTATCAGGTCTAAAAATGGCCCTTTTATTCATCACTTCCCAAGAAAAACCCCTCTGTCCAATGTATTAGTGGAAGACAAGGCTATGATTATTAATAAACAGCCTTAAGATCTCAGTACCTAAAGACACATCAAAAATTTACCTCTTGCTTGTATTACATATCTGTAAGTGAGTAGAAAGTGTTGGTCCATGTTAGCATCAGTCAAAGACCAAGACTCACAGAATCTCTGGGTCACCATAGCATCAGGGAAAGGAGAACAGAGAAAATGGAGAATTGGAAACTTCTTTTGAAGACTTCTGCTCTGATCTGACAAATAGAAATTTTGTTTATACTTCCACTGGTAACAGCAAGTCACATGGCCATGCCAAACTTTAAGGGGGGGTGGGCAAATGCTTGGAAGGATTAGAACTAGAATATTGGTAAGCAAGCAGGCTAACAATCCTGATAGGTATTTTCTAGTTTTTCTAAATTTTATTTTATTTATTTTTCCAGATTTTTATTTTTTTAAATGTTTATTTTTGAGTGAGAGAGAGAGAGAGAGGGAGAGAGAGAGAGAGAGACAGAGTATGAGTGGAGGAGGGGCAGAGAAAGAGGGAGACAACAGAATTCAAACAGGCTCCAGGCTCTGAGCTGTCAGCCCAGACAGAACCTGACACGGGGCTCCAACCAACGAATTGTGAGATCATGACCTGAGCCAAAGTTGGACTCTTAACTGAATGAGCCACCCAGATGCCCCAAATTTTTATTTTTAAGTAATCTCTATGCACATTTTGAGGCTTGAAGTCACAACCCTGAGATCAAAAGTCGCATGCTGTGCTGACTGAGCCAGTCAGGCGCTCCTGAATTTTATTTTAGCTGGGTTTCCAGGATTACCAGAATCTCTTAAAAAATACATCCTGAGACATTATTGAAATACTATCATATGTAGTGTATCCAACTACTGTAGTACCACAGAGCACGTTGATTAAAAGCTAGAATTCTGGACCATACTATATGACTTTGAATATTGGCTTCATCTGTTGTTAGCTCTGTGATACTGTGCAAATTATTTAACCCATATGTCCATTTTCTCATCTTCAGTATGTAGATAATAATGCATATTAATAAGGAAGGGTTAAGTAAGAGTATAGTGTGAGGAAGTTAGATAGAATACAAACTGTAGATATCCAAAGAATGGGTCTTTCTGATAAGAAAGTTTGCTCACCTTATACCATTAAGAGTATTTAATCATTTTACAATAAGTTTCATCTTTCTTTTCATGAATATTTTCTTAAATCTACTTTTAGTTCCATAAACATAATTTAAATTTTTATTGAGAGGTATAGTGTGGTGGTCAATACTATGGGCTTTGGAGCCAGAGTACCTGGGTTCAGTTGCTATATGAGTTTTTTAATCATTGATTCACAATCATTTATTATACAGGAATCTAAAAATTACTGTGCTCATCTATTTCCACTTACTAAATGGCCTCAGAACTCCATGTGCTCAAAATTTTTATGTACCGATTTTCTATTTGCCCCTCTTATTTTTAGCTGTCGCTTCTCATTTCTTCTGTACCAGAAGCAATTCTATAGCAGCAATTTTCTTCTCTCTAATGATATATTTCTAATCTCCTGTGGTCTTGGAAGCTGACAAGTGAGCTTATTTGAAGTGTATATTTTGTTAAAAATTAATTCCAAATGAATGCCCAAAGGGTTCTCTTCCCAGTAACACACTCTTCTTAGTAAGGTTTATTGCATGGACTTTGTAACATTTCTTGTAACTGTTAAGAAACCTATTTTGCTTGTTCTGTCTGCTGTGTTTAAAGAAATTGTATTTAGTCTAAAAATGATTTGCTGATAAATCATTAACAATAGAATAATCATTTTTATACTTGTAAATATATGTTACTTGTATGGAAAATTAAATCGTTAACCCCCAACACAATAAAATAAATTTCTCAATTGAGCAATTCAGTGATTATTTAATATCTCTGGTCTTTAGCCACTATGATTATGTAGAAGCTGTAGTAAGGAAGCATTACACAGAGCATATATTTTAAAGGGATAGGATGTAATTAGTATAGACCAGTGACTTTGAAACATCTTTTACCCCAGTTTACGCTACAATCTGATACTCACGTGTGCATGTCATATGTATATGCATGTGTATATATCCGTATGTGTATCTTTATATACATTACATTTTACTTATTATGTATATTACAGATTTTAACATGTAATCTTTAAAAATGTTCACAAAGCAGTATTACCATTTCTATGTGCATTTAACTGTATTTTCTATTTATTTTCTGTTCTTTGTTTATTCTACTTATGACTTAATTTGACTTTATGTTCTGTTTGATTTGACATTCATTTGGAAAACATTGAACTATGGGAAAGTGATTAGATTTCTTTCCCATCAAATCTTCAGAAATCTTAATCACTGTCTCTGCTGGATTTTTTATGTGTTGAACAGTAGATAATCTAAATTCTTCTAGGTTATTCTTGGCATGTAGTGATTGGAATGATTCCATGGAATTGAAAGTTTTTAATGGAAAAAATCTGTAAATCAAGTATTTGAAGAATTTGGGGCACTTTTTCTTCATTGTAATCACGGAGAAGGAATTACAGAGCATAGAGTAGAACATGAGTGGTCAGGTTGGTTCTTTATTAGAATGAAATTTAGTTCAAGTTGATCGAGGACTGAGTTAAAGAGTTACCTATTTTATATATAGAAGTTGTTTATTTTTAAAAAGATATAAAAGATATAAAGCCACTGTTGTAGGGCTACACATGTGGAGGACTTTTCAGAAGTGATTTTTTTTTTTTAGTTTCACCCTTGACTTTATTTCTTTAAACATAGTAAGCATCGCTGTTTTATTTTTTTTTTATTTTAACATATGCAATTATTTTCCATCATTTATACTACAGTAGTTACAATTAACTCCAAACAGAAAAGCAAAGTAAAAAATCAAAACCCCAACTTCTATTTCATGTAATTAGACTCATACAGAAATTAGAAGGTTAAGTAACAACTAGTTAATCACCTAATTTCACAGCTATCTGAAGTGGTGATCGTTACATAGCAGCCTATCTATGATACATTCAAGATACATGATACAATTTATTACTTGCCCATAAGCTAATCAGAAGTGATTTTTAAGGGATGCTGTTTCAACTGGAAATGCTATCATATTTTAAGTAGGGTTTCTTTATTATCATTTGGGGACCCCATAACTAAAAAATCTTTTTATATTTAATGATAGATTATTTTAACTAGAGCACAATGAATCATGAATCTTTCAGGCTGTAATAAAGCTGTTGCTGTATGAACATTTAATCCCCTTCTCTTGTATCCTCAAACATTTAACTAGTACATTGCGACCCCTGCTGTTGTGAGAATTGCTGAATAACTGGAAAAGTTGTATTAGAGGAAGATTTTTGATTTGAATTACTTTTAAAGGCAGAGAGGTTTTGTTATAACTCAGCTACTTTGTCATGTGAGGCTGAGTGAAATGTTACTCGGTAGAACCAAAAGTTATTTTAAAATAAATTTCATTTAGGAGTTTTGGTTTCAGCTTTTCCTTTGACATCAGGGACACATAAAGGGATTAATAAGGAAGTTTAGAAATCATTACTTAAAATTTTCTCTCTTCACTTCCTGAAATTGATTTGTTTGAATAGTTTTGACCTTTTGCTAGGCATAGAAATTCCCTCAAGAGAATAAACCGTATAAAACATGTAGATCTCATCCTACATATTTGAATTTTTGCTTTTGTTAAAACAAAAACACAGCCAGCCTAATGGTTAAAAAATGTTTCAAAGTTTTTATTTGGATCCATAAGAAACCTTATATCTAAATATTCCTTTGTTTTTCTTAAATACCACCAAAATTATTCCATTCTTACTTCATTCTTGATAATCTTACTTTCCTAAGATTTCAAAAAGGGTCCTAAACTTACCTCAGCTTACTAGTTCAGTATCAGTTATAAATCTTTTCAGTTTTATTCATCGCCATACTTGACACATAATTGCTTAGTCTTACTAACTTTGTATTCCCATCTGGGAGACCTATCACAGCCAGTGGTTTCAGCAAATGTGATTATATGCAAATTGAATTGGACCTAGAAAGTTTAGCTTTATTTAGTCAATTGTTAGTTTAGTCAGGTTTTTTATGATATAGAGTTCATTTTTTTAAGTGTTTACAGATTTTTGGCCCATCTAACAATCAAATCATTAAACGAAATATTCCCTGTCATAAGTTCTTAAGCCATTTGACCTTGATGTGTCTCAAGAGTGCTTCCTTATGTCAGAATATCCTGGGTTGGGAGATGGCAAGGAAATTCTTTGTCATAGAGTGTTTTTCAGTTTCCTGGAGAATGCGCTGATAGTGTTTCAAAAGTAACTTGAAAACTGAATGTTCTTAGCTTTTCGTCTGATGCGCCAGACAAATGTTTTTGCACCTCTCAGTAGCTCTGGCTTGGATGATTCATAAGCTAATAAGTATCCTTTGATGTGCGTGGGGTGATGTTAGGTAAAGGAGCAAGCATAAATCCACAATTAAAGTGTGTTCTTTGGGAGAGCCTACCTAGTTCATCATGAAATAGTTCGTGCACAAGTTGAATAATGCTCCAAGCTTTCCTGTCAGCTTTTCAATGTTTGACTTGATTTTCAAAAGCACTTAAACTCAAGGGGTAAGCCTACACATAAAATGTGTAGGTCTCATCCTACATATATGAATTTTTACATTTGTCAAAACAAAACTGGAATAGTCCCAGCCAGCCTAGTGGTTAAACAGATTAGATAGCTACCTGTAAATTATAGATCATCACCAATTTCCACAGTTTCTCTGCTATTTTGTACATTTTCCCTGCTTATTAGGAGACTGTAGGAATTCAGTGGTTAGAGAGCACCAATTTTTCAATCTTTGGTCTCAGGACCCCTTTCACTCTTAAAACTTATCAAGGACCCCCAAAGCACTTTTGTTTATGAGGGGTTATATCTATGGATATTTACTATATTCATAATTAAGGGGAAAATTAAATATTCATGTTAAAATCACAAACTTGCTACACATTAACATATTTTATGAAAACTCCAAAGCAAAACAAAAATTAGTGACAAGAGTAGCATAACTTTATATTTCTCAAATTTCTTTTTTTTTTTTCATTTTGCAAATTTCTTTAAAGTCAGGTTTAATAGACAACAGCTGGCTCTCTTAGCTCCCTCAAAAATCTGTTGTGGTATCAGATTTCATGTATGTCTTACTTAGCCTCTTATGAGAGAATGTGAATTTTAAAAAGGAAAGTAATATATTAGTATTGTTATATAATAGTAGTACTGTTATACAATAATATACTAATGCTGTGACTTTGGGGATCCCCCATAGGGATCTAGACTACACCTTGAAAACTGGCGAATTACAGCCTTCTTTAAAGCTTTTAATTCCTATTAGATGCATACACTCCTGATTATAATAATATACCCAGAGTCTCAAATTAGCAGTCTAAATCCAGCTAGAAGACATGTTTGGCTTTACCAAAATATAATCTCTTAATTTTGTATTTGGATTTCAAGGCATGATCCAAACTCTCCCATCCCTCTGAGATAAACCTTACTATCTTGTACACATTCATTCTCTTTCTTGCCTTGCCCTGTAGACATTCGGAGCGTTCAGCCATTTACATCGTAGAATCATTTTTATCACTTTCTTTGGTGCTTTGTGAAGAAGAGTGGAGAATGTATGACATGATGTAGGAGAATGGAGATGGAAGACCCTGAGCAGAGGGACAACAGCATCCAGTAAATTCTGGATAATTAATCAATACTAGACTTTTTGTGCTGCCCAGAAGTCATACTACATTTTCTTCTTTATCTGGTGCTCCCACTCTCCTGAGAATTTCCTTCCTATACCTTTTCATAAATCCAGCACCTCACCTCATCCTCAGCTCATTACCTTATTTTGTTCCTGTTTCACTGTAGAAGCAGTCAGAAAAACTTCCATGAGTTCATGTTGCCACACTTACCCCCCTACCTCTGTACTTTGCTGCCTTCCCATTATTCTGGATGAACTAGCTCCTAATCTTACCATTGACCAACATGCCCTCTCCATCCCATTCCCTGTCACCTACGCAAGGTTCTTGCTTCAGCAGTTCTCCTCCCCTGCATTAATTTTTCCCTCTAGAAGATCATTCCCATCGACATAGAAATATGCTATTATTTCTTCCATCTTAATATTCTTCTTTACTCTTACTTCACTGTTTTATCTTTGAACTGCCATCCCATTTCTCTTCTTCCATTATTGCAGAATGCCTCAAGAATTGTGGTCCTTTTCTGTCTCCCAGTTTCTCTCTTCCTTTTTGCATACATTCATGTCCTTTCTTGTCTGCTCTGTGTTCTTTGCATCCCACTCCCTCTTTCTCCTCTCTTCTCTCTCGTCTCTCAATTACACCCTCCCTCACTGTTCTTTTC
Organism: Suricata suricatta; assembly: GCF_006229205.1. Classification (NCBI taxonomy): domain Eukaryota; kingdom Metazoa; phylum Chordata; class Mammalia; order Carnivora; family Herpestidae; genus Suricata; species Suricata suricatta. The sequence continues at coordinate 119,900,403 of NC_043702.1, read as the reverse complement.
CAGTTAGGCTTTCACACACACACACACACACACACACACACACACACACTCCGATCGCACCACTGTGGTCAAGTTCTAGTGACCTCTGCATCACTAAATCCGGTGGTCAATTCCCAGCACTTCTAGTACTCAATCAGTGAACATTTGGTAGTTTCTTTCCTCCTCTTTTTTCACTGATTTTTCAGAACACAGCACTCTTCTGGTTTTTCTCCCAAGTACCCAGTCCTTCTCAGTCTCCTTTTCTGCTTCTCTCTTACCTGCTCAGTTTCTAAACAGTAGAATACCTCCCAGGGCTTAGTCCTTAGAATTTTTCTCGATGTATACTTACTCCCTTGATGACTTCATCCATTCCATTTAAATACTTTGCCTATATTGATGACTCCCCAATAGAAATAGAAGGACAGATCATTTCAGCCCCTTCTCTAACTTCCTTACTCCAGATATTACCACTTGGATGCCTTATTAGTGTCCAAGATTTAATATCTTCAGACTTAAGCTTCTGATACGTTCCCACCTCATTCCCTGTGTCCACTGTTTTCAGTCTTTTCTCTCTCCATAAATGGCAACTTTCTCTTTCTAATTAACTGACCAAAGCTGGGGAAGCTCTCAATTTCTCTTTTTCCCTCGTACCCTACATCCAATCTGTCTGGGCAGTCAGTTTTGTCTTTAAAACATAGTTGCTATCACACTGTTCCCAACCCCATCTTCTCTTTTCTGGCTTAATACAGTAGCTTCCTAACTCGTCTTTGTGCTTCTACCCTTGCCCCACATTCTCTCCTTAACCCAGCACACAGAGCAATCACATTAAAATTTGAGTTAAATCGTGTCATCTCTCTGCTCAAAACTCTTCAATGACTTCCTATCCAGAGACGAACCAAAGTCCTTATAATGGCCTACAAGCATTTCTATGTTCTCTCCCAGCTCCTTACTTCTCTAATTACGTCTTCCAGTGCTCTCATTTTTGTTCTTTCTGCTGAAAGCCCATTGGCCTCTGTGCTATTCCTTGAATCCAGTAACAACACTCCTACCTTATGACTTTGGCAATTCCTATTCCTTCTGCCTCGCATGTCCTTTCCTAGTTGTTTGCTTTGTTCATTCCCTCATGAAACAGCTTTGCTCTCAGGTTATCCTATTTAAAATTTCATCCCCAAGATCCTCATGCTCTCTTTCTCCTTTTCCTTTTACTTTTCTTCATAGCACTTAATCACCACATGATATATCTTTCATGTAATTATCTTGTTTATTGTCTTCGTCACACATCTACAATCACCACCATTCCCACCAGCCCCCAAAGACTATAACTATAAGCTCCATGGAAATGTGGGTTTGTATGAGTCTCATTCACTCCTATATTTCAGGTGCCTACAAAAATGTCTACCACATTGTAGACTGGTAGGTGATTGGATGGGTTAATGTTTGAAAGGAACACATGAAAGGCATGACCATTAAAAGAGCTGCACTTGCTTCTCCTTCCTTCCCTTCACCCTTTATTGGTTGGGTGACATTAGGCAAGTCAACAGATCTGAGCCTTTTGTCCTGTTTAGAAAATCCGTCCCACAGGATTGTTTTGCAACTCTGATGAAAGAATTAACATCTCTTTATTTCATAACTAAAAAGCCTTATACAAATGTTAGCTATGATAAGGTAGAAGAAAAGGAAGGGAAAGTTTGAGAGATAATGGTCCCTAAATGAAAAAAGATGAGGAACACAGAAAAAAGTCTTCTTACTTCATAGTTTTGACTATTCCATGCCTGATTTTAGGGGTTTTGTTTTAAACCTTGAAATAGCACTTTAATTTCACTTATAGATATCTTTAGGGAATTGTGTGATTCAAGGCAGGAGTCTTCTAATACAGTGATAACTCAGAGTGTGGGCCATCAGCCAGTGCACATTCATAAACTCGTTTACTGGTCCGAAATGAGTAAATCCATTAAATACTTACAAAAGTATTGGTCTCTGACACATGGGAGGAAAAATAAAAACTTGACCCTCCACCACAGATAGTTTGAGAAGCATTCACTATTCAAATGGATGAAAAGACAGGTTTGAGCTTAGATTAGCATACTGTTCTTTTAAAGTATTCAAAAGCCCATACATGCACTTCTTTTTATAGCAGCATTATTTACAATAGCTATGATAAAGAAGCAGCCCAAGTGTCCATTGATTGATGAATGAATAAAGAAGATACATACACACATACATGCACAACACACACACACACACACACACACACACACACACACACAGAGGAATATTTTTCAGCCATAAAAAAGAATGAAATCTTGCCATTTGCAACAACATAGATGGTATTAGAGAGTATAATAATAATATTAAAATAATTCACTCAGAGAAAGACAAATACCATATGATTTCACTCCTGTAGAATTTAAGAAACAAGACAAACAAGCAAAAGTAAGAAAATAAGAGACACATCAAGAAATAGACTCAACTATAGAGATCCAACTGATGGTTATCAGAGGGGAGGGAGGTGGAGAAATGGGTGAAATAAGTGATGGGGATTAAGGAAGGCACTTGTCCTGATGAGCACAGGATGATGTTTGGCAGTGTTGAATCACTGTACTGTAGACCTAAAACTAACGTAACACTGTACCTTAACTAACTGGAATTAAAATAAAAACTTTTGAAAAACACCAAAAAAAACCCAAAATAAAAAAACAAAAAATCCAAATGTTGACTCTAGTATCACAAATTACCCTGCCTAGGGATACTTATTTAGTTCATTTATGAGCAGACAGGAGAATGTTTCCTTTAAAAACTGAGGAATTAGTGTTACCTAGAGATGTCAGTAGTTTTGTGTGTGTGTGTGTGTGTGTGTGTGTGTGTGTGTATAAAATAGTAATAGCTACAAATCAAACTCCTATTCAATAAATATTCATCATGTGCTTGACTTCATGTGCTTATTAGGCACATTCACATGTAATTTATGAATCTGTGTGCAAGTTAACTAAAACAGTTAATTAGCGCAAGTCGCCCTTTAATCACCAGAGGCATCAGGTCACTGATACATTTATAGCACTTCATACAACTAGTGAGAAAGTTTGGTCCATAATTTAAATCTTGATTTAAATTTCTATTTGTATAAATTTTGATTCTTCTAAATTTGAAAGTTATGAGCATGCTAATTTACATGGCTGGTTTCTGCTGAAACTAATTTTATTGGTTATGGCAGGAAAATTAGGATTCTGAGATTCAGTAGCACATTGTCATGCCTGTTTCACAGTTCCACATGAATCATTTCAAAAAGGATCCAACAGTAATGTTAGACCATATTCTTTCCACTGGAAGATAAATTAGGGTTTCCAGGGTGTTCTAAATGGATATAAATGTTCTGTGAGTAGACCCAGAATGGTTTTGAGCATGAGAATGGCACGTGATTCATCTTGGTCTAGATTACATTAGGTAATCTGGGTTTCAGAGAATTTTCCAAGGCTGTAGAAAGATTTTATCAGTGTGTAGCAAGTCAGACCAGGTCAAGAGTTAAGTGATAAATGTTTGATTTCTTCCGGTTGAGACAAGTCTGATTTCCCTTATTGTAGGAGATCACCAGAGCAGAGGCTGGTGGACTCTAAACTTTGATCACTTAAAAATTAAGGGTTATTTCCTTTGACCATTCTGTCATATGTCCTTAAAAGAAAATTAAAAGAGTTAAATTCTGAACACCTTTGAAATTCCCCCATAATATTATTTTTACTATAATTAATATGACTTAATTTTTATTTTATCAAAAGCATCCTAAAATTAAGAAATAAAGCACATCCTTATTTTGTGGAGAGAGTAATATGTAGTAAATAGAATTTTTTGGCCTGTTTATTAAAAACTGGGAAATTACCAGAATAATGTTTTCTAATTAAGTGTTTTCCATTTTTAAAAAACTAGGTTGCCTTTATGATGGTTTAAGAAACTTAAAGTAGACTTTTTAAAATAACTTCATTTGGCCTGTTTATTACAAAACTGTTATGGAATTTCACACATCTGTTTCAGTATGCAAGTCCTCATAGACTACTGCACTGTTTCTCAATTTTAATAGGCCTCATTTATCCTATAAATAAACCTACATTTTCTTACCTGATCAAGTGAGCAAACAATAGGGGTCAGATGTGGCAAACACGTTAACAGAAAGCACATGTTTAGCCGTCAGGGTGAGGTAGAGTCATACCAAGATTGCTTGAAGTTATTAATGGCAGTAAAATTTATGCTTCCTCCTGTTTTCCCAATTAAATCAAGAAGCCTTTTTTCTTCGGATTCTTCTATCACCAGCTGGTTCCAATACCCTCTGTGTGAATATTGCCTGGGGTGTCTCCATTCTACAAGGTAAAAGCTGACCGAAGCACTTAAGTCAGTGTTGTTGGCCTGTAGGCTAGAAAGCAGTCATTGTTAAGGGCTTTGTTTTGGTCCCTATCATTTGTACCACAAGAGTGCACATTTTGTAGGGTGTATTATATGCTGTGGACATAATAAAAGAACACTATAGACCAGGAAATAAGATAATTAAAACATGTTGAAAATATTTGAAAATGAACTATATGGCAAAATGTACAGATATACATAAAATGAATGAAAATGCATCAGAAGTGTTGGATTTTAGAGTACTTAGTGAATGTGTCAGTGTGACTAGCTATTGAGCTTACTGGTAGATTTATAATTTCAGTTTTATATAGTTTTTAAATCAAGTAATTGGACACAAAAATGATTTATCCATGAAACTTTTTCACAAAACTGTTGTTACACTTGTTTTCATACTGATGATTATCTGCCTACAAATTCTGTAATTTTCCCTCTTCAGCTCATGATTAAAAGTTCTTGTTTTCTATCTATTCATCTCAAATCTTAATACTGTGAACAAATCTATTCTAAAACAGGAGACTATCCATTATGGTTGCAATCTTAAAAATGTTCTCAAATAAAAGTTTAAACTAGGGCTGTCGATCACATTGATCATAATGAGCATAAATATCTTATCTTCTCCTGGGGTCTTTGTGACTTCAAAGGGAGTTTTCTACTTTGAATGAAGACATGGAGTGCAAAAGAGAATGAGAATCTGGCTAATAATGTGGCCCATAACTTGTGTTCTCACTCTGTTTTTACAAAGTGTTGGGCTGGGTCTACTGCAGAAGCGGAAATTTGGCTTTGAGTTCTGGTGTTCAAAGTCATATTTCTGCTTGCCTGAACTGTGAATGGAAAATCCCAAGTGTCTTACAAAATTAGTAACTAACTGGTGTTTTTACTAATCACTCCAGAGATGAAAAACTTAAGACATTTTAAAATTCAAAACCCATCAGCATGGGTTTGCCCTTTAATTGGCAGAAAATCGATCATGAGAGCAGTCCAGAGAACTGTTGTTTTTTTTTTTTTTCTCCTTCAGCTGCTCCAGCTGAACTACAGCTGCAAATTTTTTAAAAAAGAAAAAGAAAAGTCTTGAATGTACTTTATAAGTGCAATAATTCCCACAAATCAGTTACTGGAGTTAATGACCAGTTTGTTAAGGCATTAACTGCCCTCAGCTGGGAATGACCAATTTCAGGGGAATGGCTGCACAACTGCTAAGATAATTCAGTAACACTTTCAAATAATGATCCAGCTAATTAACGGTGAATTCCTGTGGAAATCCTATCGAAGTGCTTATGACCTCTGCATTTAATAGCCAGTGAGTTCATCATGATTCATGTTTATTACCGTAAATACCAAAGGAATCATAATGACTAGGCCATTTTTTCCCCATTCTGGTCTTATTACTTGAACAGATTTGACTAATCCACCTCTAGTCATTAAGGACCTAGCTCTCAAAATAGTCAGTCTTTTCACTGGCCTGCTCAGAATTCACAGGGCCTTTGGTGCTATGCCAGTATATGGGCTATTGGCAGCCTGTTTTTACTTGGGAATAATTGATGTCTGTAAGTCTTAAAGGAACCCTTTTGAAATGCCTGCCATTTGTAGGATGTAAGGAATCCTAGCTGGTTAGCTGCAGTCTTTAGTTCTTGGTCATGAATTCTTATGGGAAAATCTTACCCCTAAGCCCCAAAGTCATTTAGGATATACAAGATTTTTTTGAGGTTTATTTTTCAAAAACTCAGGTATCCTTTCTTCCAATCAAAGAAGATGATGATTAGCTTATAGTGAAGGATAAGCTCTTCATTTTACTTGGACCATTTAATCTCTCTTAATGACTGTTTATTGCTATGTGATCTGCAAATCAGCCTTTAAGTAAGAGTAAATGTTGACTGCCAGAAAGCCATTACTTTTTGTGTGCAGCTGTGTTTGAGGAGATGCGTTTAGGTTATTTCCAGATATCTTCCCACTCCGGGTATGCACTTTTGTCCTAAAACACTTTGTCCTTTTGTTATAGCTGTCAGGATATCTGCTAGATGCCATAAAGTTATAGGCTGTATTTTTATCAAGCAACTAATCATTTATATGATAATTAATGCTTCAGTAAGTTAGATAATTATGGGTTATACTGCAGTCTTCATTCATATATTGCAGTTCCTTAGTGGAGAAAGAAAATATGTGATTTGTGACAATAAGATATGAATTAGAACTGTCAAGGTAATGTGGGTAAGACGATCATATATAGAATATTTACATCTTTTTTTTCTGAATAAAAGGGAAAATGTCAGTTTCTGTATTTTTAAATTCCCTAAGTAATTACAAAAAGGGAAGAAGATCAATTTTTTTTAGTGTTTGTTTATTTTTGAGAGAGTCCATGAGCATGTGAGCAGGGGAGGGGCAGAGAGAGAGAGGGAGAGGGTCCAAAGGGGGCTCTGACAGTGCGGAGCCTGATGTGGGGCTCAAACCCATGAACCGTGAGACCATGACTTGAGCCAAAGTCGGACACTTAACCAACTGAGCCACCCAGGAAGCCTGAAAGTCAAATTTACATATATTTGTAAGTCACGTGATTGGGTTCCAGGGAACATTTACCCAGACAAAACCAGAAGACATATCGGCAACTTGTGTTATAGTGACCTGTGAGTACAATATTGTAGTCCCTTAGAGCTGTCATCACCTCCTTTCCCACTTTTCTCAAGGAAAAAGAATACCTCTGGTGTAATGTTAATCTTATTTCAGTTTGTTTTGTTCAGTTGTGCTTAGCCCAAATAAGGGGGAAGCAGGGGACATGCTGCTTAAAGATAAATAAGTAATGTAGCTGATTGTGAGGTTTGTCTGCAGTGTTCTTAGACCTCTGAGTCCTTTCATCTTCTTGGTAGCCAATCACCTCTACAGTTTCCTACTTCTAGGAGTGAGATTAAGATCCATCACAAATACAGAATCAGGAAAGACGGATGAGAGATTCACAGTGTGTTTGTGGTAGTGGTGGAGGAGAAACATGTACTGAATCTGTATTTTGATTATTTTCTTTTCTCAAGTTGTATTATTATTAAGGAGTTTATAACCCTGTAAGAATGAGAGAAAAATGAAGGGCTCCTATCAGATAGGGGTAACTGAGTGGAGCCTTGTAGTATGTACAAGGTTTGTATGTATGTATGTAGTACGGTAACTCTCCTCAGCCCATACTTTGGGAATAGTAAAGTTTTACAGGAAGGTGACTGAGTAGAAGGACAAGTGGCTTAGCTACAGACTTGGAATAAACCTCTGAACCCTGTCTAGCTCATGTTAGAGAAATCTCCGCTGCTTCTCACACCTGCTTTATTTCTGACTATGATCTGATCTTGAAAATAGAAAAACTCAATACATGTGTTAGGTGCACATGATAGTACTGTTCTGCTGGTAAAACAGAAAGAAACATTCTTATTCATATAATAATTATAGTAAGAAATCATATTTATTGACTTGGTTTATTACTGTGTCAGATTCATTACTACTAATTGCTTTACCAGAATTCTCTTAACTAATCCTTACATAACAGCCCTTTGAGTTAGGTACCGTTGTTACGTAAGTTTCACTGATGAAGCGAGAGAAGCACAGAGTTTAAATAACACTCACAGACTATATCGCAAGTGCAAGAGTCACAAATTGAACCCAGCCTGTCCAGAGCCTGAGCCCTTAACCACATGTTATGCTACTAGTGCCACTCATCTTTTAAGCTTCTGTAGCATCTTGTTTTTTTTTTCATAAAATCAAACACTGCCTGATAGTAGTTCTTGTCCAATTTAGTGAAAGTGAGTTTCAGAACTGCTGAAGAGCTAGTTCCCCGAACTGCTGGGGGGATAATTCATTTTGTCACTGTCAGGAACTTCTTTGACCCTTTAGAACCTATTGTATCTGGGCACAGGTCTTCCAGTAAGTAACTGATGGTTGCTCTGCATTTCATCTCTCTTCCCCTCTTCTGCCACCTTCCCACTGTCCTTCCAAGACTCTCAGGTCTAATAGTCTTAATTTTTTCTCCATCCTGTACTATGTCACTAAGGAATAATTATAATAACAGAAAGTCTTGTCTCTTTTGGAAGGATTCATAACCTTAATGAATATAATTACCTCATCTCCAAATCAAAGATATACTTACCCCTTCATTTGCTATAAGGGTGAATGAGAAAACATATGCTTAACATACAAGAGGAACAGTATCACTGTTTGCTTGACCCTCTCTCTTTTCCCTTTTTTTAAACAATTCTGGTTATAAAAAGATTGGCTGTCTACCAGGCTTTCAGGACAGCACTATTTCCCTGAAGCTTCCACCTCATCCCTTTCGTTTTCAGCATGCTTTTGGGCATGATAATCACTTTAGGTACAGATTATGAGGGGGGTGATGGGAACTGGGGACATGTTCAGAGGTTTTTTTTAATAGTGGTCACAATAGAGAAGAATTAGGAAGGCACAGAGAGCTGCAGGGAGTTTTCACCTGAGGCCACAAGCACGGAGAGAAAAGGGACAACACACAGGAGCAGACTCGGGACTGGCTGAAGAATGAATCATTCTGTTTCCTGACTAATTTAGTTTTGCTGTGAAAAAAATTAAATTATTGTCAAATCTGAGCTCTGTTTCTTACATATGTTATTCTTCTGCTTTTTAAAATTTATTATAATTTTAGGATATTACTCCAGGCTTCCTATCCTGTCCCATATCCTTTATCCTTGATTTATCTTTTGGAAGCTATGTATATATACATATATGTATACATATATATACATACACATTTATATATATTACCCTTATATAGATTACATTATCAGTGTGTATTAGCATTCTCTCTAACAGAGCTTTCTTTTTACCTATTTTATAGAGTACAGATCTCTTAAGAGTGAATCTTTTCTCTCATCTTATATGAATGATGCACCACCTTAGAGCATTGCTTTTTAAAATCCTTTTCATTGATAGCAGGTATTGACTATCCTCAAGCATGGAATAGCTTATTTCTTCATCCCTAGTTCCACATTGAATTTTAATTTGTTCGGTGATTTACTTTGATGTGAAGAATCTTTTCATTGGTTATTGATTCTCTTTGTATCTTTTACCATTTCCCAAGTTATGTGCATTGGAATCCTACTTTTCAGTAAATCTACTACATAGAGAAAATGTCTTTAAATAATATTTTGTTAAAAATATTTTGTAAAAGTTAAGTAGGATTAGAATATACCCACAGCTGAACAACATATAGAAAAAAAACTGGAATAGCAGGAAAAGGAGATTTGCCTTCAAAATATGGCAGTTTGTTTGGGCGCCTGGGTGGTTCAGTCGGTTAAGCGTCTGACTTCCCATCATGATCTTGCAGTTTCTGACTTCGAGCCCCACATCGGGCTCCATGCTGACAGCTCAGAGCCTGTAGCCTGCTTCAGATTCTGTGTCTCCCTCTCTTTCTGCCCCTGCACCACTCACACTCTGTCTCTGTCCAGATCTGTCTCTGTCTCTATCTCTCTCTCAAAAATAAATGTTAAAAAATTAAAATTAAAAAAGAATATGAAAGTTTGCTGAAGGACACTACTTGAAAACATTAAAAAATATCTCAATACCTAGGAAAAAAAAGTTAAATACTGCGAAGTATAATCTGACCAAACCATAAGGATACCCTCCTCCTTAGAGAATAAAGTTGGATTTTTTCATTAAAAAAAAATTTAATGTTAATTTTTGAGAGAGAGAGAGAGAGCGAACAAGCATGAGCAGGGAAGGGGAGAGAGGGAGAGAGACAGAATCCAAAGCAGGCTCCAGGTTCTGAGCAGTCAGTACAGAGCCTAACATGGGGCTCAAACTCATGGACCATGAGATATGACCTGAGCTGAAGTTGGATGCTTAACCAACTGAGCCACCTAGGTGCCTCAGATTTTTTCACTTTTAACCTACATATTAGAAAACCTGTGCAGGGGTGCCTGAGTGACTCAGCAGGTTAAGCATCTGACTCAATTTCAACTCGGGTCATGTACTCACAGGTGGTGAGGTTGAACCCCACCTTAGGTTTTACACTGATAATGTGGAGGCTGCTTGGGATTCTCTCCCTCTCTCTCTGCCCCTTTCCTGCTCTCATGCATGTAGGTGCACACACGCTCTCAAAATAAATAAATAAACATTAAAAAGAAAACCCACACAAAGATTTGTTTTCCTGTGACAGATGTGTCTTATACTAGAATAAGTGTAAATGCATGCCTTCAACGCTATGAAAATATGCTTGAGTAGTATCTATGATTCTTTGCTATGATTCTATGATCTATGATTCTAGATTGCTTTGATCGCAAGAACAAAACATTAGAATGGATGGTATACCCAATTTGTCTATACTTTCCTCATTTTGGAGTAATTTCACAATTTTTGCATTGCATCTTCTTCCAAATAGAATTCTTACCCCCAAATACTCAATGTATATATATATATATATATTTTTTTTTTTTTTTTTTACATCTAACTTGTGTTTCTGACTTGCTAGCTTTCATCTTCAGATTGAGTATATGTTCTCCTATCTTATTATATCTTACTTTTCATCTAAGCCTAGGGTCATTATCCTTAGAGCTTATCTTTCTAATTCCATGTCTGTCTTCTCCATGGATTGTGTAGTGAAGTTTTCCAATAGTAGAAAGGACCTGAAATTTACCTAAAATGATTTCACCTGAGCTCTTTATTCTGTAAAGTTTCTATAAATTATAATGTTGTAAAGAAACAGACATAAAATATGAGATAAAATAAGTGTTATTTCACATATAAAATGTAGTTTCTGCATTTGTTGTATTCTGAGTAGTCATTAGTGAATTCACAGATTTCTTAGTTAAAATGAAAATGTATACTAGTATGTATTCATCAGATAAGGAATGGATTTTATTGTTTTTGTTTTATTCCAGGAAGTCATTTTTACATTGATATTGAAAGCCAAACTATTTTAAAAGATAGAAAAATCCAGCTTTTTAAAAATTCTGTTTCAAAAATGTTTTATCTTGTCATATGTTAGGCAGTACAGATTAGTCTTTTATACTCAATATTAGAATGCCATTTCATCTTATCAACTACAGAAGTGTTTGAGAGTTATTGTAACATAACCTGGTGAAGATTTTAAAATCAGAGTTTAAATCCCTGCTCACTTACAAGGCTGTGTAGCAAATATGTATTTTTCTCTAAGCACTGAGTTCCTCTTCTGAAGCATAGGGATGATAATATTTACTTGACAAATCATTTTGAAGATTCACTTTGTTCTTCTTTACCAAATTTTATATATATATATATATATATATATATATATATATATATATACACACACACACATGTATCTACACACACACACACACACATATATATGTATATATATATAAGATTCCTTTTCCTATGACAGGTGTGTTTTATACTAGAATAAGTATAAATGTATGCCTTCAATGGTGTGAAAATATGCTTGAGTAGTATCTATGAATCTTTTCTACAGTTTACTTATTGTATTTTGAGATAGAGCACAAATAGAGAAGGGGCAGAAGGAGAAAGAGAATCCCAAGCAGGCTCTGCACTGTCAGCACAGAGCCCAACACTGGGCTTGAACTTAGAAACTGTGAGATCATGACGTGACCAGAACTGAAATCACGAGTCAGGTGCTTAAGTGACTGAGGCACTAAGGTGTCCCATGACATATATCTGACATATAAGCTTTGAGGAAAACAAAGAGCTAGAGATGGAGAGTCACTGTATTTTTTTACTTACTTGTAAAAGGTCTCCTGTAACTTTTAAAATATTTGCCTCAAATCTGAATCTCTTATGGAATTTAGTAATTTCTGTCTTTGAATAAATGTGTTTATTTCTTCTGTTTTAGCCTCTGATTTTTTAATGTAATACTGCTCCTTGTTTTCCAGCTTTATGGAGATCTAATTGACATATAACATTATGTAAGTTTAGGGTATGTGATGTAATGATTTGATATATGTATATATTGAAAAATCATTACCACAACAAGGTTAGTTAACACATCTATCACCTCACACAGTTAATGTGTGTGTGTGTAGTTAGAACTTTTAAGATTTACTCTCAGAAACTTTCAAATATATACAATGCAGGATTGTTTACTATAATCACTATGCTGTTTAAATATTAAAATCAGTCAGCAGATATTTATTAAGAAACTATCATGTGTTCTACTAAGCCTTGTGAGAATACCAAAGTTCATGTCCTCTAAGAATTTCTAATCATCTGAAAAGATATGCCTAATATATCAAAAAATTTATTAAGAATTTAAAACAAATTTAAAAACCCTTAAGTATTTTCGTAATTTTTTGGTATGGTAGACACAAGGGTAAAGGTGCTGAATTTATCCTCCATGTTAAAACATTTAAAATCTCCATATATTATTTATCAATTAAATTTACTTGCCTGCTTGATTTTTTAAAATCCCAGATATCTTCAAATATTTCTCATAGCCAAGAATTTTCAAAAAGGATATTGTTTTTTGATAAAACTTTTTAAACAACTCTTCTAGTTCTGTCACTGACTTAGAGATCATAAATAGGACCTTAAAATATGACCTATCTGAAAGCAAGAAGGATTGCATGATATATAGAGTCCCATTTTATTTTTCAATCTCTGATATTTGTTTCTCTTTTTTCAGTTTTGAGGTGCATCCAGTCAGGATAACCTTACCTCAGAAGTTCTCAGGCAGTCCTTAGTCTGCTTACAGCCCTTAGCATTTTATAGTCATGTATTTTTTTAGTGTTACAAATACTATTGTACTTCTTTTATCATTTAGATTATTTTTCCAGTTTCTGTTTACTATTTTTCATATATCATCACTGTTAGGAACTGGGTTAGTCACATATTTTGATGGAACATCAAGAGTGGGGAAGCCAGTGACCCAATATGTTTCACAGTAGGCAACTGAAACAATAAATTCTTTGGCTTGTAGTTAATTTTTTTCACAGATATACCTTGCAAAATGCACATTATCTCTTATAAATTAGTGATATTTCACAGACAGTATATTCCAGACTTCAAAATTGAAATAGGGAGGTCAAAATATTTTCTATATTAAGGTGTGTAAGCATTTCATTCAGGAGGTTGAAAGTATTAACATATTAATTTGAGTGTGTTATACCAAAAATTTAATCATGTCCATGATTTCTTATTCCCAGGTAATGAAAACTACAAACAAATAGCAATGTGTGTTCTTTACCACATTAGCATGGATGATCGCTTTAAATCAATGTTTGCATACACTGACTGTATACCACAGGTAAGTGGTTTAAATGTTTTTAAAAAGCATTAAAAAATAGGTAGTTTTCATTTGCTTCTCTTGATTTGCCATAAACATTTTTCCTAAAGAAAAAATAGTCTTTTAAAAATAATACAAATTTGTGATAGAAAATTGGAAAATACAGAGCAGTATAAAAATGAAAATAACTTTTATTCCAAATTCAGAGATAACCATTCAACATTTTAGTATATTTCCTTCTGCATAGTTAAAAAATAACATATGAGATTTTATGTTTAATAGATCACAATATATTCCCTCATGTCATTGAACAGTCTTTAAAAATTATTTCTAATAGTTATATAATATTCTGTTGCATAAGTATATTATTAATTATTGTTAAATTGTATGTTTTTTCCAACTTATCACACAAACACAGAAGTAAGTAAACATATGTAAATAAATGAAATAATGTGGAATAAATATGGTATATAAATGCTTATCCATATCCCTGAGTTTTTCTTTAAGTTCCTAAAAGTCAGGGCACCTGGGTAGCTCAGTTGGTTAAGCATCTGACTTCAGCTCATGTCATACAGTTTGTGGGTTCGAGCCCTGCTTGGGCTCTGTGCTGACAGCTCAGAGCCTGAAGCCTGCTTCAGATTCTGTGTGTGTCTCTCTCTGCCCTTCTTCCACTTATGCCCTGTTTCTCTCTGTCTCAATGATAAACAAACGTTAAAAAAATTTTAAGTTTCTAAAAGTAGAATTACTAAGTCAAAAGGTATAAACACTTATGTAGTTGACATATTACTTTCTAAGAAGGCATGTGTATATTTCTAGCAGGCCACTTTTTTCCTTTTATAAAATTTATTTTAATTCCAGTGTAGTTAATATAAAGTGTTATATTAGTTTCAGGTATACAGTAGTAATTCAGTAATTCCGTACACACCCAGTGCTCATCACAAGTACACTCCTTAATCCCTTTCATCTATTTCACCCATCCGCCCACCCACCTTCCCTGTAGTCGCCATCAGTTCTCTATAATTAAGAGTCTCTCTATTTTGTTTTTCCTTTGCTCATTTGTTTTGTTTCTTACATTTCACATATGAGTGAAATCATGTAATATTTGTCTTTCTCTGGCTGAACTTTTTCACTTACCATTATACTCTCTTGCTCTATCCATGTTGCTGCAAATGACAAGATTTCATTCTTTTTTATGACTGAGTAATAATCATTTATGTGTATCTTCTTTATCCATTCATCCTTCAGTGAACACTTGAGCTGTTTCCTACCATTTCACTTTTAACAATACTGGCTAATATAATTTCTCTAAAAATGGAATGTCTCTATTTCTTTTTATTTGCATTTCCATGAATATTAGTGAGGTTGAACTTTTTTTTGTATGTTTATTATCCAGGTTGGGTGGCTCATTTGGTTAAGCATCTGACTTCGGCTCAAGTCATGATCTCACAGCTTGTGAGTTCGAGACCTGCCTTGGGCTCTGTGCTGACAGCTCAGGGCCTGGAGCCTGCTTCAGATTCTGTGTCTCCCTCTCCCTCTCTACCCTTTCCCCGCTCCTCCTCGCTCTCTCTTTCTCTCTCAAAAATAAATAAAGATTAAGTTTATAAAAAAAAAAAAAAGCACTTTAGAAGAATATGAATAGTAAGCCACACTTAGAAAAGTAATTCCTTTTAAAACTCCTGCTAGGCAATTCCTCATTAACCTAATATAAGTTATTAAATATATATTACTTGAGAGATAATTAATATGTAGTAAAAATAGACCATAATTTCTCTTTTTATTCTTACTATTTTTTTACTCATCCCGAATTAGTGAGATGGTTTTGAAATTGAATTTGCTATTCTAGAATTTTAATACTTTATCTACATGTAATTAAAAAGCTGATAAATTCTCAAGGGTAATTTCTTAGCCTTTTGTATCAAGAGGATAAACTAATTATGTTTATAGGAAATAGACATTCTTCAAAGAATATAGAGCATATCTTATCTAACAAAGCAAGGGCTTCTTACAGAGATAGCACATGTCAGAAATGTAGCCAGTGCAAAGTGTAATCAAATTCTTTGTCAAACAAGTTTTCAATAAAAGAGTAGCCATGTCAAAGGGAGATTACAGGTGATTTACTACAGTCTCACTCCATATGTTCCAAGGGGTTCTGCTTTGCAGTTTCAAAGGGTGTTCCTTTTTCAATCCCATTTAATGTCAGAACTTCATTGACTACAGGATATGAATTGGAAAGCAGCCAAAGAAGAATAGTATTCTTGCCTAGATTGACTTTTTATCCAGATTAGATTTAAAGAAAATAACATTAAATAAAAAAGAAATGTAAAATAAAAAGGGGATGGAAAACTTGCTCTGGTGAATCTTCAAATTGGACTTTTCCTCTCTTAGAATGTATAATCTCAACCATAAGACAAAACTTTATTTTAAAGAAGTGGAAATAAGAGCCTCTTTAGGTCATTTCTGACACATTATTATTATTGCAGTTGAAAACTTTGTATGTGGAAACTTCTCCCAGACCTTTTCAAAAACAATATTCGTGTATGTTTTCTTGACTAATAATTTTTAACATCAAACATTTTTGCAATGAGATTTTCAGAACATTTATGAACTATGTTTCATAAACAGAATCTTCCAAAACCTATTTAGTAGTCAGTATTTTTTATAATTTTTTATAAAAATTCAACCCTTATAGGAATGGTGAGGTGATGTTACCAAATTACATCGTAAACATCCTGAAGCTTTTTAGTATGAGGCCATATTTTGAGAAACCAAATGATACTCTCAAATATATTTGGTCTGAAAGTGCTGTCCAGCCTGTGACTTATAAGGCTCAATTTTGAAATACTTACGGAAAAGTTGACATGTCTTGATTGCCACCCAGTGCAACATGCATTATAGAATAACAAAATTGTGGAAAGCAAGTCTGGGATTAAATTGAAAATTCCAGGCTTCCTTCCTAAGTTAAAAAGATACTCCTTTCAGAGATAGAGGCTACTCAGAGTAATGTTTTTAAAAGTAGTAAAGCTTTAAACTATTGGTTGGGTTACCTGGCTGATTCAGTGGGTAAGATGTGTGATTCTTGATCTCAGGGTTGTGAGTTCGAGCCCCATGTTGGATGTGGAGATTACTTAAAAATAAAATCCTTAAAACAAAACAAAATAAAACTTTGTGATCATAACTGATTGTTCTTATTAAAGCTGTATCTGAGGTTTGGATCTTAGAGTTAATGTAATACTTGGTTAACTTTGAAATTATGCACATTAATATTTGTTTAGTAAAGACTGTCAAGGAGCACCTGGGTGGTCAAGTCAGTTGAACACCCAACTCTTGATTTTGGTTCTGGTCATGATTTCAGGGTCATAGGATCAAGCCTTGTGTCAGACTCTATGCTGAGCGTGGAGCCTGCTTGAGATTCATATTCTCTCTCTCTCTCTCTCTCTCTCTCTCTCTTTCTTTCCCTCCCTTTCCCCCTCTGCACCATTTCCCTGGTCTCTCTTAAAAAAAAAAAATGTCAAGCATGATAAACAAAAAGCCTAAAATAACTTTGAAAGAAAGAAAGCTATGGTTCAGTAGTCACCTTTATTCATTTTAATGACAAAAAAGTAGAATATGGTCCTATACATTAATTACATTAGATAAGAGCTTTATAAACCATAAGACACGATACAAAAATAAGGTACTCTTAGTAAGGTATCAAATCGTTCACATTATTTTGGATCCATTCACTGTCCATTTTAAATGCTGCCTTATATGCATTTTATAAAATAAACCTATAATTAGAATTTTTGTAAATTATTTAATACTCAGAGTAGGTGCTTATATGTTCAATATGCCTCATAATATCTCCCAGTATTATATTGCTTTTCTTCTTTTGTACTTTAGTGCCTCTAATTATCCAGTATATTATACTGTTTCCCCCTATTATATCAGCATTCTGCAAAATTTGGGGTCCAGGGCTGGTCTGACTTTATATACGATCTTAATGGTCTCAGTGGGTGAATTGTTTCAGGTAAGCATTCTTGGGGATAACCAGGAGTTAATAGTTGTATTCTAATAATAGTTAAAAGTACACATTAACAGTTCATTGTTATTTAGACCTCTAAGATGCATGTTTTGTTTAAATAGGTGTAAATGCCATCCAGATGCCTATAAAAGTATTTATTGGTATTAGAATGGCCAAAGTACATGTTTAGGTAATGATGTCATGGCGTTATTTAATATTTTGCCCTAGAACAGTGTGTAGGAATCTTCATCGTGATCCACATGTTTTCTACCACAGTTGTCCTATTTGGCCTCTCTTTGATCTACGTGCTTCTTTTAGCTGAATGCTGGTAAACGTCCTCTCTGACAGCCCCTTTTGCTCCTGCCTGCCATTATCTGCTGAAGTTCAGAAACCAGAGCATCACTTCAAACAGCAGAGTTAAGGAGTAGCCAGTCAGCCGAGATTCCTGAGGCATGCAGAGTTCTGCCATAATCATTCAAAGATGTTTGGGTGGGGGGGTGGCAGTGGTAGAGGTGTATGTGAATTCAGAGAGCTGTGGGGGTTGGCCTCTGGTCACTGGTAAATAAGTGAAGTCAGGTGCCAGAGAGTCTAGACACAGTGATTTCAGTCTTGAGTCTTTGGTATCTGATACTCAATATGGGACTTGTCTGATTGAACACTATTGCCTCTTCATTGCACAGGCCCAAGCCCTTTTAATGCTTTCCCATTAAATTAGTAAAAGATGACAATGGACATAGTTAAAACAGGACAAATCTAGTTTTAATATTTCCTAGTTGTCAGCAATTACACTTACTTTTGAAGTACCAGGGGTAGCAATCAAATTAGAGACATAATGTTGCTCATGGAATTTCAAGGAAACTATTATTTTAAAATGTGAATGCTTTAATTAAAATTGAAGTGTTTCTCTTTCCTATTATGAAAAACGAATTCTGTATCATGATACATTTCATTCACATTTAGTCCTAATTTCTCTTGATTTGGGGGGGGTAGTTGGATAAGATTTCAAACTGTGCATTATTTTTTAAAAATCTAGCTCCTGATTGCTTCACCACAGGATTTAACATAGAAATTACCAAAAACAAAACAAAACAAACAAAACCCCTCAGCTTCTAAGTAGATCACCTCTAACCCCATTTATAAGGGCAATTTTCATACTACAAGGTCAATTTCAAGTAAATAGCAACAGATAATTTGCTTTGATGTAACAGATTTTTGTTATTATAAAGAAGTTTCAGGAGTAAAAATTTGGAAGAAATCTATAGTAACTTTTTAATTAGAGTATGAAAAACATACTAATTCATTAATTAAGGATTATCACCTACATTTTTATTAATTTGTGCTTTTAATTAGCAATTAATATATAGATAGCAGAATCTGTTAAATGTATATTCAGTAGATTAAGATTATTTTAGTTTTGCCATAGAATTTTTTTATTCTGTAATATTATTAAGTATTAATGATTCCTTATCTAAAGATTCTGTTAATAGCAACATTTGTGGTTAGAGAGCTACCCTCTGGAAAAAGGCATGATATATTGCCAACTATTCACCTGTTAACAGTGTTTTGTAGTTTGCAGCATATATATATATATGTATATATATATATATGCGTATAGTTCTGTTAGAATTGTACCTAGTTAGGTATAATTTTTTGTAGCAGTTGTTAAGTGGATTGTGTTAATTTCAGTTTCTAGTTGTTCATTGCTAGCACATAGGAATATAGTTGGTTTTTGTGTATTGATCATATATCCTCTTTGAAACTTGTTATGTGAAACTAACACAGAGAATAATGAAAACAAAATTTAACAGAATAGGGCCTAACCAGTCAACAGATAGCTATTATTCACTTCCTGTATATAAGGTACTGTGCTGGATTCACAAAGGCATATTGATCTAAAAAGGTATTATAGTGCCCTGAGGCAAAACATAAGGAATTCTTAGGTAGTGCATTTTAGAATGGCTTTCCTATGTCTTAGCCATTTGACACAGAGAAAAATATCTTTACATAACATACACTCAGTTAATCTGCTGATTTACCAGTAATAGAAGACTAGCTTCTCAGAAACATAGCCTAAAGTTTGTTCATTTCTCCTTTATTATAGCAACTATCTCTCAGCATGACAAATCCAGGTTACAGATAGATGGCATAGGTAGCCTACCTTTTCCTAGATTTCTGCTTTTCTGTCTGTTACTTTTCAGACCTGCCTTTTCTTTCTCTTATTACTAAGTAGAGCTCTTTTCACATTTTATACGCATGCCAAAATGATTGGATCCAGCCTGCAGCTTCAGTAATCAACCGTACGTAACAATTCCTAAATCTCCGGTGCAAACATATCTTCTTAACTCAGGCTTGCATTTATAATTTCTACTGAATATCTGCACCACACTGTTACATAGGCAGCTTACTAAACTCAACACATCTGAAACCAGAATGACTGTCTTCCCTTTCAGGTCCTCCTAACTCTGGTTTCTCCTGTTTGGTAAATGTGGGCACCACCGTCTGTGTTGCTGTTCAGTGCAGAAGCCGGGGAGTCATCTTTGAACCTTCCTATCCCTTAATCCCAACATCTAATCAGTTATTAAATCCCATTTTGATTCTCACTCCTAAGTGTAGCCTTAAGCCATCCTTTTATCTCCATCTCCACAGCCCCACTGCCCTGAGTAGTCCAAGAGTCATCATCTTACCTGGACTTTTCCTCTAAAGTCCTAGAGGTCCTAGATGCTTTTCCTACATTTTCTCACTCTGTTTCAGTCTTTTTCCACACTGGCCATATCCTTTTGAAACACAGATCTTACCCTGACATTATTCTTTTTAGAAGCCTTTAATGATTTCCGATTAGCCTTAAAATGAAGCCCCAATTCTTTGACATATACTTCAAGACCCTGCATGATCTGGCTTTTACCTTCTTATATCTGAACACTATTTCATTTACTCCCAACCATGTTTGCCTTCTTTTCTTCTTTCTTATTATATCCTTTGCACAAGTGATTTTCATTGCTCAAAATGCTCTGCTCTACATACTATTTTAAATTTCTTAAATATAAAGGCTATATCTAATATTCTTCCTGTATTATCCATTGTACTCTGTAGTTTACATTTAATACTGAACATCTAGTAGTTCATCAACCATTTATTCATTCAGTTAGTCAGTAGTGAGAGCCTACCATTTCTTTTTTCTTTAATTTTTTTTAATGTTTATTTAATTTTGAGACAGAGAGAGACAGAGCATGAGTAGGGGAGGGGCAGAGAGAGAGAGAGAGAGAGGGAGACACAGAATCAGAAGCAGGCTCCAGGCTCTGAGCTGTCAGCACAGAGCCCAGTGCGGGGCTCAAACCCACAAACCATGAGATCATGACCTGAGCTGAGGTTGGACACTTAACCGACTGAGCCACCCAGGTGCCCCACGCCTACCATTTCTAGGTTGAAATGTAATTGTATTATATTATTCCCATCACATAACCTAAGATAATATATTGTAATAAAATACATCTGGTGCTTTTGGTGTGGTTTTTTGTTTTGTTTTGTTTTTTGAATAAAATATTCCATGTGTTTTTTGCTAGTTAATGAAGATGCTGTTTGAATGTTCAGATGAACGAATTGACTTGGAACTCATTTCTTTCTGCATTAATCTTGCTGCTAACAAAAGGAATGTACAGCTTATCTGTGAAGGTTAGTGCTTTTGAGCTTCATAGATAAACTTTAATCATATGGTAACTGGCAAATGATGGAAAAGAAACAATAAGGAATTAAGAATTATAGTAGCTGTGTAAATTCTGTTTTTAAATAGTTGTAAAAATTATAGCTTCAATCTTTAAAGGTCAGATAGATTCAGAATAAATACTCTTCTATCATAAGTAGAAACACTTACCTTTAGTAATATTTTATAAACCAGGATTTAGTAACCCTTAATTGAAATTTGATTTTTAAAAACATTTCTAGATGAAACAAAACTGTGTAAAATAATACAATAAAAATGTATTAAATATTTGTTTCTATAGTGCCTTCATAAAATAGCTTGTCATACATTATGATATTTCAGAAACTGCTCTCAGTTTTTTCTTATTTGGAAAGTATATTTATTTGTTTTTTTGTTTTTTTTTTTTTTAAGTGCAAATGAGCAAATAGGAAAATATTAAAATCTTTACTTCCACCATCCAGAGATAACCGTAGGTAAAATTTTGGTACAATGCTTCTGCATAGTTTTAAGATAAAATTTGTTTTTCTTTTAATCTATATATAATATGTTTTTTTAAGTTAGTAATATCTTGAATCTCATTCCATGTGATTAAATATTTTTATAAAACATAATTGCCAATAGTTGCAAAATAACCCATTAAAGGATTTTCTGTAATTGAATCAGCTATTTTGGATATTTAGTTTGTTGCCACATCTTTTCTGTCACAAACCATGCTGCAATAATTTTCCTTTCTCTGAAACTTTTCAAATTCCCATTTTTATTTTCTTAGGATAAACTGCTAGAAGTACAACTTTTCTGGATCAAAAAGTATTTACATTTTTAAAATCTGTGGTACATATTCCATACACAAAAAGCACATACTGTGTGATAACATTTATATGAAATTCTAGAGCAGGTAAAATTAACCTGTGTTTAAAAAGGAAAAGAGAAGGAAAACGAGGAGGAAGAGGAAAAGGAGAAGGAAAGTGATTACATTTGGGGAAGTGAATTGACTGAGAAGGGAATAAACTTTGTGTAATAAATGGAAATACTCTGTATCTTGATATGGGTATGAAGGGGCTTACACTTAATCAAAATTAATCTATTGTACACTTAAGATTCAGGCCTTTTACTATATGTAAATTGGGGTTTCTTTGAGAACTGTAAACAAAAAATTTTTATTAAACTTAAGTGAACCTTAATTCTATTGGAGGAGTTTTCTGTTTTTCTTGTAGGAAATGGGCTGAAGATGCTCATGAAGAGGGCTCTGAAGTTTAAGGATCCATTGCTGATGAAAATGATTAGGAACATTTCCCAGCATGATGGACCAACGAAAAATTTATTTATTGTGAGTATAGTTTCTTTCTTTCTGTCTATTAAAAAAGCCTGGGAATTGAAGCTTTAAAGTCCTACCTTTGGAAATAAAACTCTCACTTGAACTCTTCTCAAATATTAGCTCATGACCCAAGTTGGTTCTTTTGTTATCAGCATTCTTGTAACTGTAGCTTCTAGAAATCCCACCCTAAGTTTTAGAGTTGTTTTAGTGTTATGATCCCTACTCCTGACCCTTCCATCCTCACTCCAGTTGTCTTGCCTTTTGAACAAGCGACTCCTGAGGCACCTGGCTGGCTCAGTTGGAAGAGTATGCAACTCTTGATCTCATGATTGTGAGTTCATGCCCCACTTTGGGTATACAGGCAACTAAAAAATAATAATAAATTTTAAACCAATGGTTCCTATAGGAATTTGGCTCAAAATTATTAAAACAAGAAATTGCATTTGATATGTACTTTTTCTTCCTATGATTACATTATTAGATTGATTCTTGTGCAGAAATCATATTTTAAATTTGTATTAAAATTCTGTATTATTTAGGATTATGTTGGGGACCTTGCAGCCCAGATCTCTAATGATGAGGAAGAGGAGTTTGTGATTGAATGTTTGGGAACTCTTGCAAATTTGACCATTCCAGACTTAGACTGGGAATTGGTTCTTAAGGAGTACAAGTTGGTCCCATACCTCAAGGATAAACTAAAACCAGGTCTGTGCTAAGTATTTCCATTTTGCGTAATTATTAAGTTATTTCTATTTCTGTTGCAGATAAGAGCAACTCCTAGAGCAGTATTTTGTGACCATGATTATACTAATTAGCGTGTTTTCTTCCCACACCTCAATGTTCAGCTCTAGTTCTAGTTTCTTCCTCCCAGAAAGGTGTTCAGTAGGTCTCCTCTTATGCATATGCACTCTTTTTCCTAACAATATGTTATCTTAATAATGATTTCCCTTCCCTATCCTGCTTATTTTTTTATCCTGCCTTTTTAAAACTACTAAATACCAGGTCCTCTTTGCATACATACCTGTGAACACATAAAGTTCTTTGAGCCAGTCAAATGACTCTTCAGTTTTCTGTGTTTACATTGTCCTTCATTTATATTTTCAGAGAGGTGTTTTCACTTCAGTACTACTATGAACTGTCTTCGCTGAGCACAGAAATGTAGAAGAAAGGACAAAGTTACAAGCATGCTAAGGATTCATAAGAACTGATCTAATAGCTTACACTGTATTTTCTGTGCATTGAAGTATTGGTAATATAAATGTATTTGAGTCAGGACATTTCAATCAAAACTTTCTGGGGTTTGACTTTACTAGGTGCTGCAGAAGATGACCTTGTTTTAGAAGTGGTTATAATGATTGGAACTGTATCTATGGATGACTCTTGTGCTGCGTTGCTAGCCAAATCTGGGATAATCCCTGCACTCATTGAATTGCTAAATGGTAAATTATAATTTATTTCAATTTATCCTTGCTAATATATGAACAGGCTATTAGTTTACATTTTGAAATATAAAAGATCTGCAATCATGAAATACTAATATTCTCTTCTTTCTTTCTGTTGAGCTTTCTGTTGATTGAATTGGACCTCCCTATCTTGTGTAAACCCTTTTTTGAATGTCTTGATTTCTAATCAGGAAGGTTCATTCAGAAGCATCCTATTCCCTTCTAGGTCCTCTAAATGTTCTGTGGTGAAGAAAATGTTCTCTATTTGCACTGTCCAACACATGTTGCTGTTGAGTACTTGAGATGTGGCTATTGGGACTGAGCACCCGAATTTTGTGCTTAATTTTAATTTAATTAGCCACAGTGGCTATGGTTACAGTATTGGTCAATGAGGCCTAGATGGAGTTTTTTTCCTTAACTTTGTATTGCTTTTAAGGGGCCAGGGTTCATTGTTTCCCTCACTGCATACAAAATCTATTTGAATCTAATATCATTCTATTAGTGTCAAGTTCCTTAGGACTTTGTGTTAGTCTACTCAGGCTTCCATAACAAAATACCTTAGACTGGGTTGCGTACACAAATAAATTTATTTTCTCATAGTTCTAGAGGCTAGGAAGTCCAAAATCAAATGGTTCCTGGTGAGGCCTTTCTTCCTGACTCACTGAAGGCCACCTTCTTGAATGTGCCATCACATCCCCACAGGGCAGAGTGTGAGCTAGCAAGAGCAAGCACACACACAATGCTCTAGTATCTCAAGGGATACTAATCCTATGGGGTCAGTACTCCACTCTTATGACCTCATTCAACCTTAATTAATTCCTTATAGACCTGTCTCCAAATTAGAGTCACATTTAGGTTAGGGCTTTAACGTAGGGATTTTGGAAGGTATGGGAAACCTAAAATGACACTCCCATCTCAGGCTTTCCTGTACTATGTATAATATATCTGCACTTCGTGTTGTTTTTAATAGACTTTTTAAAAAGTATAACATACATAAAGAAAAATACAAAAATATAGCTAAATGAATTTTCAAAATGAGCACACCCATGTTACTTCCACTGACATGAGGAAATAAAATATCACCATTACCCTAGAAGTCCCTCTTCTGCCATCTTCCAGTCATTATCACCCTCTCTGAACTGGTTTCTGTCCTTTCTGTTATCATATATAGATTACTTTTGCCTGGTGTTGAGCTTTTTATAAGTAGAATCTAGGGGGGTTTTTTTGGTCAGACATTATAAAGTGAGATTCATCTATGTTGTATACAGAAGTGTGTTTCTTCTCATTGCTGTGTAAAAATACCACTCTTTATCCTTTCTACTATTGGTAGACAATAGGGTGGGTTTTTTTTTTTATAGGAGAAGGGCTATTATAAATAATGCTCCTATGAACATTCTTAAACCTTTCATTTGATGAATATATTAATTCCTATTGGACATACACCTAGGAGTTGAATTGTTGGGTCATAGAGTCTGCACATTAGCTTTAGTAAATAATGTTAATCTGTTTTTCAAAGTTAATTGAGTCAGTTTTCAATCCCACCAGCAATGTGCAAAAGTTCCAGTTGTTCTATATCACCTCCATGTCTGAGCATTATCAATCTCTTTAATTGTAGCCTTCAGAGGGGTGGTTTTAATTTGCATTTCCCCAGTGACTAATAATTGAGTACCTGTTTGTGTTTATTGACCAGTTAGTTATGGCTAATGAAGTTAAGTACCTATTTAAGTCTTTTGCCCATTTCTCTCTCTTGAATTTTTAAGGTTGATTTGTAAATTCTTTAACATAAGGTATTTGATACATCATCTAGAGATAATACCTCATATTTTGAAGTGTTCCTACGTGTAGTGTATAAATACTTACTTTGGTCCACCCTTCTCCCAGCTAAGAGTTTTCAAAATTAGAAACAATTAAAAGAAAGACTAGGTGGTTGGGAGGTGTAAGTGAAGACAATGTAGTTGGCAGAGTGAGAATGAAGATTTTGTGATGAGCTGGAGAAAGTTGAAACAACATAACCAGCTTTCTTTCTTTTTTTTTTTTTTTTTTTAGTTTTTTATTTATTTTTGAAAGACAGAGAGAGCACGAGAAGGAGAGGGTAAGAGAGAGAAGGAGACACAGACTCTGAAGCAGGTTCCAGGCTCTGAGCTGTCAGCACAGAGCCCGATGTGGGGGTCATGAGATCATGACCTGAGCCAAAGCCGGACGCTTAACCAACTGAGCCACCCAGGTGCCCCATGGCCAGTTTTCTGGAATTACTGTTCCCTCTTGATTATGATTGAGAGAACTGAGACATGTACAAGGCAAGCTGGTAGCTCACAGTGTCTTACTGTGCCCTAATGTTCTCTGCCATGAGGTTATCATGAACAGAGGCTATATACTTCTCTTTTTAAGAAATACATGGATTTCCGTGAATATAGTCAATAATAATGTAATAATTTGTGATGACAGGTAGTGACTATACTTACCATGGGGAGCACTGAATGATACATAGAACTGTTGAATCACTGTTGTATGCCTGACATAATTCTATTAAAACCTTTGTGGTTAAATAAGGGGATACTATATACCAAGACAGTAATTAGTAGAATTTTACCCCAAGTAGTCTGGGAGAGTAGTACATTGGCAAGTTGGTGAGGGAAATCCTTTGGAATAGATTGGACTTTAAAGGTCCCGCACTTTATTATACACAAATAACTAATGCTCTGTTGACCTGTAAATATGTGTCTAACGGCTATCATTGACAAATGCCAGGAGTTGATAGAAAACTAATAATAAATGAAATTTTATAACCAGTACCTAAAAATTAGATTTCTATACATATTTGCTTTTGCCACTACATATTAATTAGTGGACATCAGCTAACCTATTAAACTATTCTTTATGTGATATTAAACATTAATTAGCTTATGATATACAATATTCCTTTTACTATTTGTATAATCAATTCGATCAAAACTAAAACAACTTATTTCATGACAGTAGGTAAAATTTAATTTTGTTAACATTATTCAAGAATAATACCTCTTGAGGTGCCTGGATGGCTCAAGCAGCATCCAACTTAGGCTTAGGTCATGGTCTCACAGTTTGTGAGTTCGAGCCCCGTATTGGGTTCTGTGCTGACAGCTCAGAGTCTGGAGCCTGCTTCAAGTTCTGTGTCTCCCTCTCCCTCTGCCTCTCCCCTGCTCACACTCTGTCTCTCTTTCTCTTCTCAAAAATAAATAAGCATTAAAAAAAATTTTTTAAAGAAAGTTTTTCTACCAAAGACATAGAATTTAGAAGGTGTGATTATTTTTTTAAGAACTGTTTTTCTCATGAAGAGTCAACATTATGCAGACAAAATGTAGAACCAGACTTATTTCACAATTAGAATTATTTTTAAAATTCTTATGATGGAGAAAAAAACAAGTGTTAGTGTCGCCATTTTACATTAGGGCCATAGAAGTTGATTTAGTCAAGCTCTTTATAATCTGGTGAGAATTACAGAGAAACACCACGGTCTTACACCAGTCTTGTCCTTCAGTGCTTCCTAAGTCCAGCCTGATCTTTTGAGATCATCTCAAGTAGTCTGATTTAAATAACTCAGAGCAGATGTAATTTCTCTTTTACAAAATCTTAGTTTTTATCTTTGTATTTGAAAGTAATTTTATGTTGTTTAATTATAACCAAATTTACTAAAACTTCTGAAAATATGTTATAAAATTTCCTGATCATCATCATAGCATTTAGAAAAAATATCTAAATGAAAATATAAATTATATACACCACCCATATATTATAAATTAAATTAATTATCCTTTACTTGTCTCTTGTCACTTTTAGTTTTCTCATTCTCCACTATTCCAATGTATTTCAATTTTGTATATTACTATAGAATTCTCTTATTTGACACTTTCTGCTTTCTTTTAGCTCAACAAGAAGATGATGAATTTGTGTGTCAGATAATTTATGTCTTCTACCAGATGGTTTTTCACCAAGCCACAAGAGATGTCATAATCAAGGAAACACGTATCCTTTTAATGTTTACAATAGATAATGACATTTCATGTATTCTGAAAAGATGCATCTTTATGTATTTTTTTCAAATAATGTGGGAAATGCAAAGTCCCAAAATAATTTCAGAGGGCAAACTATTTTTCATGGAAGCTGTTGACCCCAAATCAGTATACAGGTAGAATATCACAAGCGATTTGTTTACCTTGTCAGGCTGTGATTCCTAAGATCTTAACAAACATATCAGAACTTTCCTCTCTGTTAACATAATTTTAATATCAGATGTTCCTGGGACTATCCTTAGTACTCTTTCAGTCTTACCATATTCACTCTACACATCTATTCCCATGACTTCTGCTATCAACTATCTGCTAAGTATTTAGTATCTTCAAAATCTTTCTTGAGTCCCAGGCATTTGTTTCTAACTGCCATCTGGATGTCTTCCACCTGTTTAAAGAGCTGTTACATCTATTACAATCAAATAGCCTGAATTCTAAGTTACCTTTGCCACTTATAAGCTGCAGGACCTTGGATATGTTATTTAACCTCCCTAGAGCATAAAATCTTGCATCTATAGAATGATCATAATCTGATTAAAATGAAAAGAACGTCTCTTGTCTTTTATGATTGTTATAAGTACTGATGGATTTACAGTGCCTGTAGTTATTTCCAACAAACAGAGATACTCAGTAAGTGAGTATTCATAATACAAACATCTGCCAAGTTCTAGTTATTAACAGATACTGTTCTAAGTGCTAGATTTATTAAAAAAGTCATTACTCAAGTGGTTTATTGTCTAATTGGAGAGACAGATAAATAAATAAGAAGTATAAAATTATAATCCAGTGTCTCAGCGTCATAAAGGTATATGCATTGGGCACAGGAGAGGAGATATATATACATATATACGGATATATATAGAACCAAGTCTGGGAATGTCATGAAATGCTGGCAACAGACGTGGTGTCTAAGCTGAATCTGTGCGTGTGTGTGTGCACGTGCACACGCACATGCTTTATTGTGGTCATCTGCATGTTTGTGTACCAAAAATAAAATATATCTGCTTTTGAACTCCTCTGATAAAATTCTTCATTACCCACGTGAAAAATCTAAATTTAAGCTGACTTTAATCTATTTTAACTCTACGATGTACAATTTTCTCTTAGCACACCCAAATTTTTCATCATTTATCAGGTAGGACCCATCTTCTTGCTTCTTCATGTGCCTTATCAATCTCAAATGCATTTCTCTCTTTACCGAATAACCTCCAGCTCATTAAAGGTAGATTTATAAGCCATCTTTTAAGTTAAGCCTTTCTAATCCAGTTAAGCCTCCTTCCTTCCCAGTATGAGTAATTTATTTTCACCTTCAGTAAAGAACTTTAAATTGAATATTTATATGCCTGTCTTTACCAAAAGATTTTGAGCTCTTCAAGCTCCAAGACCAGTTTTGTTTTCCTCATCTTTATCTATATCCAAAACTTAACATAACACCTAGCAGTGGGTAGTACTTGTTTGGTCAGTGAACACATGTATCTAAGTAGTTAATGCCCTTTTAAAATTAATACATTGGAAAACTTTTTTTTTTATGATGATGGGCCATTGCTCAAAACATTTTTAAAGTCCTCTGACTTTAAGCCAATGACACAAACTTTAAGTATCATCTTTGGAGAAAATTGCCTTGCTTTTCGAGGACAAGATTAATTACTGGAGTCATATAAAGTCTCCAAAAGTCAAGTCTGAAGAATAACAAGTCTAACTGAGAAACGTTCATTTTGATATGGGCAATCAGCAGTGCAAATGCTGTTCTGCCTTAACAACTACATTAGAGAGGGCGTTCTTTAGCATAAAGAAATATTTTTTCCATGTGGCTTATCAACTGACTCAGGATAATAAGTTCTCGGTACACTCTTTTGAGCAGTATTAACATGATTAGAATAAATTCGTTTCCCCCAGTGGTGTTCCAGGGATTTTTTTATATTAATAGTTGCTCCATGAAAAAGGGTTCTGTGATAAATGAATTTGGAAAACAGTGAATTAAACAGGTTTTCTTGCTACAGGGTCTTCTTGGAAACTTAATATGCTTTTCTGGGTTGCGTGAATCTGAAATGATATTTTATAATAGAATATTTCTGTAACTAGAGAAGACAGTATAAGAAACACATGTTAGAAAACACTAAAGTGAAAGCATGGCTTTCCTAGGTAACATCTTTGAAGGAAACCTTTGTTTACATGTCACACCATAGAGATTTTTCTGAGGACTAAGGAAGAATTAAGTATTTATAGTACCAATCATGTGCTAGTACATAGTGAGTGTCTCTACCCTAGTCTTTCTGTGTAAAATGTGCTCTCAGTACCTTACTGTCAAAGTTCACAGTATTAAGACAACTTCCATTTGATTTTTCTTGTCAGTGTAACCTTATTTTCTCTCAAGTTCAGTTTTTGTTAAGCCACTGAATCTGAAGTGAGTACTTTTTAAATAGTTCTTCTGATGAATATAACATGTTGATAATGGAGGGAGTAAGTCAGAAAAGATCTGCTGATTTAAAGTTTTTACAAAAGCACTGAGGAATCCTACTTCGATCTAATGTTTTCATCCATGCCTTAAGACTGTAAAGATTGCTAGATTGCTTTTGCCCAGTGTTTTGATGTTCAAAAACCAGGATTTTTGTTGATGTCAATGACATTTAAATATGTCTTATTGTCTTTTGTCACATAATTAGAAATTATTATTAAAATAATATTGTGATTTTTGCAGTGACCAATAATATACTTAAATTTTTAAAGATTTATTATGTAATAAATGGATTTCCTTTTCCCATTTTTAAAATTTAGATTAATGACCAAAATTATTTGACATAATTTTATTTATTTATTTATTGACATAATTTTAAACAGAATGAAAGAAACTTGATGTTTAAGATGGCTGCTATAGACTTATATTAGGTAAACATAGGATTTATATTAAGATGTTTGAAATATTAAAAATAGCTCTCAGCATAATGCATAGGAGTTGAGAATCTGAAATTGAGAACCAATTGCTATTGTATTTTCATACGATCCCAACAATTGCAGCATGGTAAGTCAAATTTGATTTGGTCCCTTTAGGTTCTCTCTGAGAATAAATTATTCTGTATTTTTTTCCTACATTTTATTTTATTTATTTCTTTTTTTTTTAATGTTTTATTTATTTTTGATACAGAGAGGGACAGAGCATGAGAGGGGGAGGGGCAGAGAGAGAAGGAGACACAGAACCAGAAACAGGCTCCAGGCTCTGGGCTCGCCGTCAGCACAGAGCCCGATGCGGGGCTCGAACCCACAAACGTGAGATCTGACCTGGGCCGAAGTTGGCGGCTTAACCACTGAGCCAGCCAGGCGCCCCATTTTTTTCCTACATTTTAAATGTATCCCTCTTTCCCCCTAAGAAAAATAGTAAGTGGCTAAGAAAAATGAGTAGAAGGTATGAGTTAACCTCTGTCTTTGCTACTTGCGGTGAAACTTGATAAAATTGTTTTCAACATTGTAATCAGTGCTGGAAAGAATATCATTTGCTTGTGTACACATGTGCTAGAGTTTCTTGGTAGAAACCTGTGGCTTCTGTTTCAAATACAATTTTAACCAAGCTTGGCTATAAATATTAGAAATCAGTAAGTTTTTCTTCACTCTCTTTTTTGGATTCATTGAGGTTTATCTGTTAATTTGAGTTTTCTTTTTTCTTCTACCTCCCCCTACTTATTAGTAAGAGGTAAACCCAAATTTCAACACGTATTTTCTCCAGTTTTAAAGGACTGTATTCTTCTACTTGTAAGTCTAATATCCACACTTCCATCTTCCATGTTATTTGATAGTATAATAATTCACCTCATTTTTGTAACATTTGAAAATGAATTATTTTAATTATTGCCTTTTAAAAACTAGTGTTTATTCAAGACTTATAATATGTTGACCTATTCCCTGCTTACTATTTTTTTCTTGAATTCCATTTCTCTATTCTCTGAGTTTTCTTTCATAATTATATTCTCTTATACTGCTAAATGAGTATCTACAAAAAATAAAATATATCTCTATTTGCAAATAACTAGCATGTTCTCTGTAATAATCATTTAGCAGAATATGGAATTTTAGATTGCCAATTGTTTTTCTCCACAATTCGAAGGTATTTTTCCACTGTCATCTAGCCTTAATTGATGCAAGTGTGAAGTTTGCAATCTGCGTATTATTGGTATATGTCAATGTCTGATGGCAATTTGCTTTTTTCCCCTTATAAATGACTTGATCTTTGGGCCAGTAAGACCAAGAGGAACATTTCTGTATTTTTAAAGCCAAGTAGCTTTATTAGAGTTTGAGTTGGTATTCATCATCCTTGCTTGATTTTTGCAAGTATCAAATGTGATCTTTCAGTACATAGTTTTGTCTTTTTTTTTTTCCTAATTTCAGGAAAGTACTCTTGAATTTTAGTTTTTAGTATTTGTTCTCTTTCATCAAAAGCTTTTATTGTCTTCTTTGAAATTTCTATTATGTTGGATCTTCTTTGCCTATCTTACATAATTCGTCTTTTTCTAATATTTTCTCTTTATATTTGTTTTTAAATTTTATAAGTTTTCTTCCTTTTTAACTTCCATTTCTCTTGGAGTTTTATCTGTTTTTATTTACTCATGTATTACTATAAATTTAGTTCTTATATATCTGAAATTATTTTTACTTTTATTTTTGGTTCTTTCCTGAATTATTTTATTTCTTTGAGTTTTCTAACTTTGATATATATTGTTCTTTTACATATATTCTTTTGCTTAAATGCTTTAATTTCATCTTTTATGTGAAAATGTCTTTATTTTTCTCATAATCGTCTACAAAATTTGGCTATGATTCTTTTCTCTTGCTATTTTTATATGAAATTAATTTTCTGGAACTTTCAGGTGGGCCAGCTTTCTCAGGAAAGCTTGATAGAGAGCTGTGTGGTTCTGGGGCCCCCTCTTCAGTCATTTTCGTGATTTTTATGTTTTCAAAACTATGGCCTTGTACTTTCTGAAACTTACTGATTCTGTTTTCCTTACCCTTTTTTATTTAGTGGGTTTTTTTCTTTCTTATTTCTATTATCCCTGTCTTTTAAACAAATGAAATGTTAAATGTTTCTGGTCAGCTTTTATTGATTATTCAATTTTAAAATTTGAAGTTAGATTTCAGGGTAACACTTTGAATTTAGAGAAATGTGACATTTTTCTAATATGCTTGAATAGCCTCAATCTCAAATGCAATTTGTATCTTTAACCACTTTTTATTCAGAGGCTCCAGCGTATCTTATAGATCTGATGCATGATAAAAATAATGAAATCCGAAAGGTCTGTGATAATACATTAGATATTATAGCGGTAAGTAATTTTTTTTCTTATGCAAAGTGTAATAGTAGTCTTTATTTGGTAAAAAAAGAAACCTCTGTACATCTGTTTAGAACTTTGCATTTAATAATATATAACTTTGCATATTTGTATTTTGATGAATCTCTGAAAATACAGTGATATTAAATTCATGTTTTAAACATTAAGACCCTTGATTTTAAACCTTTTAAGAATAGGCTCCTTGAAGAGGTCTACATGTCTCTCAGAATCATTTCTTTTTCAGAGAAATTATTGCATTGGAGCAGGGGTCTGATGAGAATTTCTACCAAAATCTAACAGTCAATTTTGCAGTTTGACCATTAAGCTTTTTTAATAAGTCAAATGTTATATCAATTAATTTTTCAGTGCTTTGATTTTTGTCATATGCATACACTTGTTTTGTCAGTTGCTTTGGAATGATGAAACATACAAAAGTCATATTATTCATGACTTTAGAAGTTTTGAAAGGATGTATAACTGAAGGAATATAATCAGAAGGGTAATCTGAGTCCTGGATTAGAAACTTGCTCTCTGGACAGACTTTTTTCAGAAATCATGCTTCTGCTGCCCACCATATTCTGCCTGGACTTGGTCCTTGCACCTGGGATGTGCCATAAACTAGATTACATTAAATGTTTTCACCTATGGCATACACAACTTGCTTTCTTCCTTCTTTAAACTGGATTTATACTTTCTATTTTGGCTCATATAATAACAATTTTCTTGAATATACCCTATTCAGTAGTTTTCAAAGTTTAACTTAAGCATTTTAAATGATCAGAATAACATTTTTTAATGTTTATTTACTTATTTTGAGAGAGAGAGAGAACACGCACGGAAGCAGAGAGGGGTAGAGGGAGGGAGAAAGAGAATCCCTAGCAGGCTCCCCGCTGACAGCGCAGAGACCAGTGCAGGGCTTAGTCTCATCCTTGAGGTCATGGCCTGAGCTGAGATCAAGAGTCGCATGCTTAACTGACTGAGCCTCCCTAGCACCCCTCAGAGTAACATATTAAAGAATCAGTTAACAACTTTATTAGAAGTCCTCTAAGTTGGCACTTATGCTAGTGATTTCATTATGAAGTCAGACGATCACTATCAGGTACTTCCTTGTCAATTTCCTGCATTTTTATTTCAGAAATTTATCTTATTTGATGTCATCTACTTTTTGGATTGGACTGAGTATATCATTACTGGCTTAAAACTAAATGAGTATGTTAACATTTTTAGCTTTGATCTCTAAAAATAAAGAAACTTTGCATATTAGATACTTGCTGCAGTAACATGTTTCATACCTGTAGACCCCTGGTCACAAGGTTTATGAATAGAGAATATTTATTATTCCTAGAGAATAATTTCATGGCTCATATACTATTTTCTAGTAAATCACTAAAGTCAGTGTTGTGTATAAAGTATGTAGTGTAAGAAAAAACCTCAAGTTCTATTTGTGATTATCTTACCTTAAGCAATGAAGAAAGGAAAGAGGTATCAGTTTGTTATAGGTTGCCTTTAGCATACTTTTAAAATTTTCTTCTTTGAGAAAAGTAGATGGAAGGCAGTAATGTTTAGATTTACAGTAGGCATGTTTGGTATAGAATGTAAATTTGTGATAGTTCCAAAATGCCAGCTCAGTCTTATTATGAAAATATTTGGTATAAAATATGAATATAAAAAATTTTATTCCCAATCTGTAAACTCTGGGCTAAAGTCTCTCATCTTTTTTTTAAAAATTTAAATCCAAGTTAACATATAGTGTAATAATGATTTCAGAAATAGAATTTAGTGTAAAGTCTCCCATCTTAAACAGGAATTTTCCCCACCCTGTGTCTACTTTCTTTTCTTTTCTAGAAAGCTGTCCTCACTCTCTCTCTCTAAAACCAATGTTTTGGAAAAAAAATATGTCTACCTATTATTTCCTTCTTTTGATCACTTCCCCTCATTCACCTTTCAACCTATACCAATTTTGGCTTCTGCCCCCTTTGTTGCACTGATATGGTGCTCAAAAAAGTCACCTTGCCTTGATTTTTCTAAATCAATTCAATTTTTAATCTTCATTTTACTTTGTTGATCTTACTATTCTTAAAGGAATTTATAGATCCTAGTCAGAGTTAAAAATGTAAAATCACAATGAAAATTATTTTAGGTTATTATGTTTACAAAGAATCTTGTTGATAAGGCCCCTAAAGAATAATCAATAAAGTGAAACTGGTGATATATCAGCTAACAATATATGGCTCTCTAAGATGCGGTCTGATCACTTGACTTAGTGTAACAAAACTCTGAACAAGTAATCTGAAGGTTCACCTAATTGCTCTATGACTCTCTATATGAGACTTAACAAAGTAAATACTTGATATGATGCCAAGTAATTTTGGGCCATTTCATTTCACACATTGGGGAACTTTAGTCTGAAGATATATTTAGAAATAATAAACTTATTAAACAGAATATTTAAAGATATTTGTGTGTGGATGATCTGATTTAAAAGTACTGCTGTGCTATCCAACTTCATCATATTCCCAGCTGAGTTTCTTAGAAGGAAAGAAGTAGACTAATATAGCCAATAAGAGGGCTAGAAACACCCCATGTTCTACTGGAAGAATGTTTCCTCAACTTTCTGCTCCTATACACTTCTAAGTGTCCAGGCCCTGGTTCAGTTTTCACTTGATAGTAACAAACTGCACCATTTCTCAGAACATTCTCTCCCCTTCTCGGTTGGGTAGGGGTTCAGATCTTATATTCAACTTTGACGTCTATGACATGACAACTTGGTCTAATAGAGTATTACATCTAGAATATAACCAATTCTAGTTCTTTCACTTGCTAAATAATCTCTGACATTTTATAACTTACTGAAGATTTGATTTACAATGACACTTGTGAGGCTTAGTCAAGTATTGTTAGGGTTAGAGAAAATATATATGAAGCATCTACCCTATGATGTCCACTCCATGTTTGGTTCACACTACACCAAATCTCAGGCTTAGCTGAGAAGTTAATTTGCCTTAATGATTATTTACTTTTGAGAGAAAGCATGTGTGCGTGCACATAAACATGGCAGAGGAGAAAAGAAAGAGGGAGACAGAACCCCAAACAGGTTCCGGCTGTCAGCACAAAACCTGATGCAGGGGTCAGACTCAAGAACCATGAGATCATGACCTGAGCCGAAATCAAGAGTCAATACCTGACTGACTGAGCCACCCAGGCGCCCTGAGAAGTTTATGTGTTGGTTAAATATATGGACCAACATTTTCTTTCCTTGATACAGTTAATTATGTTATTTTCTGTTCATTTAAAATTTTTAAATGATACTGGAAAATAATCTATTTACTGTTTGGATTTTAACTGTGGAAAATTGTTTGGAGCCTGTATTTTGGCCAGACGTCTTCAGACGTCTTACTGCTTATACTTTAAG
Organism: Suricata suricatta; assembly: GCF_006229205.1. NCBI lineage: Eukaryota > Metazoa > Chordata > Mammalia > Carnivora > Herpestidae > Suricata > Suricata suricatta. The sequence continues at coordinate 119,863,597 of NC_043702.1, read as the reverse complement.
ATTATTCTACAGAGTGGCTGAATTTGGCATTTTAAAGCTGCGTGTCACAGCAATTCTAAATAGGGTAATTAACGGAAAAGCCTTGATTAGGACAATGTGGTAAACAGGAATCTGCCTCTTCTAGTGTAGAAGTGCCACATCTGTTAAATTACCCACGTTCTGAGTCTGTGGCGACTTCTTTTAATTTGAACTCAATTTTATCAGCTAACCTCAGACCATAGTTACACTCCTACCTTGCTAGGCCTTCTTATTTGGGAGAAATTTGAGGAGTGGGCTTTTTAAATGCATCAGTAAAATGACCGCTTCTCAGGTTCACTTGGGACATAGCTGCCAGTCCGGTTCCTTGAGCTCAGACTCTATTACTGATCATGACTCAGGGTGCTATTTGCTTGTCCTGAATCTTTTTCAAGAGTAAAACAAGAGGAAATTGACTTAATTCGAAACAGGAGAAAGTTCGATTAGACACAGCAAGGATGATGAAACACTAGAAATAAGCTGTCAAGGGAGAATGCGAAGCCTCTGTCCAGTAAGCATTAGTAGTAACTACATAACTAACTTTCTGAAATAGTTAGAAACCTGCCTAGAATGGGAGTGGATGATCTCTTAAGATTCTTTTTACTGCTAGGCTTTGATACCCTAGTATTCTCAGCATAGCTATGTTCTATAACAAGAAAGAAAGAAAGACAGAGAGAGAGAGAGGGAGGGAGGGAGGGAGGAAGGGAGGGAGGAAAGGAGAAAGAAAGAAAGGAAGGAAGGAAGAAAAGAAAAGAAAAGAAAAGAAAAAAATGAGTGTATTTGTAGCTTAAGGCAATTTCTCTTTAAGAAAACAAACTTCATTTTTACTTAGAGTAATGTGGAATAGTAAGAAAAATTAGATTCCTTGCAGTGCTTAGAGAAGTAGGCCTTCTGCAGTAAAGAACTTGTCCCCCAAATTTGGAAATGTTACATTAGTGATGATTTGTTTAATGAATTTGGACCTACACCCTCGCAATTGGTGAACTGAAATAGATGTGTGGTGGTAGTACTCTTTGTACCCAGGAGGATTATATGTTTGGTGATATGGTCTCTATGGCCTCATCAGCAAGTTGTCACCTGTCTGACTAGGCCTGATGTGTGGCTCTGGGAGGCAGGGATTAGAGTAGATGCAGTGAGGAGTACGGAGACAAAGAGAGGAACCTAGCTTCTTAGTCTTCCAAGAGGATAGGTACATGGTAGTTGATGGTTGTCTCTTCCAAGCCTTGGGAATCCGGAAGGGAAGAACAGAGCCCTCTATGCATAGAGAGCATCTAAACCTCCAATTAGAATTTTATCCTTCAGCACTTAACTTTGGATCAAGTATTTGAGAACCTAATAAATTCTTCCCCAGTTGGTAAAAAAAATTCCTCCCCTGACATTACTGGGTTGTAAAACATTTAATACATTTTTATTAAGGACATACTGTATAAAAACACTAAGACTGGGAATACAAAACCCATCAACACAAATGCCCTAGAATATAAGTTTACATCCTAGACTCTAGAGAATGCAGGGTGCTGTCATCTAGAGGTGGACCAGCAGCGGCGCTACTATCTGGCCCTATCAGTGATGTTCTGCAGTAATGGTACATTGTATCTACCAGGTGTTTATCGGAAAAGGGATGTCCCTAGGTTCTCTGCTAAAGGATTACTATCTCTTGTCTTTCTGACCAGCCCCAGGCCCATGTGATCTGATAGTCACACAGGTTTATGTCACTGAGATTTTGAATGACAGCCCTTTCTCTTTTAGTAAGTCTGTGATCATGGCCAGATTGTGTATATTTTAATAACATGGAATTAATACCAAGTTTTGGCATTTTAAAGTTGAAAAACTAGGTGCTATCTTTATTTTCAGATAGTCAAAATTATATTTAGTAAGATTGGTGTTTTGAAATGAGGTAAACCATTGTAGGTTTACATATAAACTCTAATAAGACATCAGTTGGTCCCCACAAAAATTACCAGGCAAGCCTGTGTCCTGCAGAAGTTTATTAATCTTGCCAGCAAGGGAAAACAGTTTAAAAAGATGTCTTATGGCATCTTGAAGGACAGTTAGAGAAACTTTCATAGGGATTAGGTTAGGATTAACATTAGAACCTGGTTAGAACTTTGGTTATTTGGGACAGGCTTTCAAAAGCAGGGAATATACAGGGATTGGGTAAAATGGGTAGACAGCAGTCAGTTTTAATTGACTTACAGTTTGGGAATGGGCACAGAGCAGAGAATTTTAAGTGAATTGTTGACAGAAAACTACTGAGGTGTTCTCTCCAGAACAGGTGGAGTTGGTTCTTGCTTGTTTTATAGTTTTGGAACCAATTTTCATTGCTCAGATTTGTAAGTTAGATTTTTTATTTCTCAATTCTATATCATCAAATTGGGTTTAGTGAGGTAAGTTTGGTTAGCCCTCTTTTGGAGTTCATTTTTACACTGTATAAACCTGAAAGGCAGAAATTTAGGATATTCTTCTAGCTAATTAGAATACAGAATGTATATATGTATGATATGAATGTGATCACAGGTATATTAATGTATATGTATTTTTGCTGGCTTTATGCATGTTGTTGCTTTATTGTATTTTTGTTTTAATTGGCAATATTGGATTCAAAAGAACCCAAGCATAGTACAAAAGATAAAAATCATGATTTCTTGCTTAAATAAATTTCATTTAGTTCTATCTTTAACTTTGTGGCCTGACTGAACATGATATTTGAAATGATATTGCACAGATGAGCCTCCCCAGCACTTTAAACAGAGATCGAAGAGATCATTATATTTGAGGTCTGGTTAGAAAATGTCACAGTCAAGACTAAAAGACAAAACTTGGGATAGTACTTTTGAGAAGTAGGTAGTATGTGCCTAAAAGTCAACTCTGTTACGTATGTGTGTTTGATTATGTGTATATCTATATTTACTTATCGTGTACGTATCATTGGGGTAAGTATTTTCTACAATATAAAAGGCATCTGTTTAGCAGCTATTACCTTAATCTTAATGAGCAACTAAATTACTCTAGATCTGCTTCAATTTAGTATGTAGAAGTGTATTAAATAAACCATAGTACATTCTCAATTAGGAGGCTGTCACATTAAAGGAGAAAAGAAAATCTGTTTTCCATCAGCTATGTTAGAACACAAAGCAGATCTATGTAGCTCTATGTTATCCTATAGTGTGTTAATCAGATACAAGGTGTGACGGAAGCCAGTTACAAAGAGTTTTCCTGATAGTGAACAGGCTCTGATAATAGGCCAGTTAAGGCTTCACGATGTTTCTATGGTTAAGTAGTAAACAAAATGATGTAGGACTTCAAAAAGGATGGCACATTCCATTTAAAATCAAACCGTAAGTCTTTCATGACACTTAGTTTTTATGGAAACTGAGTGCTTAAGATCCTGTCAGAAGCTGAGAAGAAAATAAGAAAGTATGTGTATCTTTAAATACAAGACCAACTCAAGTCTCAAAGCAAGGTTCTCAGGGCACCCTTTTTGTGAAAAGAGGTATTTCAGATATGAAGAAAAAAATAACTATTTTCCTGGTGTATTTCCATAACAGCTGGATAACTTTTTATGACATAGCTTGGCTGTGGTTGAGCAATGACATCCCTGAAATCCCAGTTATTTCCTGACCATGGGGGGAGGGGGCAATTAGAGGAAAGGAAACTTGGGGGAGAGGAGTTAGGGAGAATAGATTTTAATTGATATGTGTTGAATTTATTAAATGTTTGACACTGGATATTCATTTAGAGTTGATATTTAATTTTTAAAAATAAACTCCTTAGACTTCCAGTATTCTTCAATTTGGGGGGATAATTATTTCAAAAGCTTTATGAAATAATGGTATTAATCATATATTTTTTGTTTATAGAATATTAGAACTTCAGTAAATCTTACCTAGATTTGTTTCATTTTAGAAATGAAGAATAGGAGACCAAAAGATATAAAATACCTTTAGAAGGTTGCACACTTCTGTTAGTATTGAGCTGTAAATAGAACCCAAGTCTCCTAACTCCTAATCCACCAGTCTTTGTTTTATACCATCCATAATACCATTAATTTCCTATAAGTTCAGACTCCAAGACACACAGAAACTGGCTATGCCATGGCCAATAAAGTCTACTCACTGAGGATAGCTAAGTGATGATCCATTGGAGCATGATATATATACTGGTTTTCACTTAAATGGGAGAGGAGGAATAAAAAAAATAGTGAGAAGAGGTCAAGGGAGGGGCACACAGAGAGAGATATTAAGGCTGGAGAAGTGTTACAAGTGTAAGGTTGTTAACATGTTTTGTCTTCGAAAAGTAGATCTTCATTTTGAGATTGACTTTCTTAATATTTATAGTCTTGAAATGGTCTTTTTTCTCTAAGTCAATAATAGGTAGTAGTTGATTTACGTATAACATCAGTCCCCAAAATTTGTTTTTGAAACTTTCCTGAAATCTAAAACTCTTGAGACCACTGTCCAAACCTATTAATTTAGTACTAAATAGACTCTCAACAGCTATAAGCTAAAATATTTTATTTTTAAGAAATCTGGAACATAGTGGCACCTGTCTGGGTGGCTCATCAGTTAAGTGTCTGACTCTTGATTTCAGCTCAGGTCATAACTTTGTGGTTTTTGTGGGTATGAGCTCCATGTCAGGCTCTGTGCTAATAGGGCGCAGCCTGCCTGGGATTATCCCTCTCTCCCTCTCTCTACCCCTTCTCTGTTCACACTCCTTCTGTCTCTCTCAAAATAAATGAACAAGTAGATAGATAGATAGATAGATAGATAGATAGATAGATAGATAGGAAGGAACGAAGGAAGGAAGGAAGGGAGGAAAATAATCTGAAATATAAAAATCAGTGTTTCCGAAACAAATCAAACCCAACATTGTATAGTGAAATAGTACTATCTCATTTTCACTAATGTTGATTACTAAGGAAAAGGAGAAATCAATTATTGAAACAAATACCGTGTTCCTCATAACATGCTTCATTCCAAGATGCTGTATTTATTAAGCATTCAAATACCTAAGGCTGTAGTATCACAAATTAGAGCAAACTTTTTTGGCACAAGTATAACATATTAATAATGTCTCATACTTAGCTTCTAAATTTTAAAAATACCTTTAAAATATTTTCTAAAGTTAGCTATTAATATTGGAATTAAGAAAGTCATTGAAAACCATTAGTGTATACATAGTATGAGGATTCTAGCAAGTAAAGGTATAGGTATTTTCTTCTATAATTTTCAGCTTTCAATAATGAAATAGTTTTATGGTTATAAATATTTTCAAAAGTTATGCTATAACTGCTTGAGATTTTAGGAGCTTGATACTGGTCAGTCAAGGGTTTTTTGCCATTTCTCTTTGCTATGATCTATGACAAAAAGCCACACATACTTACTAAATCTTAAGGTTACCTCATGAAAACTTTTCTTGTCATTGTAGTGGATTCGCCATGGTAGGAATCTAATCATTGGATCATCTGCAAAACATAGTTTTCTATATCCTAAATGATTACACAGCTTGGTATAGAATAACATATTTTGTTGCCTATTTACTGAGAGAGAAACTGATTTTCTGAAGAGCTAAGAAGACAGCCATAGTGCTTTCATTGTGATCCTGTAAACGATAATGTGCACATTAATCATTATGTTAGTCATAGAAGACCAAACCTAGAATTTTGTAGTACAAAAATACTTAAAAATTTTTATTTTAACAAAATGACAGTATAATTTGCATTATTGCTGCTATACTCTTGGGCATTATAATGTTAAGCTATGCCTTGGTTCTATGAATTTATTCACTCATAAAGTGACCAAAGAAAGATGGTGAAAACTTTAAAGGAATTCAGTTTAGCATAAAAATAGTCTCATTACATTTAGTGCTAACTCCCTGTCTTGGAAAATCAGCTTTCCCAAGACACAAACAAATCAAACTTTAGTGTCAAAAGTTAGCCATGGATGCTTATGGATATTTATGGTTTGTACATTTGGATGTCTGTCAAATGGATAGTCAGTCAGTTGATAGATGGTCTTTTTTTTTTTCTTTTTGAAACTAAACCTTGTATGTATAGGTTCATTAGTGAGAACATTGCTTTCAGCTTGAAAGGTGATAAGAAGGCTCCAGTATGCAGGGCATCTGTGAAGAAAACAACATCTTTCTACATTTATTACTGTACTTTTATTAGAATAATGAAATCATATGGAGCATGTAAGATAGTAATGCCTACAATAATCATGATTTTTTTTCCTTGTGCAGAGCATTACTTACTAGGCTAAATACATTTTATGGATATGTAATTTACTTTTTAAATTATATTTATTTTTGTAACATTTCACAGAAATTCATAAGAGGCAAGTTTTACTCTCAGTGAAATAGCAGACCCCATATTTTAATATGTTTTGAGCAGTTGACTAGGTTTTATCTCCTGTTCTTACACTAGGAATGCCTAAGGCTGAATCTAAATTAAAACAATCAAGGCATATGTCTTTCTGTCATCTTTCTTGAACACTTCTTCATTCATATAATCAGATTTAAAATCTTTCTATCAAAATAAAGTTGGTTTTGGGGCACCTGGGTGGCTCAGTAGGTTAAGCTTCTATTTTGGCTCAGGTCATGATCTCGCTGTTTGTGAGTTTGAGCCCCACGTCAGGCTCTGTGCTGACAGCTCAGAGCCTGGAGCCTGCTTCAGATTCTGTATCTCCCTCTCCCTTTACTCCTCCCCCTCTCACAAATAAACATTAAAATTTTAAAAAAAGTTTCATACCTCTCGCCAAGTGAAACAAGCTAGTACTAACAAAAGAAACCATCAAATTAGCTCCAGTATTTAATGTAGATTTAATAGGATTTCTGGTATTTTAAGGCATATTCTAAGAGTTCTGATGATCTATAACTAACTTATCTTTTAGAAAAGAAGCCAATTAGTATGGAGATTTTCTTCCCCAAAATACCATTTTACTTTTTGTTTATGCATAAAATATTTTACCTTAATGGACAATAAGTTCATCCTTTGCTTCTGTGAATATATAGGATCATTCTTCTTAAATCATCTAGCTACTTGTAATATGATAATAATATATTTTTCAGCCAACTTTGCAGCTAATACAGTCACTGTGCCACATAGGGAACCAAAAATTTTACTGCAAAATCATGAATTTTAAAGAGGTTCAAAATTATATTTAGCATTTAAGTTAAATTATTTTAAAGCTAATCACTCTGCTTGTACTACATAATTAGCACCATTTAGTATTCGATCTAATTTTGGAAACCCAAAGTGAACCACTGAAATTTGTAGCCAGTGAAACTGCTTGTAACAACATCACTGTGTCATTATTTTTTCAATTCCCTCTGTCCCTGACATCCTCCCATGTGCAGCCAAGTCAGAGAGAACATGATTGAGAATATAATGTGTTACGTAATATACTTACCCAGACCAGAGCTACTTCATCTCATATCACAGCTTAGTCAACCACTCAACACTTTCATAGAATCTTAGAGCTGAAAGTTGACCTTGGAGTTCATTTATTATATTCTCATTACTGAAGAATCCATTCTGCAGTGACCCTGACAAATACTCATTTATCCTCTGCCTTTTCCACATTGCTAGCCCAAGGTTTACAAAGCTCTGATACTCACAACTAGTTGTGTGCACCTGGTCAAGTTAATTCAGTGTCTGGAGCTTGTTTTCTCATTTATAAAAAGACAATAATTAATAGTACCTAATTTAGTTTATTAGGTACTTCAATTTAATGTACCTACTTCCGTTAATTAACAGTATTGGCTAACATTAAATGTTTCCAGCATAGGTTTTCTAAATGCTTAACATGTTTGATCTCATTTTATCAGAAGAACTTATGTGTGATCAGTTAAAATGATTGTATAAATTATCATATTTATATGATAAAATATGATCTACTCACCTTAAGCATACTAACAAGATGGCATTTGGATTTAGGATTTATTGTTTATAACTAAATTGTCAGTTTCAAACATAGATTAAAAATATAGGTTAATGATGGAAAATTGCATGTTAAAAATAGTGTTATATTCTAAAAATGAAAAAAAATAAAGTTACAAAAAATATATATATATATAGGTTAAAATTATAGATTCAGGGGCACCTGGATGGCTCAGTTGGTTAAGCATCCGACTTTGGCTCAGGTCATGATCTTGCAGTTCATGGGTTCGAGCCCCGCATTGAGCTCTGTGCGGACAGCTCAGGGCTTTGGAGCCTGTTGCAGATTCTGTCTCCCTCTCTTTCTTCCCCTTCCCCACTTGTGCTCTGTTTCTCTCTGTCTCAAAAATAAACTATAAAAAAATTGTAGATTTAACTTGGAGTAAAAACTTCAGTGATTTAAATATTGAAATTATAACAATTGGATTAATAAATGCTTATTTTTTTAAGTAAAATACAATAATGTTTATATTTGCTCTTTCATACAATTAAATTTTAAATAATTTTATTAGGAAATTGAGAACTAATAGGAATGTTAATATTTAACTATCAAAAAAGAAAGCTTGGGGGGTACCTTGGTGGCTCAGTAAATTAAGCCTCCAGCTCTTGGTTTTCAGCTTGAGACATGTTCTCATGGTTCCTGGGATCGAGCACCACATCGGGCTCCGTGCTGACACAGTGACAGTGCAGAGGATACTTTGGATTTTCTCTCTCTCTCTCTGCCTTCCCCAACGCACACTCACTTGCTCTCTCTCAAAATTAAAAAAAAAAAAACATAAAACAATTGAAAGAAAGCTTAATAATTAGGTGGCAGATTGCCAGTAGCAGTATCATTGCCAAAAAAAGTCTTCCACTTCTATCTTAGTCGAAAAGGGGCATCTATTATAATTTCAAAGATGTACAACATAGAACAAACAGTCTGACAGCTGACACTGCTAAAAGATTGTTGACAATATGTAACTTTTCAAATTTAACAAGTAAAATTTTAACAAGATAATAATTATATTCTTATAAAATTTGAGACTTGTTACATCCCAGAACTTCCTTTTATGATGACAATTTTTACTTGAGCCTCAGCTTTCAATGAAAATTGCTCATTATTTAACTAAAAATATGCATTTTATTCCACCTGTTAACTATCATGGTGATCCTGACTACTGGAGGACTATTGCCTGGCAACTTTCCAACTCTCTTAAATAACTATAAACAAAAGTGTTAAAGATATGACAGAGGAATTTAAAACTAAGACCCTACAGTTATAATGACAAGAAATACCTGAAGTCTTTTTTTTTTTTTAAATCTATGCTATCAGTGGTACTGCCATTAAATGTTAAGTGAATACACTAGTCAGAATAACCACAATCTTCGGCAAAAGTAGGGAGCTAGATAGATTCAGCTGTAGCTAATAATAACTTACCTATATGTCCTTCAGAAATGTTCCCCAAGTAGGTTCTCTGTGAACAAGTAGATACAGCAGTGAAGAAGCCAGTCCTGCTCCTCGGGAGCTCATGATCAGAGGAGGAGATAGACATTTAAAGAAATAATTATGACTAAATAAGATTATGTTATTTTGTGGTTGAAACAAAATTAAATTAAATTCTGTTACTTGTTTTCCATGGCAAACCATTTCAGTAGTTAGGAGACATTACTTTAAAGTGCCTTTTTTTTTCCTATTAAGAAGTGTTATCAAAAAAAGAGTGAAAGATATCATTTTGATGCTTACCCACCTATCATTAGTGCCACAAGTAACTATTGCCACAAATGTCCTTGGGAGCTGAAGTCTCATTGCTTACCTGATTTCTAGTAGTAGCAAATTTGTGAAGCTTAAACGTTTCCAGTTTTTGCCATTGCCATTCACAATTGGTAATTCAAACAGATACCTTTAAAATATGTCTGTAATTGGGTCTATTGATTCTTGTATAAAATAATTCTGAACAGGTATTTTTAATGTTTCCTCTGACCCAAATGAAGAATCTCTAAATTATTATTATAACCTATTATCTGAGGGCCACGGGAGTAACTATAAGCTTACATAATAATCCTTGACTATTTGTTTTCAATAGGAATATGATGAAGAATGGGCTAAGAAAATTCAGAGTGAGAAGTTTCGCTGGCATAACTCTCAGTGGCTGGAGATGGTAGAGAGCCGTCAGATGGACGAGAGTGAGCAGTACTTGTATGGTGATGATCGAATTGAGCCATATATCCATGAAGGAGATATTCTCGAAAGACCTGACCTTTTCTATAACTCAGGTAAGATGGTAACCAAAGCCAAACGAAACAGTTTGTGAGCTATAAATAGGGATTTTGGTCTACCAACCTTGCTCATTCCCAAGCTTTGGAAGCACTTCTTATATAAGTAGACGTCTCTTATTGACTTCAGAAGTACCATCCATACACACCATACAAACCTGTTAACTCACCATTATTTTTTTCCAGTTAGTCTTTGATGTGCTCTCCATAAAAAAGGTTGTACCCAGGAAAATTCATTACTCTTAGTTTATTGCTGTCTAAAATGCATAACTTAAAATGACATCCTCAAGATTTCTGACCTCTGTTTGAAAATGTAATATTCATTTTTCTCTATCCTGCATTTATTTAAATATGTAACTTAACTAATTTATGCTTTGTTTTCTAACATATTTCATGTTCACAGTCTAATTTTGCCAAGGGTTTGCTTTAGTTTCAAACTAATAAACTCTACTTGGTTGGGAAGATTTAGACACTTTACAGCAATCGTTTTTTCCTGTGAACTCTGCTAGTATTTTCAGGGTAAAATTTAATTTTTACAGAAATCATGCATATATTATAACTTTGTTGATTCTGCTACACTGCCTTTTTCCAAGGGTGAGTTTGGCACAAAGACCAGTACACTTTTGCATATTCTGGTTTTTAAAGTGTTGCACTATTGCCAATATTAATATTACTTCATTGAAGTCATTTAGTTGAAGAGAGGAAGAAAGGATTTCTAATTAAGATCTGTAGCAGGTTGGATATAAAAAGCATCAAAGTAATTATGTCTGAATTAATGGCTTACTTTTCCCCTCTGCTATGTATACACTCACACTTTGTTTTGATAATTTTGTTTTGTGCAAATTGCCCTTAAACTGTATTATTTTTATATTTGATATAGATACTAGAAGCTTGGAAAATTGATACTTTACTTTAAAAGTTAAATGAATTTCTTCCTAACTGAACTTTACAGTAGTTATGAAATGCTGCTTTGTGTTTTAAACCAGATGGAGTAGATCATTAATTTCAGCCAACCAGAATGTCTTAGTTCAGTAATAGCAAGCAGCTGTTCCTCACATATTCAGATATTCATGAAGTGAAATGATGTAAAATATATATGATATAAAGTTTTTTGTTAACAGGAATCAGAATTTTTTGGAATCAGATTTCTTGCTTTGAAGATTGATAGCTAGTTTTCAGTGTGAATCAATTACTAGTGTCCAAAACTGAATGAAACTTTCAACCACCTCAGTATTCAACTTTCTTTTAATACTATTAGAATTTTCAGGACAAATTTTTAAAAATTTATACCACATTCCCAAAATTGATTCATTTACATTAACCTCTTAAAATGAAAATCACAAACATTTTTCTGAGGCATTTTATAATTAAAATGTAAAACTTATGCTTTTGTGGGAGATCTGAATTATATATGTATTTATATATTAAAGTTAAGAAACAGCTACAGCTGATGGAAAAATAAATAAATTTAAGCATATGAGGAGTAGAATATTATCATTAGTTATCCTCATGGTTGTTTTTTTTTAATCCTTGTAGCCTGATGAGATGGTAGACTTTTGATAATGGAGATTACATTGCTATGAATTTAAAGATAAAGATCTTATATCAAGCCATCTATATTATTTTAGTCTATTGTTTTACCTCATTCATTTTCCATGACTAAATGAATCTTTGTGCTATCTCTCAATATGTGTCATTAAAATTTGGATAATACCAGCCTCTTGTCTTTTATTGTGTGTGGTTGTTTCTTCAGAAACATCAGGTAAATTTGTAAAACTGCAGATTCATTTGAATGCTTAAGCCATCTTATTTAAGTCTTTGGTCTCCATGAAAGGTGGTTTCTGATAAAAGCAGCCTTAGTAACTTTTCAGCCACAGAGGTTAAGCTAAGTGGCCCATGATTCCCTGGGTCTTATCTTTTACTTTAAAATGAAATAGCATTTGCTGCTTTCTAGACATTAGTATTGCCCTCTATGTTTTCAGACAGTTAAATATATCAAAATATGGGTTTCTCTCTTGTTTTTATTTTTAAAAGGATTTTATTGTTGTCATATGAAACTAGGAATCTGGTATCTCCTTTAGTTACAGTATTTTTGTTCCTTAGAGTCTAAAAGAATTGTGATTGTAATCACTGAGTAATTTCCTCTTCCATCATAAAAATGCTGCCTTTTGCTGTAAGCACATTCACCCACAGTTAAAGTATAATTTATAAAGCTGAATTGCTACTACATATTTCTAAGTGGCTTTTTACTTTTTTGTTGTTGATGCTGTTCATCAGTTTGCTAAATCTTATTCATAGCATTTAATATGTGGGTATATTTCTGGAATATGAAGCTGACAGTATTTTGTTTCCATCTCAGGATTATTGTAAAGCCATAGTTTTAGGATAATAGTTTATATAAACTATTTTCATAGTTTCTGTGACATCTCTTATGAGGTATAGCCCAATAAGTTATGATTTATCTATTTTAGTTACTCATTTCTTTTTCTCATTCTCTTCATTACTGATACCTATTTACTCCCACACACAGTTTCATTTTTGGCTAGTTCACTAAGGAGCCCAATATTATGTTTTCTCTTGACTTTAAAAAATAAAGTTTATTTTAGTAACAATGTATAAGAAGATATTCAGGTTTTATATAGTTTGCCTTTATTCACAATGTCTATAAGCCAGTTTTTTAACTGACTTTCAAAAATCAGAAAGTTCATAAATTATCTGTGCTAACAATAAATTTGCTTTGATATCATCTTTGTTCCAGTACATACTCCATTTTACTCATAGTCATAATTATCATTACTGGGAGCACCTCAGAAAGGTGTGTTGTATAACTGTGGCCTACAAGATTTCATACAATTTAATAACCTAAATGTGTATAATGCTCTACAGCTTACGAGGTGCTCTGGTGTTTATCATCTGTCTTGTTTGTTCCCTGGTAGTTTGAAAGCCACGTGAAATTCTTTGGTTCCTTAGTGCTATCTTTGAATCAAGGTTAGAGTAGGAGCTTTGGAAGGGCACTCTTAGATTTATCGGGACTTTGTAGGCAAGAATGTATGATTCCTTCTTATTATTTCTGTAAAAGAATTAATTTTGGATGCAGAACACTGAGAAACAAATAGGGTAGTTCCAAAGAAGTTGAGGTGTTAGAGTTGAGGATTTTATTTATTTAAGGTATAATTTAACTTTTATTCCTCTTCCTAGTAAAGAAAGGTTGCCCATAAAGTCAGAACTGCCTAAGTTTTGTCAAGGCATTAAAGGGCACAATAGAAGCTATAGTTTACTGAATGAATTGCTGTGCCCTAAGATTATTAGAAATCAATTTCAGAAGCATAAGTTTATTCCTTCTTACTTACGTAATGTCATGGTTATTATGTAATCCTTATTGTATTCTGGGTTTATAAAATTGCTGACTGAATCTTTAAACTCAGACGTATTTAGTTGATCTCTATTTGATGAGCTCCGAGCCTGCAGTCTCCTGTGTTCCCTTTATCCTTTTGCTACTCATTTTCCCTTTGAAGACAGTGCGAGCTCCAGGTCAAAATGAAGATGTTGAGAAATTGACAGCAGTGTTTCATTTAATTTCTTCTTCTTAATCTGGCTTACTTCATTAGGTCATGTAGCATAAATTTTAAAATATAATTCCAGTATCTTATTATTTGGTTGTATTCATTTTCTGAGTATTAGAATCTTTTATTCTACTGGCATGCTGAATATCTTTGTATTCATTTTCAAAGTGTGATATGTATTTTATCTTGGCATTTTACTTAGCTATGTTCCTCTGAAATTGGCAGATTTCTTAAAACTTGATCTTCAGTTCTTTGGCTTTAATTTAACAGAGGAATTTGTTGATTTTTGTGACCTTAACCTTGTTAATTTTAACCATGCTCCTAGGAAGTCTTTGATTCAGATAAAAATTTTTTTTTTAACTGCTTAGCTCTCAATCTGTTGTATCCTGGCATTTTCCATAATTTCATTTTCTATAACTTTTTTGTGTTTAACTGGTCTTTTCACTTATTAACATTTAGGGGACATAGAAACTGGACTAAATACTAGATACTTTCAAGCTACCTCTTAATCATTTAAAATTTACTAAAGTAATAAGAGAAATACCCAAGATATTCATTAGCAATTCAACAACTATATAATAATACAAATCTTTAGTTTATGATATGTAACAATGGGTATATGTAACAAGTAGGTAGGTCAGAAGTCATATGGAAGTACAAATCACCTCACTATTTCCTAATTCTGCCATTCACTTGATTTGTAATAACTTTACTCTTCAAGCAGATTTTGTCATTTAATCGCTACCTATCTTTCAAGACTCAAATCAGTTTCACTGGTTCCTCCCTCCTCTCCAAGAAAGGTTTTCTAACCCATACAGAACACAGTAATCTCTCTTCAGCTTCCTCTGCCTCGAGCGCTCATTCAGTACATACATTCATTCTTGTTGTATATCATTTATTAATGAAATGTGTTATTTAATTGCATCTTAAGTGTTGGTCTTACATTTCACTTAATCTAAAATTCTTAAAAACAGAAATTGCAATTTTTTTGTATTTCCCACAGAACCTAGCAAAGTGTTATGCAAATGGTAGGTGTTAAATGATCATCTGGTAACTAAATAATTTTGCTTCCTATGTGCCAGGTTTATAAACAGTGTTGTGAGTATGACCTAGGCAATATTTGTCTATAGGTCACTTAACAACCCCGAATACGTTCAGAAAAGGAAACTTTAAAAACCTGAGAGCTTTCCAAATAATTATTAAAAAGCCATATACTGAAATATATTTGTTCTATGCCTAGAATGACTCTGATGACATCACTTAAAATTTTTTTCCTCAAATTCTTTTCTTATTCTTAACTTACTTGTCATTCTATCAGTAGTAAGTTATCTTGTTTCTTAGACTGGAGCAAATAAGAAAATAGTATCACTCTAAAATCAGCAAGAGGTAATAATAAAGAATAAAGGAGGGAATAAAAGGAATAAAGATAAAGGAAAAGAAGCACTTTATAAGCAAAGAAAAAGAACTCAAAAACTAACAACTAAAAAACTACTAAAACTAATTAATGAGTTTAGTAAGGTTGTAGACACAAGATCATTATACAAAAAACAATTTTACTTCTTTAAAAAAAAAAAGTTTATCTGGAGAAGAAGAGGGGAAGGACAGAGAAAGAGGGAGAAAGAGAGAATCCTAAGCAGGCTCCACACTGCCAGCGCAGACCTGATGCAGAGCTTAGTCGAACTCACAATCCTGAGATAATGACCTGAGCCAAAATCAAGAACTTAACTGACTGAGCCACCCTGGTACTCCTGACACCATGCTATTTAATGTCTCCTTGTCTTTATTCATTCTGTTTCCTTAGCCTGGACCATCCTTACTGTCCCACACTACCTTATCTCACCCCTTCTCTTTTTCTTTTTTCTCCAAAGACTATTAAGTCCCTTGAAGTCAGAGATGTCTTATTAATCTCCGTGCTAGTATTGTACTACCACATAGTAGATGCTCAAGAAATGTTCAGTTGTTGTGTGTGTTGTTATGAGCACTTAAGTAAGTGGCATCTTCTGCTCATATTCCCAGAGAGAGCAGCACGTCATGCTAACATCTCTCTTTCCAGGTTAAATATATAGATTATTTTCTATTGTGTTGCTTGATATAATAGTTTCCTTCTTATTCCCTACAAATATGTTTCAATAGTTACCAATTTTCCTTCTTTCTAGATGGATTAATTGCCTCTGAAGGAGCCATAAGTCCAGATTTCTTCAATGATTATCATCTTCAAAATGGAGATGTAGTTGGGCAGCATTCATTTCCTAGCAGGTAAGTAGTCAGGAAAAATCTAATATATGGTGTTTTCCTTGTTTTTGAAAGGCTAGAAATCTCTTCACTCCCCATTTCTCTATCTTTTTTTCATTAAAGAGGACAAAGTCCTCAGAATGTTCAAGAACATGCTTGTTTTATTTTAAATTAACTTATGAAGTCACATATTCTGTATTTAAAAAATGGAGATGACAGATCTGAAAATAAAAGTTCTTCATTACTTTGGAAAATACAGGCTGTCCATTGAAATAGACAGTACTTTTTCCAAATTAATGATCTCAGATTCTTTCCTAAGTGCTTCCCAAAGCCAGTAAAATACAAGAACACAGTACATGTATTTTAATAATTATTCAGACATCACTTTAAAAGCTGATTAAAAACTGTTCTTTCCTGCATGGCATTCAAAATATTTTTTAAAATATGGCATGCCAGCATTGTTTTACAGTTATAATAAAGATTCCGCTAGCAGATATCATACTTCATTACTGGTGTCATAGATTTTGAAAATTTTATCAGAAAGTGTGTACAATATTTTCTCCTTCATATTCTTAGAGATGAAATATTTTAATTTAGTTTGATTGTTG
Organism: Suricata suricatta; assembly: GCF_006229205.1. Taxonomy (NCBI): domain Eukaryota; kingdom Metazoa; phylum Chordata; class Mammalia; order Carnivora; family Herpestidae; genus Suricata; species Suricata suricatta. Next base: position 119,846,990 of record NC_043702.1, on the reverse strand, counting down.
AAATTTCACATTACCCTGGTTTGATGAATGGTTGGGTTCTTATTCTTTAAAATTATTGATTTAATTTCCTCTTCTCAAATTCTACTTTTCATTAACATAAATTATGTTCTCTTTGAAGGATGTGTTTCATGTGTTTTTTTACATGAAAGAATACAGTTGTGACCAATATGTTATAATTCTTAATGATCACTTATATATAATAAGCCATTTTAATCCAGTAATTATTACTGCAAGCAATATTGATCATCGACTGTGTATAATCTATTTTACAGATATTCATCATATATATTCTAACCTGCAGAGCAATGTTTTAAAGCAAGTATTATAACCATTTACAAATGAAGAAATCAAAGCTCTACTAATATTATTTTAGCTTAAATAACCAACTCTCACAAGTAGGGTGGTAGAGAAAAAAATTTGAACTCTGGTCTGTATATCTCCAAAGCTTATAAAGAACATGATACCTAATTTGGAAGAAAACAAGCATACTATAGTGACTTTTAAGTGTGTTTTTTTTTTAACCACAACATACTAAGCAATACATTTTATATTGTAACTTAGTGCATACATACAGATTTGTATATATATATATATATATATATAAACATACACATATATATTTGTTTATATACATATATATACCTATGCCTGAAAGTAAAACAAAAATTTTGAATGGTAGTAAGAAGGAATTCTGTTTTATCCTATTCTGTTTCATTTTTGAAATGCAGATTGTAACCTATTGTGTGATTTCACAGTTCACTAATGGTTGTGACCCAAAGTTTCAAAGCATGGTGGAAAAACATAGGAGTATTACATGAAATGTGATATAACATTATATACAGTTCAGTATTTTGTGGTGGATTTTAAATAAATAATAACAATTAAGAAATAGTTTCATTGGTGACTGGATTGTCATGGTAAGAAACTCCTTGCCTTAGGACATACAAGTTAAACATGACTGAACATCAGAAAGCATATGGCTTTTGATTTCTTCTGATGTTTCTGTCTATATTAGCGAATTATTTCAGTAGAGGCTCTGTTTAATCATCGTAACTACTATACTCCATCATGTGACAATTCACTGTAAAAATGTTTTCTGAAACATAGTTGGAAAAGGAAGAAATGATTTGGGTATATAATCCTAATTATTTATATTGAAGATTTTTGCCAATAGCATTTTACCAGATTAATTTGCTGCTGTATTTGTTTCACTGTGGCACATACTTGTTTCACTGTTTTGTTCACTATGAACAAAAACATTATTTTGGTGTCTCCTGCAGATATTGCCATGCTAAAGAAAGCAGACTGATATTAATCATACACTACTTATTTCAGAAAGACTTGCTTTAGTTTTTTATGTAGTTATATAAATGATTATGTATAATCATGTAATTATATGATTAAGAACCTGAACACTTTCATTAAAATTGAGCATTCAAAACAGTGACCTTCTGTGATCAATTCAGCAAAATCTCTCATTTCTGGTTTTCAGAAATGGTCATTTTATAAAACAATAAAAATGTTTTGAGAGATGGTGGTACTCAATGAACATACACTCTGTCCAAAGATTTCAGGATTTTATTCCTCAGTTCTGTTAGTAACTTTTTTGAAAAATGACTTTGGGGAATCCTCTTACCTTTGTACCTTCAGTTCCTTCTCAAGGGCAAAAATATTTAAGTAGTGTCTTTTACATCATAAAAGACACATCACAGTAATGTTGGCTTAAAGGATTAGCTAACAAAACTTACTGTAGACTATTTTTTCAAATCAAAAGAGTGAAATACTTATTTATTATAATCATTTTGATTTGAGAATTATTTAACCTGTAAAAAGAACTTCCCCTGAGAAAGTTAAGTCTTTCATCTCTTGTCTTTTGTAATTTTTCTGGCCTTACATCATGTAACTGTATCACTTTCTCTTTATATTTCCAGAAAAAATAATTTATAACGAATTTCCTCAGTTTTTTATAGGTAATAGGTCAAAATAAAAAGGGACTCAATTGTATCAGCAGAAATACAGAGAAAGTACACAATATAGCCAAATACTCATAGTTGCCTTTTGTTTTATTGACCTACTGTGGAATCATTTATTCTTTATTTTATTAAATCATTTTTGGTTGGTTGGGATTCTCTTTTAATAGGATTTTTAGGCTCTTCTTTGATAGTAACAAACCATGGATCTTAACTCTGGCTTACTTTTTAATTCTGCAGAGATTAAGTATTTTAAACTGCTACATAATTATTCACATATTTTGGCATGATAATTTTGCTGCATAATGTCCCAGATGTGAAAGTTTAAACTAATGGCTACTTTTGGCTTCTTATATCCAATAGGTAAATATAAAGCCTATTAGATCAAATAACATTGACTTTACAGTACTACTTTTGAAACTTTTTACTTTAACAAAATAGTAGTATTTTAAACAGAATAGGAATTTTTTTGAAAAATGTTAACAGAGACCATTGGATTCCTGTTCTTCATGGCCAGGGACAGCTTCCTGAGGATATGCAGACTTAACGGGCAGCAGACAAATTTGGGTTAGCTATGAAAGTGTAGTGTCTCGATTGATTTCTGAATATTAAAAAGCTGATCCCTTAAATACTTCTAAAACAGAGGACATGTTACCTATTTTGAGAGTTTTTTTTTTTTTCTTTAAACAGGGAAATTGTCCAGATTACTTACCACGTGTGTTTGATAAATAAGCACTGTTGAGTTACCTGGAAGAAGAATTATTTTCTAAGTTTATTATTTATTTTGAGAGAGAGAGAGAGAGCATGTGCGCAGAAGAGGGGCAGACAGAGAGGGAGAAAGAGAATCCTAAGCAGGCCCCATGCTGTCCACGCAGAGCCCAACGTGGGGCTTGAACTGTGAGATCATGACCTGAGCCAAAATCAAGAGTCATATGCTCACCCAGTTGAGCTACCCAGGAGCCCCTGGAAGAAGAATTTTTTAAGAATTAATATAAAAACTGTGAATTTTTATCTTTATCATTGCTTTTAATGCTTTAACACATGAAGCACAGGGACAGTGCCAAGTGGCACACTCTTCAGCCAGTATCCCTGGCTTCTCAGTCTTTGTGGTTTTATATGTGCGTTTGAGTGGGTTCAGGTAAAGTACATCATCCCATGTTCCTGAAAGGCAAAGAGTAAGTTTCTAATTTGTATGATACGAAGTTTTTAATTGTTCAAAGAAAAATTCTTCACTTTATTCCTAAAGTGACAAAGTTTAGTAAACAGACAAATCTGTGAAAATGGGGACACTGAGCCAGATTTAGAGAATTGTTTAAACCATTCAAATTGGTATTTTTCTTAAAATCCAAGTCAGGGGGTCCTTCTTAACCTGAAGCCTACACTTCTGTAATATAGCAAGGCAGTTTAATTGGAAACAGTGAAAATTGTTAAGTTCATCTATCCTGTTCTACAAGGGAGACTGGATGTTTGATAAAATAGATCCTGGACAGCAAATCCAGGGCTTTAGACATGTGTCACTATCAGTTTGAACCTTTTGGCGCCAGAATTTCCCGACATTTCAAGGTGATGCAAAACACATTAGGGCTCTCAGGCTTAGCTATAGAGTTGCCAGTCCCAGAGGGTTAGATGTAAATCTTCCCCCCCAAAAAGCTGAACTGGTGTTAGAAAGTAAAGTGGAACTTGCTATTGAAGCTAATTAAAAATAATAGGAGTAGGACTAGCTTTTTCCCCCCTTCTATACAATATATCCATACCATATTTTTGGACCGTTTTTTTATTATAACTCTTACTTTTCAAGACTAACAAGAACCTCATGTTGAGTATTTTTAAACTGCTTCCAGCTTTTACAAATCAGTTTTTGTTGCAGTAAAAATGGTCCATTTTTCTTTTATAGGAATCCAATTTTCATAAACTAGAAAAAAAAATTGCAGAGACTGCTTAGGTTTCCTTGGGGCTTTGAAAAATATTTTTCAGAGGGCCTGGAGTTCTTCTTTGTGGTTGGCACAGTGATGTCATTGACTGACCATTTCACTGGAGTCAAAGACATTATCTGAGCCATCTGATTCTCACACTTTCATTTTCTGTACCTAGCTTATGTAGCCTGCCTCTTTTTCTTTGAATACTTGGACATTAGCTTTTCTGTTCATTTTATGTACTATGTATTATACATGCACATTGTTTATTCTGTTCTAATTTATTTTTTCAAACATTAAATCACAATTGAAATGGCAGTTGCACTTTTTAAATCCTCCTGAATAGAACTGAAAATTATTTTCTTAATATATAAAAAATGATCTTTCATCCACGGTTTTAAATGTGTAATTTTTCCCTGAGATAAGGACTCTCTGAGTCAAATTAGGCTAATTTCTTCAGCTATAAGGCCACTATGCTATTCAGTCGGGTTTTTTATTTAAAAAAGTAACCTCAAAATCACATATTCTCACTCTAAAAGGCATTGTAGAGTGTTCACAGAACTACATATTACTCTTAGAACTGAATATCACAAGGTTATTTCAAAGCAGTATTCAAAGGAGAAATCAAATTATTGCCTTTGTTACAACCCTTAATTTGGCTAGTCAGGAAGTTCTTTTCTGTTGAGAAGAATGTAAATATGCCTATAAAATTGATACCAATTTTAAATGATAGCCCAAACTCTTCCATTCTAATAAAGTTTTAGCAACCTTCTTTATTGAGTAAGTAGTATAGGGAGTATATGGAAGGATCAAAAGAAAATGAAAAGTACCTCCTAGAAATAGATCCTGTGATAGATCTTGAGACCAACCATTTGTTCAGCAGTATTTTATAGTATGTTATTAATTTTTTATCAAAAGTTATTATAGCTTGGGGCACATGGGTGGCTCAGTCAGTTAAGTATCCGACTTCAGCTCAGGTCATGATCTCATGGTTCGTGAGTTTGAGCCCCGCATTGGGCTCTGTGCTGACAACTCAGAGCCTGGAGCCTGCTTCAGATTCTGTGTCTACCTCTCTCTCTGCCCCTCCCCTGCTCATGCTCTGTCTCTGTCCTTCTCTCAAAAATAAATAAGCATTAAAAAGAACTTTGAAAAATTATTATAGCTTATTATTTATTAATTTCTTTTACTATTAATTTTGCCCAGAGGAGAACATTTATGAGAAGCCTTTAAAAAAACTCCTGACTTTAGTAATTTTTTCCAGATATGGTGGTTATAAAATAAAGTACCCAAATTCCATTTTTACCCATCAATTGCCAAAATTATTTTAATACTACTTCCCACACATAGGAGCATAGAAATACTCTGATACAGCTCTCTGGGAATTAAAATGGATAAAACCTTTCTGGAATACATTTGGTAATCAAGAACAAGATCCTTACATTGTTCATTTCCTTTAACTTCAATTTCATTTCTAACCAGTTATCCTTATGAATTAATCAGAAATAAGCACTAGATAAATGAAATGTTAAAAAAAACAAGTGATTGGGGTACGTGGTGGCTGTTGGTTAAGCGTCTGACTTGGGCTCAAGTCATGATCTCGTAGTTTGTGGGTTCAAGCCCCATGTCGGGCTTTGTGCTGACAGCTCAGAGCTTGGAGCCTGCTTTAGATTCTAGGTCTCTCTCTCTGTCTCTCTCTCTCTCTTTCTCCTAAAAATAAATAAACTTAAAAAAATTTTTTAAAGTGAGTATGTGTAAAAATAAATACACTCAGTTTAGTGAATGTAGTGTACACCTATATAATTGTGGAGTAAATGTTATTTTTAGCACCTGCTTTTGTGCCACATGATTCTGTCCACATAGTTAGATTATATTACTCCAGTGTTCTGATTTAAGCATAAATATCAAGGTCAAAATAAGTAAAAATATATACATTTAGCAATAGATAATCACTTTACATTAAATTCTCCACCTTCTAAAGAATTGACCACAGGGGTACCTGGTTGGCTCAGTCAGTTGAGTCCAGCTTTGGCTCAGGTCATGATCTCGCGGTTTGTGGGTTCGAGCCCCGCGTCAGTCTCTGTGCCTCACTCTCTCTCTCTCTCTCTCAGAAATAAATAAAAACATTAGAAAAAAAATTTTTAAATAAAGAATTGACCACAGAGATCTTTTAATTTGGTTTTTCCATATAGAAAATTCTGTTTTAAAAAAAAGCCATTTACCTATGTGTTTTGATGGCATAAAAGTGAGTATACTACTGCCACATCTATGATTTCTAGTAATGAAAGTCAGTGGTATGTTTGGAGTATTTAGTCATTACATTTATATTCATTTGCATCTATAAAACATTATAACAATAGATTCATTGATTTAATTGTAATATGTAAACATTTTCATTTTAAGACAAGCCTATGGGGTTGGATAACAGACAATATTCTATTTACTTTTAAGTTGCTTTGTTTCAGGGTATATAATTTGGTCTAAAAATATCTAATCTGTGCAAATTTTTATTATAATTGTATTAGGTTACCCAAATAGCATTGTTTTTCATATATGTAAACATGTATATCGAGATTAGTAATTAGTGCTATACCTAGTAATTTTAAGTTCTTCCTCCTTTCATCAATATTAACCAAACTCAAATGTATGGTGAAATTTCTTAAAATGAATAAAACCATTTATGAGAAATAACACTATGTGACAGGCAAAATTATATCTAAGGGTAATGAAATTTTACCCTTAAGCTTGTGGAATAGTGAAAACAGGAGAACAAGAGTAGCGATAGCTCTGTAACACAGTTCTGATGGGGATGTTCAATCAGTGCAAATAAGTGAGTTTTACACTATGAGACTCTTGCTGTAACATAATTCACATTACATTAAATTGCAGCTTTCTTTTTAAATACATAGCCATTCTGCCAATATATTTCCTAATTTCAGGAGGTGACATGTCTTAGGAGCCTTCTAAAAGTTTCAAAGAAAAATGTTTAAGGCTTTTCCTTGGTCTAAATCAGAGTGTACAAAAACTAATAACTTGCACTTATTTATATCATGTATTTCTTTTGATCATCAATAGTGTGCAAAGTAGAAAAGGGAAAGAGTTGTATTGTCTCTCTTTTAGCAGAAGTAGAAATGAAGGCTTAGAGATTTTTAAGGGACTAGTCCAAAATCGTGAAGCCTTTACTATTACACTATTATGGCCTCCAAAAGGCAAGCAGATTTATTAGTCTAACAGGGAACTGTGCTTTATAGTATCTTAGCATAAAGGTTATTAAAATTCAGAGTAAGATATATAGTTTCTGTTGTGCAGCACAACATTGTTTACCTACTTTGCTTTAAGGCATTTGACGTGGTTTTTTGCAAATTGGTGCTTCAGATTGCTTGGAGGCAAGTTGCCAAAAATGTATTAACACATTAAGTAATTAGTTTGCTATTGTTAAATTCTCTTCAGTACTTACTAGTCCATTAAGTTCTCCACAGAATAAAGATAAAAACAAAACAAAAGTTTTCCACAGAAGCTAATCATAAAAAATGAGGATAAAATGAGTAAAAAAAAAAATCTGTCTATAAGGATTAATAGCTCATGCAAATCATTTATTTAGCTAATTACCCAGTGTAAATGTTTATACACATGATGCTGTTGTTTTATATCTATATATGAACCCTCATATGTAGGTCTTAACTGTCTTCTTTGTTCAGACATTTGATAGAGATAGCAGTCTTCCTAGCCTTAAACAAAGGCTTATTCTGCTGCCTGGACACTAATGATTTGCATTTCCCAAGAAGAATTGAATTAGGTTTTATTAGTAAATTGGGCCTATAACTTTTAAGGCCAGATTTTTATTAGATTATCACACATCAGCATTAGCAAATTGTAAACTTTACTGAAACATAGAAATACAAGCCAAAATTCAAGGCTTAGAACCCTGGAAACTTGGGAAGATGTTTTATCCTAGAGAAATTATACTCCTGACTTGTAAAAATATTTTAAGTGATTTACTTTCCTTTGGAAATTTAGAAGCAATAGAAGAAGTTGGCAACAAAACTGCCCTTGTCAAGTTTGTGGTAATTTTCAGTCTGGTGATCTGAGCAGAGTGTTCAGAGGCATACGTGTTAGCTGTATATGAAGTCCAAAGATGCTCCCAATGAAAATGAAATTTATTGTCATTTTATTAGGACTTCTATTTAGAAGAAATCCAGCATAACTGAGTCTATAAATAAAAAAAGTAATCAGACTATGACTAGATCCTATAAAAATGTTAACACATCAATTACAGTGTAGTTTGTACTAGAAGAAATGACACAGAAGTTAATCGAGTCATGACCAGGAAGTTAATTATATCACCACCTTTTAAGAATGCTTATCTAGTATTAAAGCTTGTACATTTTATATGCATTAATTGTATTTCATTGTCTATACAAATATATAAATTAGTCATAAATTTAAATGGAAAGAAAATAGAAAGTCCATAGCAAAGATGACTGCTTTTATGACATATTTGACCTGTGAACAATGCTCTTATTTTTAAAAAAAGGTTTTTTAAAGAGAATGGGATGTAAATTGCCATTATAAAGTCTTGATTATTGGCATTCTAATGAGACTAACAAAACTGTAAGCAATTTGATAAACACCACCACTCCCTCCAAAAAAAAATAAGAGAGAGGAAAACATATCATGTCTTTTATTTCCTGTAAGTCTAGATTTGGTAATACTGAGTTTACTCCTAAACTCAGAGATAGTCTCTAATTTAAAGTTGATTTTTTTATTTATTGTAACCCATCTGTGTTTTGATTGAATTAAAAGTATTTATGAACAATTGTTAAAAAAATTTTTTTAATTCCTTGTTAGAAATGCTAAACCAAATATTTTTCCTGATTTGTTTTAAAAAACACGAAATCTAGAGCCTATAGGCTTTTAAGTATAGTATTAAGTCCTATATTTTCCATATTTCCCATAGTCCTTCCAGATGTGCTATTACAAATAGCTCACCCCTCAGATATGAGCCATATGGGTTCTGTAAACTGATTTGCACTTATTTTGAATAGGAATTGTATAGATTGCAGCTGAATTAATAAAGTATATTTGTAATTGCCAAATAAATCTAAGAGCAAAATATTAAGCTGTACTAAATGAGAAAAGAATGTGCAAATGAAGACTTGTCTCCTTTAATAAGTTGAGTTGTTACTTTCTCAGGTTCAACCAAAAGAAAAGAGGTGCCCTTTTTTAAAAACATTTTTTACTTATTGTGTGTGTATGTTTTTTTTTTTTAAAGAAAAGGTCTATAAAACTGCTTACAGAAGTATCTAAGACAAAAACAAGGAAATATAATGTTCTAAACTGAGCCCGTCCAAACCACTTGAGCTGCTATGACAGCTCATAAAACTGAGAGTAGTTTTTAACTGGGCTCTGTTTTACATTGCCAAAGTGAATTTTCCTTGCAGGAAGTAGCCAGAGGGTTTATTTAGTTTCCAGTCCATGGCTTTGATCTTTCTGTACTGTCACATCTTGGGTTACATAGCCCTTTTTCACTGCAGTAAATCTGCAACAGTTAATGAGAATAAAATTTCCTCCTCCTTACTGATCGCATGCTGTTAAATGCCAAACCACAGCCAACTGCATATTTGCAAAATTTAGCTACAATGTATGAAAACAGTGCAATCAATTTAATCTTGTTGTCTTTGTAATTCATTTTATTGGGCCTTCTTCCTTTTTAAGTGACCTACTTTATCAAGTAAGTGGTTGCAAAGCCAAACCTGGGAGAAAGATTTAGAATGTTTAATAAACTGAGAGGAGAAAGGTGTGCGTGTGTCAGGGAGGAGGGGTGAAGAAGTGGTGCACATGCATGTGTACCACTGTTGAGATTCAGATTGGGTTTATGTTAATGCTTTTGAAAGACCAAGCCTTATTTTCTCCTCAAATAAAATAGGCTGGTTTGTTAATACTTTGATTATATTGTATATTCTGTTTCAACATAAATTTGTATTTAATGAGTTTATTTATTAATAAGTCAGAATATTATTTTTCACTTTTGATTGCATACATTACTTTTGAGTCTATAGTATTTAATGGAATTTAAAGGATTTCAAAAAATTTGATCTCTACATTATAATAGCTTTTCTTAAAGTAAAAATAACATTGTTGTAAGCATCTAATGAACCATCTCATCAAATGGCTCCTGACACATACTGGTGTGCTGATATATAAATATCTGTTGAATAAACCAATGGAAATTAAAAATCACATAAAGCAAGCTGAATTTTGTACATTATTAAATACATACATCTTCATACTGAAGTACAATAAAATCTTTTTTAATTTTTATTTTTGGCTATAGTGAAATCTCTCCATTGAGGCATTTTTTGATCAGTTAATCTATGTTATTAAATTTATTTCACTTACACATTTAATCTTCTGTCTTATTTTGTAGTTGGCAACTGGAACTTATAGTTCAAGAAATTCACACTTAGAGACCATTTTAGATGATAGCCATTGATATATATATAGTTTATTAATATATATTTACACAGATCATATTTATATATGATATGTTATTAAATATAAAAGAAAGCTATTTTAGTTTCTCATCATTGAAGCCACAGTTACTGTTATAGCCATCTGCTTTCACAGGGCAAAGTATTTCTAGGCCATAAAAATCAAAATGTTGGGATAAATCAATAGTGTATAACATCCATTCATTGATTTGCATTAGTATCATAAAAACAATAACTAAAAGTGTATTGAAACTCAGAATATTTCTAAATTGGAGGCAGCAAAGTCACATCTGATAAAACCAAGAGAGGAACCACTTTTGGGACAGTATCAGTTGTTAGATACCCCAGTAAGAAAGGAGGCTCGGAAAGGAGTGGTATGAAGAGTGTAAGTGAAATAAATAAAAGAAAGGTGCTCTACTGCCCGAGACCTTCTCAGCAGATGTTACATATAATGTAGAAATGTCGAACTTTAAAATTTTAGTTTTCTTAGAATTACTATGTTTTCAGATAAGGTTATCTAGGTGTACTTTCACTGTAATATCATAGTTTGCATGTGAAAAAAATGATTGAGGCTAAAACAAAATTTTAGACTCTGTATGGAAGGCTGCTTTATAATTTGTTTTTCCACAACTTTAAATCTGCATCAGACCATTAGTCCATAAGCCCCCCAAAATTCTGGATTTGAGGGTCCACAGAAAATTTCTGCACAAAATAAACATTATTTTTTTAAAGTTTTTGTTGTTCTTAAAAAAAATAATCTAGGGGCACCTGGGTGGCTCAGTCGGTTAAAGCATTGGAGGTCCGACTCTTGATTACTCTTGATTTTGGCTAGGTCATTATCTTGTGATTGATTCCTGGGTTTGAGCCCAGCATTGAGCTCTGCATTGACAGTGCACAACCTGCTTGGGATTCTCTCTCTCCCTCTCTCTCTGTCCCTCCCCCACTCATGCTTTCTCTCTCAAAACAAATAAACTTAAAACAGATTTTTAATAAAATAAAAATCTAAACAAGTAAAGCCACTCACAAAAGTGTTTCTGGAACATGAACAGTCAAGTCCAGTTTGTTTGTTTGTTTTTTACGTCTTTTATTTATTTTTGAGAGACAGAAAGAGATAGCATGAGCAGGGGAGGGTCAGAGAGAGAGGGAAACACAGAATCCAAAGCAGGCTCCAGGCTCTGAGCTGTCAGCACAGAGCCCAACGCGGGGCTCAAACCCACAAACCCTGAGATCATGACCTGAGCCGAAGCCGGACGCTTAACCAACTGAGCCACCCAGGCATCCCTCAAGTCCAGTTTTAAATGACATTACTGGAAAGGAATAGAAACAATGCAGGCTTCAATACCACTGAGAACTTAATCTTTATTCTAATCCTATTACTTGGAAAGTTATTCTCTACAATGATTTTGCATCTGTCTACAGTCAGATATGTTGATTAATAATTATGATGTGTATTGAAATATATTTGCTGAGTTCCAGGCAATATGCTAATTGCTGTTTATTATATTCCTTATCTCATTTAACCTTAACAGCTCAGGGAAGAAGGCTATTATCAAGGAAACCAAAGCTCGTCAAGTTAAAGAACTTGCCCACAGGTTATCATCCACCACCTTATCTCTTCTCTTACTTTTACCCATCTTTCTTTATTTCCTTCTGCTAGAATGAAGGAAATGTCCTTTTATTCAAAGTGCAGTCAGTTCCTTTTTCTCTCAAGTCCATCCCTTCTGGCCTTCTCAAGGACTTCTTTCATGTCATCGTTATTTTCTCCTATATTGGATCATTCCTGTCAGCATACAGACATAATCTGGAATCTCCCTAGTTAAATTCTCTTTGGCCCCACGTCACATTTTAACTACTGCTCATGTCTCACTTCCTGCAGAGAAGGGAAAGACTCCGATGTACTCCTCAGTTTCTCCAGTCTAGTTAAAATCATCAGTTAATCTTCATGTTGCCAAATCCAGTGGACCTTTCTCTTTTTTAACTCAGCAGTGTTTGCCACAGATGTCAGGGTCCTGTTTTTGAATCTCTCTTCTTTCATCTCAAAATACCCCATTTTTCTGATTTTTCTCTAAACACTTTTCCATTCCTTCCCAGTGTTCTCTGCTGGATATTCCTCCTCCCCTTCACCTTAAAACAGTTACTCCCTCCTACAGTGTTGGTGGGAATATAAACTGGTGCAGCCGCTCTGGAAAACAGTGTGGAGGTTCCTCAAAAAATTGAAAATAGAACTCCCTTATGACCCAGCAATAGCACTGGTAGGGATTTACCCAAAGGATACAGAAGTGCTGATGCATAGGAGCACATGTACCCCAATGTTCATAGCAGCACTGTCAACAATAGCCAAAACATGGAAAGAGCCTAAATGTCCATCACCTGATGAATGGATCAAGAAGATGTGGTATATATACACAATGGAGTACTACATGGCAATGAGAAAGA
>NC_043702.1:119810886-119834083 GCF_006229205.1 Suricata suricatta | reverse complement strand
GCACACACTAGCTTCTCAGTACATATTTGTTTAATAAATGAGTTATAAGGGTCAGAGCTATTATTTTAAACACATATATGTCTTACTCCATTTCCCATGCTGTATTTTACTTTCAATGTTAACTTGTTTTGTTACAGCATCTTAATTTTATTTTTAATCTTTACTTTTTCAGTATTTCAAATGTGCAATATATAGTATTTATTAAATATGCAGTCAAGATATATAGTATTATGTGCTTGTATTATAAAACTTGGGATAGGAACCTCTACTATATGGGGAAATTTTATATAAGATAAAAAACTGTCTCTTAAATTACAGTATTTTATAAAGATACTTGTCTTTGTAGTTACGATTGAATTAAATTCTTAGTACACATGTACTATTACATATCTATTTGAATCGACTAAGAAGTACTCATCTATAGTAAATGTAAGCATTCTGTACCATAAAGTGTTAATGCCAAAAGAAACTTTAGCGTCCCTGTTTTACAGATTTTGCATTAGTTTCATTACCAAATAGTTTATTAGAAATAGCTGTTAGAAATAGATTGTCACACTTAAAATGAATAAAGGTTTTCTTTGATCCTGTTTCTTTCCTATTACTGGAGCTTAATAAAAATGACCTGCTGGTAATCAGTAATCAGAAGTATAGCATATATGCTGTTGGAGGTTATTTTGTTACTTCAAAAAGATACCTTTAACTTTTACTTGCATTAAAGACATTTAACGAAATTAGCTTTATAGAGTAATGATAAATGAAATTAACTTTGTAGAGTATAAACTAAAGATTTAATCAAGATAAGGATGTGCATTAAATGTTTTAATACTTAAATTTCCCTTTATTCAGTAACCTTTTTGATTGGCAAGCACTGGATAATTTCTACAGATATGGAGATATATTGCCCTTTGAGAAGATTGTAGTTCAGGGCTAAAATAACATTTTTTGAGATAACTTACATTACCCTATTATTATTTATATGAACTTTTTTTTAAACTTTTAAGGGAAATAGCAGGCTTTGAAAAGGAATTAAAGAATTAATACTAAGTACATTGTCAGCATTTGGACATGGTTGGTCTTATACATGTTCCTGTCCATTTAGAAAAATGTATTTTGAGAAAGAGAGTGGGGGAGGGGGAGAGAGAGGGGAGAGAACCCCAAACAGGCTCCATGCAGTCAGCACAGAGTCTGGCACCAGGCTTCATCTCGTGGACCCAACTATGAGATCATGACCTGAGCCAAAGTCAAGAGTCAGCCACTTAACGGACTGAGCCACCCAGGGGTGCCTCATTCCTGCCCATTTTTATGTTATTCTCACACTCTGATTAAATAAATGAATAAATAAATGTATTATACATTTCTGAATTATCCTTAATCTTTAGAGGACACAAAATTAATCTTTAGAAAAGAATGTCACTCTACCTTAACAGTTTTTTAAGAGTATGCTATTTGGAATATTGCAGTTTCCTTTTTTAAAATTTTTTTTTAAAAATATTTAATCTTGAGAGAGAGAGAGACAAAGCAGGAGTGGGGGAGGGGCAGAGAGAGGGAGACACAGAATTGGAAGCAGGCTTCAGGCTCTGAGCTGTCAGCACAGAGTCTGATGCGGGGCTCGAATCCACAACTGTGAGACCATGACCTGAGCTAAAGTCGGACGCTTAACCAACTGAGCCACCCATGCACCCCGGAATATTGCAGTTTCTTAACTTCCATTACAAAAGTATGCCTTTAGAAATTTTTAAGGAAAAAAATCAGAAAATCTGATGGTGTTATATGTCTATTATATCTCGAAGCTGGAGAAAAATAAAATTTTTTTTAAACGTTAAAGATAGTGTAATGAATTTTCTTAAAGTGATAGATTCAGATTTTTTTTTTTGCATTTTAAGCTAAGCAGTACAGTATTTGACAAAGAATCATATTATTATCGAAATACAACCCCTTGAATTATATAGGCTATTTAATAAAACATTATACTTTGATGGTCTGATAATTCCCTAGAATTTAGTTACTTCATTAAAAGAGTAAACTCTTTGGAAAGATTAGTCCAGACAGCAGCTTGTTGTGGTTTTGTAATAGAGACAATGCCTCTTTACAAACACATCAGTGTCCTATAAAACATACTTTGAATAATTGTGTGATTTGAGGAGAGACATTGTATCAAAGAGTTTGATGTGAATGTTAATTTCTGGTGCCACCCGTCTCATGGACAACAGATTACTGAATAGAAAGCTTTCCTCTTACATAGCAGGGAGGTGGGTAGGGAGAGAGGTTAGCTGTTCTCAAGGGAATACATGACCCTACATTTTAGTCTTTGAACTTTTCTTAACACTGGTATCAAAGCTATTGATGAATTCTTGAAACTTTTAATTGAAAGAGTTATAGATTACAAATGATTTGTTTCAGCTTTTCTCATTAAAAAAAAAAGGGGACTAAACCTCCATTGTTACTTATTTGGAAATGGAAGAGATGTCTGGAATTAAGGGGATTAATTATGGACTGTAATCCCGTAGATTAAAATCGTGTAAGAATTTTAGGCCAACATGCAGTCTTTCAGTAGTAGCCCAGACCAGTTAGTAATCTTAGAACTACTCAATACCTCTAGCAATTAAATAGAACTCAGGCCTACTTCAGAAAGACAAGTGGGACAGTCTGTAATAAGATCAATTTTCCTTTTTAAAATTTTTTAAATAAAAAATTTTTATGTTTTATTTATTTATTTTTGAGAGAAGGATAGACATAGCACAAGGAGGGGAGGGGCAGAGAGAGAGGGAGATACAGAATCTGAAGCAGGCTCCCGTCTCTGAGCTGTCAGCACAGAACCCGACACGGGGCTCAAATGCATGAACTGTGAGATCATGACCTGAGCTGAAGTCAGATACCTAACCAGCTGAGCTACCTAGGCGCCCCTGTAATAAAATAAATTTTCAAATGTTACTTTGTTTTTATATTTAAGAAGAATGATTGGTAATTTTCTAAACTCCATACATCTATTTAACAGTTAATTGTTAGTAAATGTAAAATGTGTGTGTCTATGTTGGTTTTTATGTTAAAGTTGTACATTTTTACAGTCTCATTTCAGACTAGAGAGGCACAATCAACAAATTATTTCTTCCTCTCTTTGATTGATTTAATTATAAAATAATTAGTCCTTTGAATAGACTTACAAACAGGAGCATTATTGATGATTTCCTGAATATCTTATCTTTTGTGAACATATATCTGCATTCTGTTTCAAGTAATATCAATTAAGACTACTTTCTTTGTTTAACTTTATCTAGAATTGATACATCCCATTTTTTTTCAGAAATTCTTTCCATTTCAGGTTTTTCCAGCTAAAAACAAAGCACCTTCATATTGGCCTGTCAGAAACTAAAAGGCAGTACAGTCTTAAAAAGGAATCCAGACTTGTGTGGACAGTATCAAGTGGCTAATTTAGAGCCCCTCAAATGTGAAAGGAGGGCAGGATTTAAGGATTCTGTGAACATAGTTAGGCAAGTAAATTTTTAAGTTGCAACTGTAACCTAAAACGTATGTCTTTTCAAATTGATACATAAAACCCCATAAAATTATATTTACATGGCCGTTCAAACATCATGCTAAGATCTTTTTTAAGGTGGTTTAAAAAAAACCCCAAAGTTGGGAATTCTTAAAAGTGTCAAAAGGTTTATTTTTAAGTTCTCTGGGTTTTAAGGAGTTTGTAAATATTGGACTATTGTAGTTTAACTTATTCTCTGTATACCCTAAGGGGAAAAAAGAAACTATTACCATTTTTTACAGTTGCAACCTTGCCTTTTTCCCCTAAAGTCTTGGGATGGGGGGTACTGTGTGCCAGCAGCAAGTGGACACCATAGTCAATTTAAATAAATCAATTTGTAATCTTTCCTTGTCCTGCATGCTTGAAAACCCTGACATAGCCGTACCTCTATGCTAGTTTGAAATACTGCCTAAGACCCTAGACTGCCTGTAATACCAAAAATGTTAGTTGCCCAGTGTTGTTTATAACTCCCAGATTGTCAGGTTGGCACAACCCCAAGATAATGAACATCACAGAATGGAAATGCCCTGTCCTAGACACGTCCATGACCTGTGCCCTTTTCAGACGGCAGTAAGCCCAAGCACAGAAATGTGTGCAGTTTGGGAAGTGATGATTTGTGTGGAATAACTAAAAACCTTACCCTTGATTTACGACTTTCAAAATAAACTCACTGAATATAAAATAAGGAAGAAAAGCGTGCAGAGAGACGTTTCCGGTATTTTCATCCCAACATGTGTTGTATCATTTGCATCGATCATGATATAGAGTCTGAAGGGTTTTGCTTGAATAACCTTATTTATACAAGCAGTCTAGTCTCACTATGGTGAAAGGAAGATATGATTGGCCATGGCATTATTTTAGTGCAATAACAATTAGTTGCCTACGTATAGGCATAAATCTCTATGAATTATGTAACAGCCCTATAAAAGCAAACAGAAAGCATGTGTGAGAAGCATGCCAGATATGATTGAGTATCTCTTAACTCTCTAGATTATATGGCAGGAGCCAGAATTTTATAAGTATTTTTAGGGAAGGCTCTATCGTTTTCATATGTCATAACAATAACAACACCAAATATATAATCTCTGTACTGTTCTTATAAGAGACTTGGAAGTATAATCCCAAGGCAGATGTTAAAAGGGATAGCTGTTATTCTTACTTTACAAGGAGAATTATGACAGTTACAAATAGAGGCAGAAACACGTTATATCGTAGAAGCAGAAATCATATCCAGATATTCTGGGTTTGAGGTCATTGCACACCACTAACTTTAATAAAATTCAGGAGTTATTGATAAGTTCATACTTAAGTTAGTTTTGCTAATAAACATACTTTCCATTTCTTAAATTCAGGAAGGAAAAGTGACCATGTACATCAGTGATTTTAAAAAAGTATGATATTTTCTTATTTTGCTTTGAAAATAACCTTAATTTAAAATATGGCAATAGGGTACAAGTCAGAAAAGTAGTTGTCAGAATCGTGTACCTTCCAGTCTACACTGAATTTGCTCGGTAGCAGTGCCGCATGTGCCCAGAGCATACAGGCCCCATTCTGTGAAGCCAGTACAGAAGTACCTGGCTTTATCAGCAGAAGACTACAATCTGGCTGAACATAGTGAATTAAATCCATCCATATCTTGACAGCCATCTTATAATTAGCCTTAGACATAAACAGAAAATGATTTCGGGGTGTGTGTTTTTTTGCTTTTGTTTTTATTTTTTTACAGACCCATGACAACAAATATATTCTCAAGGACAAGAGAGCATATAAAATTTAAGAGTAGAGATTTACTTTAGAACCTGTTTTTTTAGTGCTAAATGCAAGGTTGGTATATTATATAGTATACTGAGATTTTAAATGCTTTAGAGGACACTAAATAACTATGAAATACTTATCTGACCTATAGTGATTACTGAATTAGTGGCTGAAAGAATTTATGTAACACTGTCCAACATAGATGTTTTAAAATACCATAATGTAAGGCAATGCCTTTTGTGGTACATTTAATATTATAAACTTACTTTGGATCAGATTTTCACACTTCCATGCTTAGCTATTTAAAACACACACACACACACACACACACACACACACACACACACACACTTTTGGACACCTGGGTGGCTTAGTCAGTTGAGTCTTGACTTTGGCTCAGGTCACAGTCTCACAGTTTTTGCGTTTGAGCCCTGTGTCAGACTTGTGCTGACAGCTCAGAGCCTGGAGCCTGCTTCAGATTCTGTATCTCTCTCTCTCTCTGCCCCTCCCCTGTTTGTGTGCTTGCTTGCTCTGTCTTTCTCTCTCTTTCTCTCTCTTTCTCTCTCTCTCTCTCTCAAAAATAAACATTTGAAAAAATAAATTAAAATATGCACTTTTAATTTGTTTGAACATAGTTTCTACTATCCATACTTGTACCCTCGATTTTAGAAAAATGTCCCTTGGTTTGATTTTAGGTGCAAAAAAAGTCTTTACCTGTCAACCACCATTTGATTTTTATTAGCCTAAAAATTATTGAGACAAACGAAGAGGTGGAGTATGACATAAATTGGAAACTTTACATGAAGCTTCTTATATTTGATAAGATTTTTGAGATTTTTTTAATACTTATCTACCTCTTATGTAAGGTAGTAAAACAAGGTGAAAAGTTTTAAAGTATATCAAAATATCCCCAAACTGTATTATTTATTTAAGGATTTTGGAGACAAGGTGTTAACAGAAACTTAACGTTAATTTTCATTTATGAGAGAGTGATCTGTAGCATACACGTCAGATAGCCCTGTGTACTCTGATTGTGTCCATATGTCAGATTTCTGTCTGTTTCATAAAGGAAGATGGGAGGTTTATATAGCTCATTTTGCACAGTACTCATGATAACTTTAGATTCTATACCGTATCTTGAACTTGTTCATTTTGATAGTGCATTATCACTTCAAGAGTCTGGATGGTGCTTAACTTACAGTAACCGAAGGTCGTTATTCCTATTTTTACTGGACTAAAAAGTTTTGAGTACTAGCATTAACTTTTGAATTATTCTCAAGGTCTTAGACTTCGCAGCATGTTTAGTTTCCTTTCATTTCTTATTAGTATTTTTCAGTACTTAATAGTCTCCTGCTCTCACCTCCAACAAGAACTTCTCTCTGTTCAACATCAGAAACATTTTCCTATTTGGCATGTGCTTTCTAGTTCCCCAAGCAGTATAAGCAAATTGGAAAGTTCAGCTGTCATTCTTGGAAGGTCATAGATCACACTAGCAGCCTGAGTAATCCAAGAGGTTTTAAGTATCAGAGCATTGAGTTTAAAGTGAAATTTGCTCTGACAGGGCTGGCAGACCAATAGGAAAAAGAAATATTTGTGCTTGGAGAAGTGCATATGTAGAGACCAAGAGCATAACTGATGGCTGGAAGTGATTTCAGTCTAAAAAAACAAATCATTAAGAGAGTGCATAGGGGTAAAATACACAGTTCATATTTTAAAGAGTCTCAAAATGAACCAGCAACTAAGGTTAGCATTACACAGTAATTAGCTGTGGTGTTCAGGCTTTTAACTCCCTCAGTGCCAGACAGTATGGTTAAACCATCACTGCGAAAACACTGCTACTTACATTATATTCACTACTTCAAGCCTACAGCAGTAATTTTTGTACCTTAAAAAACCAAGGTATTATGACAGATTATATAAATGTTGAACCAGTAACAGACAAACAATTATTCAAAGGAGGTGCTAATGACTCAGTTTATTGACCTCAGGGTTACTTAAGCAGCTCAGTAGGTTCCCTGAACATTTGGTGTTCTCAAATGAGGCATTGCTTGATAGTATAGAACTGACAATTTCAAGAAGCCCTTGCACTTAATTGAAGAAATACAAGTTAAAGATGACTAGAATGGCATACTTTCATTAAAGGATTATTATAAAAAGTTAGAGACTATTATAGGTTTGAGCAAATATGCACTTCAGCTTGATAATCACATTTGACAGCTGCCATTAGGCACCTATGAGGGTTTTTTTTTTTTTCTGTTAATTGCTACAAATAAGGAAAAGGAAAATACCTTCTCATAGCTCCAGTTACTTCTTTCAAGTCATTGTTCTCTTCATGCAAGCCAATTCTGAGTCACAGGAATACAAGGTTGATAAATTCTTTTCTTGAGTGTGCAGAGCAGATGATGAGTACTTTCCTTGAGTGTGCAGAGCAGATAATGAGTAAAGTGGAAGGGACTTCCAGCAAGATGGCATACTGAGCTGACTCAGAAGGCACCCCCGATAGATATATAAAAAGGTGGATAAGATATTTTAAAAAATGTATCATCCATAGCCAAATTCAGAGGTAGGACACACGCACAAGAATAATCTCTGAACTAGGTATAGGTTATATAGTATAGGAAAATGAAACTGAATTCCTGTATAAGGCCTGGAACTTCAATGGGCTGCCTTTTTCTCATCACTTGAAAAAAAAAAAGGACTAGGTGATTTTAATTCACCAGACTAGAGAAATGGCCAAAACTTATCTTCTGCCCCAAGGCCCTAGGTTAGGAGGATAGTTACTCATGAGAAAGAGAAATCACAAGCTTTCTCCATGTGCAAGTGTGGGTCCAGAATTTATACTACCCATCTAACTTAGTGAACCCCAAATCAAGAAGTTACCATTAAAATTGTTTTCAGGACAGTGGAATCCTCTGGAATCTTGATGTATTATAAACAAATACAGAACCTCTCTGTAGTCATATTTTCAAGTTCAAGGACTAACAGACAGGCAAAAATAAATAAAGGAAACTTGTGGTTGAACACAATAAAAATTGCAAAGCTCATGAAGAAAGTATTGTCATGACGGAGAACTGCCAGGCATTACAGCAAGAGAGTTAGCATTCCCAGGAACTAGAGCTAATAGAAAACTCTCAATTAGACTGTAACATTTTTAAAAATACAAAGGAACTTAGAAAATTAATGCAATAGCATAATATTAAAAAGTTCCAACTATAACATCTCCACATAAAAAATACAATCATTAAAAAACGTCCTGGCAATGGGTTAAACAACAGATTAAGATGCATAATAAGAGAAGTGTGAATTAAATGAAATTAGAGGAGCATCAGTAAAATGGGATTTCTTTACCATTTGGAACAAATCAGTGACTATTTTACACATGCTTCTTCCATCATTACTACAAATTAGTTTTTTTCTGAAGCATCTTAGTATAGTAACTAAATTGAAAGGATCTGTTCCCAAGGTGGTATATTTCCCCTTAGAACTGACAGATGTCTTTTAAAAACCTTATTTAAAATAAATTCCAGATGAGTACTTTAAGGACAACCTCCCACTACTCCTATCATTTGCCCTTGATTTTGGGGAAAATGTTACTTGGTTTGATTTCACTAAAATGCTCTTTGTCATTAGCCATTTAGTTTTATCAGAATAAAAGGAAAATTGATACTTATGTATCTAAAAGATTAAGAATAAAAAACTAAATGGGAAATGATAGCTAAACTTGATATATATTGGCAAAGCACATCAGAAGACTGCTTAATTGTGCCTACCTCAGTAATCCAAAGGCTCAAGTTCAATAAGTAACACTTTTAGCAACCTAAAATATGCATTTATTGCATATGAATTTAGAGAGACAAGATGCTTTTGACAGGTTGTGACAATTTTAGAAGCTGTCCCTATAGTAGTAGTACTCAACATTCACGTACATTACATTTTTCAATCCCCAAGACAATCAGCATCTTCTATCATTTTCATAGGTCCCCACATTCACTTTTTCGCATATGAATGACATTCCTGTTTAGCTCTAAATTATTTCACATTTATAAAATGAAAACATAGACTATATGATAAGTGCAATGGAAACTACATTCTCTCAATGTTAAATATGCTGAAAAGTTTAAATTTGATAAAACGTGCTTTAAAACCTTATAAAAGTAAATGACACTCAATGATAAGACAAGCTCTCCATCTAGTGGTTGGTTTATAAATTACAAGCATTTAGATCTTGATTTTATCATACATCTAATGTTAGGTACAATTTTATAGGCTTTATCTCATTCAGTCCATACTGCTCACTACTATGTATAAGAATTTCAAGAAAAATATGTTTTCTTCTGCCGGAATAGTCTAGTTCTTCCTATTTAATACAAAAGCAAGCTATTTCTACAGTCTGGTATTCACCTACGTGGAATACTACAGCCTCTTAGTTATTTGATGAAGCATATTCCCATGGCAAAATTGTTTCATTCCAATGCACTATAACCTCTAAACTTTTGACCAATTTTGATATTCTTTCTTTTCATTCTCAGTTCCCAAATGGTAAAAGTATAACTAAAAAACCCATTTCAAAAGAGAAATGATACCAGTTTTTTAATGTTTATTTATTTTTGAGAGAGAGAGAGACAGAGACAGAGAGCAAGCAAGGGAAGGGCAGAGAGGAAGACACAGAATCTGAAGCAGGCTCCAGGCTCTGAGTTGTCAGCACAGAGCCCGATTTGGGGCTCAAACCCACAAACTGCGAGATTGTGACCTGAGCCCAAGTCCAACACTGACCGACTGAGCCACCCAGGTAGCCCTCAAAATTTATTTTCTAGAGCAAATCAGATGGTAAAGATTTGAGACACCATGTCGTGAGGATTGAGTGAATAAGAGTTGTGAGGTAACCATATTAAAGAAGAATTAGATTTCTTTCGTGGTTCCAGAGGCTAATTCTAGAACTAATACAACCAGATTACAGGTCAAGATACAGAACTTTCTAACCGTTAGATGAGTTCATAAATGGAAGGAACTGCCTTGTGAACACTTCCATTCCTGGAGGTGTTCTGCAAAGAATTCGATAGACCCTGTCAAGGGTGCTGTGAATGGAAGCAGAGTCTAGCTTATTTGTAGAAGTATTTCCAAACCAAAGATCCTGTGGGCCTGTGAAAATAGAACTTGGCTTGAACTTATTTTATTTTTGTAGCATCCTCTAATATACTCATCATTTGCCCTGCATTCCTTTTGCTGACTTGGGAATTTCAAAGAAGATAAAGACTTGTGTTGCTTTCATTGAATTTTAGTAAAATAATGATAATACTTTTCACTTATGCAGCACTTTTCATCCAAGGATTTCAAAGTGCTTTACAAATATGCACTAATTAAGCCTCACAAACAGCTAGAGGTAGGTGATTTTCTTCCCTCCCTACGGGAATGTCAACCCTGGCACAGAAGTCTAAGTAGAGTCGCAGAGTGCTTACCATCCTTTACTGGCTGCCGGTCCCCTTGTGATGTGCTGCATGTGAAGGGCCACTTGTCATGCCTCAGTTCCCTCTTTTCCCTTCTCTGAACCATCGCAAGTTTAGAAATATAATGAATGCTGTTAAAAATTTGTTTGAAGCCTTGTAAATATTACAGCAAATTCCGTCTCCTGCTTGCTGAATGCTAATTAGATTTCTAAATGTTCATGTAAAATTAAAATCCTGATGTGATTTTATATTTGTTGTTGAATTTTAAATGTAACTCTTAGTTACAAAGAATTTGTCATTTTCCTTTATAGGCACCTCCAAATCATTGTTCTTGAGACAGAAAGCTTAGTAGCAGATGGATTTGGGGGACCCTTACCTTTCTTAGTTGTCTTTTCACAAGACATAGTAGCCATTTTCTTTGAACTAGAAATAATATATTTTTAAGAAATTGAATTTTGTTATTTTTCTAATTTAAGGGTCTAAAAAATGATATCTAGACATTGAGGATAATGGTTAAACGACATTACACAGTCCTGTTTAAAAAATTAGTGGGCTAGTGGTGGCATATTCTGCTCTAGAGGACTCACAGCTTTGATGTAGGTTAGGAGTGCCCAGAAGAAAGTATGTACATGTGGAAAGAGACGTGTGCTGTCAGAGTAAATTCCAGCATAAACAGTCACATACATACTCTCATCCGAAGGAGAAGGGCCACACGCGGCAAGAACAGGTGCGCGGTGTCACAGCTTAGCTTCTCTGGTTTCTCGGGGTTCCGAATGAGGGCATGCAAGTGCCTTTGTGACTGTGTACTCTGCGTCCTTGGTGGGACAGGAAAGCACAAGTTTTGCTGCCACACTTCCCCTTTTGTATTCACATTTCTATCTCCTAGACAAACTTACATTAAAAATCTATCTGCACCTGTTTAAAGGAAAGCTCGTGATTAGGTGCTCCTGGTTTTGAACCAGAATCAAAATTAATGATATAACGAGGCTATATCTTTATTCCAAGGGAGAAAGTAGAGCAAGTGTCCACATACCCCAGAAGAATATCTAGCTTCAGGTTTTAGCATCCTGAAAATCCAGTGTCCCATCTATAATAGAACCAAATGAGAGATTAGAGAATCAAGCTCTTCTGTTTCAGAGTGAATTTTATTTAGAAGATATTGTGATATAGCTGCTTTTTCATAATACAAAAGGACCTAGGACTTCTGTCAAAGTACCATTCAAACTGGTCATAATGTTTCAGATAATCTTTAAGCAGCAAGTTCATCTGTGGTGTGTGATGGATCATTATAGAAAAACTCATTTTTTAACATATGCATTTATTTCCCATCATTTACAATACAGTAGTTACAATGACACTCCAAACAGAAAAGCAAAGTAAAAAATCAAAACCCCAACTTCTATTTCATGTAATTAAGAGTTTCTGATTTTTCTCCTTAAAATTTTTTTCCCAAATAATATCTGTGGAAGCTCAAACAATTTAGCCAGAACACACAGATGTCTCTGGATGAACTGTTTACCACAAAAATAGAATTTTATTACAGTAAACTTGCAGGGTCAAAAACTGAAACTCACCACTGTTCAAGATTCGATCTCACTTTAACTTGACTCAGGGTTCAAATCCTTACCAACAATGTGACTGAGAATTCAAAAAAATGTGAATATCCATTTGTCAATTTACATCAGGCAGATTGGATAATGTCTAAGTGTATTCTTTACCCTCTTGTCAAGCCACATGGGAAAACGATGATCAGAAGCTTGCCTACGGGTCCTAAGAAATAAAAGACAGTTTTTGCAGTTTGCATATATAATGACCTCAGGCTCTCAGAACCTTTTTTAAGGTCCCTTCCTCAATCAAGACAAGCCTGTCAAAAAGGTCAGATATTCCCAATAGTGTTATAGGTCACCCTGAGGAATTGTGTGGGTTGGTACCTCCCTTCTGAGGATTCTCTTCTTTTAGACAGAATTACAGCAATATTGCTACGAGTGCCTCTGTGACATGTTCTTCCAGGTGTCTTTGCCTGTTTCTTTACTGATCTACTCTGCGCCTCGTGCTTCTAAGCCCTTGGAAGCCTCTAGATTGATTGAGAAACAAAGATAAAATTAACTTGAGCTCTACCTAAGTCTCCTACTATTACGGCTTGGAAGAGATGCTAAAATATGTAAGCAGGTAATAGTAGAAAGCTGAAAAAGGAAAAAGTTGAAATGCATAAGCTATACAGTCAACTTTTACGTAACTGAGAGTTGTCTGGATACCTGAGTATTTGTTAGCCTTAGTGCTTCAGGAGAGAAAATGTCAACGGCCAACTTTTGCTCTAATTTTAAACCGATGCAAGTGTATCTGAGTGCATGGACTGCATGAATTTCTGTACCATCTTTAAAGCTGCCTCTAGAGCAGTGTTTTCCTTCATCATAAAATTAGTCTTTCTTCCCAGAAGACCAGGGTGGGAAGGATGTGCTTCTGTTTTGCCATTTCAAAATAAAATTCAGACTTCAAAATTTCAACCAACTTTTGGGAATCATGGACACATATTTAGAAGGAGCCCAGGAAGTTTGTTCTCTTCAGAATCACTCACTACAAATACTAACCTAAAACTTATATCTCAGAAATTCCATTTCCCTGAGCAGTGGATTCACAGGAGTAATACACCCTCTGTGTGTTATGGCTCATTATACTTACTAGTTAGTCCTACCCCAGTACACACATGCACACACGTGTGCACATGTACACACACAAGTTATTTAAAAGCTTTGACATTTTAATAGTTAACTTCTATTGTGTTTTAACCTAACCTCATTTTGAGTTTTGAGAGCAAGGTAGTCCCTACATGAATATATTTTCTAATTGTACTGAGATTTTACTGATAAAGTATGTTTCCATCTAGTATACTCCTCAAATAAATCATTTAAATATATTATTTTTTCAAAGTTTATGTTTCTATATTACAAGTTATTTTCGTTTGATTGCAGACAAGCTCAGAAGCATTCACTGCATGAGCTGTGCATGAGCATGCTCCAGCTGCCATCTTTGCCTGGCCAAATAAGTACCCTGTCATTTGGCTAAGTGTTGGATAATTCTCTGATCCTTAAAAAGTGCTCTGGAGAACAGATTTTCTTTTAAATTTACTAATAGATGAAAGAATAATTTTTAAAGTGAATCAAATGCATCAAATGTCATCATAACCCTGAAGGTCATCTTTAGGCTTTAATTATTTCCATAAAATCAATGGAAACAAAATGTATAATTACCTGTTGTAATTCAAAAGAAATTATGATTTCTTTAAAATTGAGTCAGAGAAAATTTGCAGACCAAATCTGACTAACTCAAATGTTGTAAAATTCCTTGACTTGTTCTAGTCTTAGGCTTATAGTATGATTGACCCTGAGTGAGCATTTTACTGCTAAAACTCAAAATGCGTGCATGATAATTAATAATCCTATATGAAAAAAATCTTATTATAAATAACAAAACTCATTTTACTAGTTTTAGTGTTGTTGTTCCCTAGCAATGTATTACAGATAATTGCTAGCACATAAAATCTTTTCATATTCTGGCATAAAGCCATATGAATGTAATTTATTAAAACTTTTCTGATCTCTCCTCCTCTTTGTCTTGAATAGTACCCAATGACAGAGGTTTCCAACATTTCTAACACACACTGTTAGAAATATTTATTATACACATTTTTGTGGCTATATTAATTTAATAAAATTAATATTAAATATATATCATATATGTGTGTGTATATATGTGTATATATATATATATGATATATATGAAGAAGAAGAATGCTTAATGATAGCCACATTAATCACTTCTGCTGCTAGGAAGAAAATCTTGGAGGTGTAAAGTCCCTGGCCTCCCCTTGGCCTGGCATTGTGGACGTATGATGAAAAATACAACTTATCATTCCTTTTTCTCTTTTCAGCCTTGGAATGGATGGCTTTGGCCAGTCAGTTGGCCTTCTCGGACGGCCTGCCACAGCTTATGGATTCCGCCCTGATGAACCTTACTTCTATGGCTTCGGGACTCGATAAAGTCACCCCTTTTCCACGTGTACTCTCCACTTAGAAGAAATCTGTGTGGGTTGGGCTAACTTTGAATCTTGGCTAATAATGCATGTTGATATTATTGTGGGTCTGTGTTTATTTTTTCCATGTTGGTAGCTACAAATTAACTCTGACTCCTCTGTCCTCTGTTAAGTACTGTTGATGTTTGACACTGTTCACTCATCAAGCCACCTCTCGATTGCTGAATAACATTGCCCATGTTATTCAAAGAGACGCAAAAGAAAATCCTGAAAAGCAACTAGACTGGAAAACAAACACTGCATTATGTACATGAAGTGACTAATTTAATTTCTATTAAAAAGAAGGATAAAGTACAAATGAATTAGCAAAAGTCATGTGTTTCTATTTAATGTGTTTCATTAAGAGTCTCATGCTTATATAGGGTGCATATGAATTTTCTTTCCCCCTGCCCTTTTTTCCCCTTGTAAACTCTTAAGTGTTTCATGTGATGTGTGCTACTTTAAAGTTTATAAAAAGAATGTCACCTCACTGTTCCATTCCATCTGCCTTTTCAGGGCTGCTTCCCGAAGTTAACTAGGAGTTTTCAATTTGCAATGGAATGTGTGCTACAGGTTATGTTCTGTATACAGAGTCTCTGCAGCGATTTGAATTCTTGTCTTTCTGATTTTAAGGTCGAACACCTGAGACATGTTAGTGCACATGAAACTAGATTAGTACTGGGCTTTCAAATTTTATTACTCATGGAATCTAAAGTATGGAAAAGCCTTAAGTCTCATTGAGGAAAATTAAGGAACACAATATTTTTCTCACCCATTTCCCATTTGCGTACTTGTCTTTATAAGGTTTAGGTAGTTAAACACTGTAATTAATAATGTGTTCTTAAAGTGACTCATGTTACAGTGTTGGAGATTTACTTGAAAAACAAATCAAACTGAGGGTCGCCTGGGTGGTTCAGTTGGTTGAGCATCCGACTTTGGCTCAGGTCATGATCTCACAGTTCTTGGGTTGAAGCCCCACATTGGGCTTTGTGCTGACCGCTAGCCTAGAGCCTGGAGCCTTCTTCAGATTCTGTGTCTCTTTCTCTCTCTGCCCCTCCGCTGTTCACTCTCTCTGTCTCTCAAAAATAAATGTAAAAAAAATTTTTTAAAGAAAAAGCAAAATGAATAACTATAATCTAGAGATATTTGCTTGAGTGCCAGCTATGGAAGGAATTATATGAGGCTTTGAAGGGAATATGTAGATCAGAGAGAAGACTTCTGTCCTTGAATTGAAAATCTCACTGAGCTGCTACACTATTTATTTGGCTTGATTTATGTTTTAAGTAGAATAATAGAGCTGGAAAGGGCCTTTTAAATAACTCAGTCTATGTATTTGAGAAATCAAATACATAAAAATGTTAAATATCATAAATAGATTTTCTTAATTACCTGCTATGTATAAGGAAGTATATATGTTCCTAGGGAATATGTGAATCTAAGATAAGTATGTGTGCCTTTGAGCTCACCAACTAATTGTGCTTTCTAAAAGCATACATTTATTTGTCTTAGTTTCCATTTTAACTACACGATATTAAAGCTGGTAAGGGTCTTTGATGCAAAACCTTGTCATACTGTTTCAGTTGAAGAAACTGTCGCTAGGAGACAGGAAAAGACTTGACCAAGCGTACATATTTGGTCAGTACCTGTCCTGTCTCCATGTTTCCAATCCAGTAACCTCAGTACTAAATATCACTTACCATACCTACAAAGTATAAAACACGCGATATAGTAAGTGACATTAGTAGAAAGATAAAGCAAACATTCTAACACATAACTTCCCTCATGCTCTTGTACATTGATTTAGGAAGGACGTTGCCAGCAGGTCCTAACATTTCCAGGGCTGTGCTTACTGAGGCTTACATGCACATGCTCACTCTCTGTATATTTTTTGCATTCTTTTGGGACTTCACAAATTTAGAAATCATGAACTCTCCACTCAGGCATGGGCTGGTTTACCTTTACATTATTTATGAAGGAACATTTTACTAAAGGAATAAGGAAGATTATCTAAAATTCTTACATACTTCAGAGAACAAAAGATTTTGGCCTTGGGTACTTTTAGAAATACCATTGATATGTAAGTCAAATATCCTGGCCTCACTAAATTTTGATAACAAATTAAAGTCACATTTACTTTAATGACTAAATTGCCATGGCTTTAGGCCTTGGTGTATAGCTGGAAATTATTTCTCATGAGTTTTTTGCTCTTTCTGGGAGTTCCCTAAGGTCCTTTGTCACGTAGGGCCAGGAATAGGTTCCTCATGTTCTTCTTCCTCCTCCTGTGCCCCCACGGCTGCATCTGTGGTGGTCATCATAAGATCAGTGCTGCCTTCCCCATGGGAGAGCCACCGTGTCCAGTCAGGACTTGGGGAGGAGGACACTCTCTACCCTTTCCTATCACCTTCCATATGCGGGATAAGCACCTAGTGCTTAATTCTGCACAGCACATGAGAACAGAAAGCTATAAATTTTGCCATGACTTTACAGAAGCTTCAGAAATGATAGACGGGGTCCATCACGCAAAATAACCTGATACTGTTACTATTTGCAGCTCTGATCAGAGCTGACAGTCAGAAGGTCCTGCAGAAAAGGATGTTTTTTTCTTCAACACAGTGGAAGGTCTGCTTTTAGAGTCTTTGATTCTTGTTTCAAGATTAGCTTTTACTAGCCTCCTGGTCTTCAGTTATAAAACAGAGTAAGAGAAAGATAAACTGATCTTCCTACTTTTTTCCAAGTGTTTCCTGGAGGGTTTTTTCCTAAATCCACCCAACTGTCTTGATTATTAGCAAGTCTTCCCAAATTCTTTGAGGTTTTCAGTGAGGTGAGTTGTTGGGTTCTTTTGCGTCTTTGGGAGTTTTGTGTTTTTACTAGTTTAAGGGGAATGTAGAAAATACTGGTATGTCTTCACATACAAAAAATCCCACATAAACATTCCAGCCAGGTTCTTGAAAGTCTACTAAATTGAAGGCATAATGCATTAGGCTTCAATATATGTTCCCTTTGGAGTACAGCAGAACCTCCCTACTGTTTGGGATAAAGACTTGCCTGAAATAGAGAGCCATTAAAGAATGGAATTAAGGGGCACGTGGGTGGCTCAGTTGGTTAAGCTGCTGACTTCAGCTCAGGTATGATCTCACAGTTTGTGAGTTCGAGCCCTGCATCAGGCTCTGTGCTGACAGCTCAGAGCCTGGATTCTGTGTCTCCCTCTCTGTCTGCTCCTCCCCCACTCATGCTCTGTCTCTTGTCTCTCTCTCAAAAATAAATAAACATTTAAAAATTTTTTTTAAAGAATAGAATTAATAATACTGAAAAAATCAGTAATAGGAAAGAAAAATTCTAAAGCTCTCTGGGAAAGCAGAGGAGAAAAATGTAGATTAAATATGAATAACATAGAAGGTAAAAATCAGAGCACCAACATTTGGCTGGTCGGTTTTCCAATAAAAGAGTCCTTTTAAAAAAGTATAGGAATGCAGTGCCTGGGTGGCACAGTCAGTTAAGTGTCTGATTTCAGCTCCGGTCATGATCTTGCAGTCTGTGGGCTCAAGACCCACATTGGGCTCTGTGCTGACAGCTCAGAGCCTGGAACATGCTTTGGATTCCATGTCTTCCTCTCTCTGCCCATTCCCTGCTCGTGCTTGATCTCTCTCTCTCTAAAATAAATAAACATTAAAAAAAATAATAAAAGGGTATAAGAACAATAGCCAAAAAGATAATAGAAGAAAATGCCTCTGAGCTAAAATGGACTTTTCCCTACAACATGTGAATCATTTTTAAAAATGGGTGTGACATCTATCTTGATATATTCTGGAAAAACTCTTGAGAAAATGAATTAAAATTTTCATAAGAATCCTGAAGAGAAAGACAAAATGCCTTCCAAGAAATAGACTGCCCTCAGACTTTTGACATTAAGTGGCCCTAACTAAAGAACATCCTCTGACTCCAGACCAAAGGGCACTTTATAAGCTGCAAGTGTGCCTAGCAGGATTTCAGATTTCCAATGAACACTAACTTCCTATTGGGCCCCTTTAATGCAAGTATCCTTGGTGATTATCCTGTCTCTGTCTCACCTTTGTGTGTTGGGTGGGAATAGACACGGGAGGTGACAGATAACTTCTTTCGGTTCGCAAGTCTCTGAATCAAGAGGAACCATACTAGAGGAGAACCTGTAAACCACACCCAAGAAGCCTCATCCTCACCTGAATATGATTCTATGACGGTATCTTACACTACAAGCCAGAGCCTAATGCCATAATGATATGGGACTTTGGCGGGGGAGAGGGGACAGATTTTGCATGGGAACAGAATGTCAATAACTGGGGCCAGAAAGCAATGTGTATTGATTGAAAAAGATGGCCATGGTATCCTTCAGCCCTCCTCATCATGAGATAGACTGTGCGTTAGCACATTTTAAATTTTGGCTCACCTTGTATTTTGCTTTGACCAACAAAATGCAGCAGAAACGATGTATGGGTCCAGGGCCTACACCTCAGGAAGACTTAAGCTTCCACCTTCGCCCTTAAGGATCGCTCCCTGAGCCCGACCTGCTGTGAAAACCTGGGGAGAGAAGCCCTGCTGCCCCAGCCGAGCGCACTCCCTCCCTCAGCCCACATCTCACCAAAATGCAGTCTTGTAAATTCAAGCAAGACCGAAGAAGAACCACCCAGCCAATGGCAGATAGTTGACTCTGTGGAAAATGATAAATCGCTGTCGTCTGAAGTTTCAGAGTTTTGGGGATGATGTGGCAGGTTGTATTTTCAAAAGATGCCCACCCCCACATATTCCATCACACACGCTGGTCTTACAAAGTGATATTGATACTCCTCCATTTAGCAATGAAGTCTATGTCCCTTCCCCTGGAACCTGGGTGGACTTTTTTTTTTTAACTTCAACCAATAGAGTCAAGCAGAAGGCATAAAGGCTGTCATAAAAATACTTACAATTCTGCCTCACTCTCTTGGGATGCTCATTCGTGAAGCCAGCTGCCATGACGCAAGAGGGCCAAGCCACAAGGAGAGGCCACGTGTATGCGCTTCAGTAGGTGGCTGCGGCTGAGGCCTGGCAGACAACCAGTCGGCCGCCAGAGGTGAATGAGCTTCAGATGATTCCAGCCCCCAGCCCTCAAGCCGCCCCAGCTGAGGCCACAGGAGCCAAGAGGAGCTGCCCTGTCGTGCCCTGCCCAAACCCCTGCAAATCTGTGAGCAAAATATGTGGTGTTTTAAGTACTAAGTTTGTGATGGTTTGTGATGCAGCAATTGCTTCCATCAGGGATATATGCAAAGGCATACAGAAATCCTCCAAAATCACAAGTCCTAGGAATTCCTTAAGCCTCTTGACTTTCTCTTTGCATCCATCACTGCCACAAGTATTTTCCATAGATACTAAGATTATGAATTCATGAGAGTTAGCTACACGAAGAGCAATGGAGAGCAACATACCATCTGAAGTGTGGATAATTTAAATTCACCTGTCAGCAAAATTATCAGTAACTACAAATCATGATCTCTGAAAGCATTTAGAAAGATTTTGTTTGCCACAAGTCCAATATACAAGACTTTCCACTGTAAAAAATATATATATATTTGTGCTTAATAATCATGACATTCAGTATAGAAATGCTACAGTTCATGAACTGTGAGAAGAAAGTTTCACATGCACATCATCTCCTCTACCCCTTTTCTCTTCCAAGCCTCCTAATCTTGCTAGGTTGGCAGTTTGGGAGAACTGAAGTAAAGGATTATGGAATCTGGAGGTTGGTAACTGCTACTTAAAAGCAGAATAAATGTCTCTTATGAGTCAGCTCTTTTTCCTCCTAACCGACAATTTGCCAGTGTCTCAAGTCTGCTGTGTAATGAGCACTGGGCTAGTGTGTGACTGTGAAGTCAAAGCCCACAGAGCACGAATATTACAGCTTGCACCAGGTGGACGTGGAGCTGCCCATCAAGGCCTAGATCCCAGGAGGGCTGGCTAAGGAAATGTTGCTTTTCAATTAGCTTCACTTACAGAGCTCATTTATTTCCAAGGCTGAGTATGCTTCCAATCATCTAAGGGACTCCTACCTGTTGAGAGGGGGAGTTTTGGCCGTATATGGCCCTTGTCAGAACTGTCATGTCAGCCATCTTCCCCAGGAAGGATCAAAACTACAATGTAAATGTATTAGAATTAAGTTACAGGTTACTGTAGAGCAGCAGGTTATAGGAGAGAATGCATGCATATCCCCTGGGGTCTTTTCCAGCTCTTTATGCTCTGGGGATCATTGGCGATTTCTTGATTTTTATCTTTTTAAAAATTTTTTTAATGTTTTACTTTTTTTTGAGAGAGACAGTGTGAGCAGGGGAGGGTGAGAGAGAGAGGGAGACACAGAATCTGAAGATAGGCTCCAGGCTCTGAGCTAGCTGTCAGCACAGAGTCCGACGTGGGGCTCGAACCCACAAACATGAGATCATGACCTGAACCGAAGCTGGACACTCACCCCTCTTTTTAATTACTGGAAAGTCCCATTCCTTGTTCATATCTAGCTAACTGCCTACTCTGTCATAATCTCTTTGTACATCAGTTTCCTCAGATGTAAAATGGCATTGATGCGTGGCTTAAATGAATTAAACTCCAGGATACACCTCTTTTGGCATATTTGATCTTTGTAAACTGATTATTTTTAAGGAACTGCAGACACAGGAAAAGGTCTGAAAAATGAGTAGAAACTACCCTCTTGTGGAGCGCATGGGTGGCTCAGTCAGTTAAAGGTCCGACTCTTAGTTTCAGCTCAGGTCATGATCTCACAGTTCGTGGATTCAAGCCCCACCGATGTTGACAGTGCAGAGCCTGCTTGGGATTTTCTCTTTCTCTCTCTCTCTCTCTCTCTCTGCTTCTCCCTCACTTGCATATACTCTCTCTCTCTCAAAAAGAACTTATTTAAAAGAAGAAATTACCCTTTTGTAAGAGATATTTACATGTAGAAAGGAAATCTCCATTCATAAAAGAGAGATGACCCTAAATCTCTAGAAACTGTTACCAGTGGAGAAGGATTGGATTTAGATCTACCTACTAACTTATCCTTGTTTACTGGACTTTTCCTGCTAAACTTCTATAAATGTCTCCTCTACCACAAATCCTTCTGTCTTTAGCTGGAGATGGGATTTAAGGTGATAGCTTTGGCCATTTTGGTGAGTTACTGTTTTCTTGGGTCTTCCCCATGGTATAGGAAGTATACATATTATTAAACTTTTGTTTGACTTTCTCCTGCTAGTCTGTTTCATGTCAGTTTAATCCTTAGTAGAGCTGGAAGAATCTTGAAGGGCAGAGTAGAATGCCTCCACCTCAACACCTTGATTTATTTTTTAATAGAACTTAATTAACCATTGTGAAACTAACCTTTGTTCATTTATATATATTTCTCCCCTTTCCCATTAACTCCCTAAAATTTGAGGCCTGTGAGAACAGGGAATTAATTAATCCTGTCTTGTTTGGCAATATCTCCTCAGTCTTTACAGCAGAGGCTGGTACACCATGAGCCTTTATAAAGTATTTGCTTGGGGCACCTGCATGGCTCAGTAAGTTGAACATCCAGCTTCAGTTCAGGTCATGATCTCATGGTTTGTGGGTTCAAGCCCTGCATCCTGGAGCCTGCTTCAAATTCTGTGTCTCCCTCTCTTTCTGCTCTTTCCCACTGTGTGCTTTCTCGCTCTCTCAAAAATAAACAAACATTAAAAAAAATAAAGTATTTGCTGTACTGAGTAAGTAAATATGGAGAATCGAGGAAATGTGGAGTCATTTAGCTCATATCTTGCCTCACACAACAGTAGCTTGAAACTTACATATTGATGGTGGGGCAGGGAACTTAGCAAAACTAAGATAACATTTCTAGCATTAAGCTACCTGCACATCCTCAATCATTTAAAAAGAAAAAAAAGTTTTATTTGGGCCTCCTGAACTCACTTTTTTGCAATGATTGTGTCTTCTTCCTTCTTAGCGGTCAGCATAGTACATTGCCCAGGAAAGGTATATGTTAAATATTTGTGGAATAAATATGAACATGTAACATGAGGTTTAAGGTACTGCAACATTTGTATAGTGTTTACAGTTTACAAAGTGTTGCCAATATTCTTTAAAGCATGGTGGTATGATGTCTGTTACTGTCTTTAAACTAGTTCAGCACTGACTGGAATATTCTGCGTGGGTTAATTGGTTGAAGCTATGCATCGTTCTTAGTAATCAGGAATCACACTCCAGAGATAGCTGGCTGGAAGCGTACCAGAAAGGCTACATTCCAGGGACAGGGCTACAAATACTTTAGCCAATTGGATCTCTGATGACACTGGATGTTTTGCTAATTATCACAGTGAGTGTCAGAAGTGAGTATTTATTGGCAAAAGTAACAACTTATTATCATGATGAATACCG
>NC_043702.1:119781229-119810786 GCF_006229205.1 Suricata suricatta | reverse complement strand
GTGCCCTCCGCCTCCGCGCAGCCTCCCCCCGCTTGTTGCGGGGCTCCCTTAGTATCTGGGCTTCGCGGGCGACCCCCGCCCGGCGAGTTGCTGGCGGCCGGAGCCAGCGAAGGAAGCCGCGGAGCCGGGCCTCGCGGGCAGGTGTGGAAGGTGAGGGGCCAGCGAGCGGGAGCGCCGTCACCGCCCACCTCGAGCGGTCGCCTTGGGACCCCGCTGGCCCCCGGGCCGCCTTCCCCGCCTCGGGTCGGGCGAGAGTGTGCGGCGCTGCGGGAGCAGTGGGAGCCGGGGCTCGCCTGCGTTCCTGCTCCAGAACGAGTGCCGGGCCCCCGGAGGCCCAGCCAGCTCTGTCCTTGCATAGTGCTTTTTATTTAGAATAAAGATGAAACATTTCTCGGAAGAGCGTGTTTAGGAAACCATGTGAATACCGAGTCGGGTCCCGAATTCTAGAATCACCGTTACTGTTGTTTTTAAGGACCAGTGTGCATACCCACGTAACATCTCAAATCCTAGCTGAAATCATACTTACTTGTTTTGGTCCATGAGAGCTTCTTTATGTATTGCGGGTCAGCTAGCAATGCTGCACTGAGTTCATTACAGGCAACGTGTACTTGAAACAGATCAGAGCAAAGGGCCCTGAGTAATACTAGCACCAGGTAACGAAGTATCAATCAGTATAGGGTGTCCTTAGAACTCACCATGCAAGCCATTATCTTTGGAACCTCCAAGCTAAGAGAGCTAGAACCAAGACCATCTCGATTAATTGCCGAGAAAGAACGGGGAGAGAGAGAGAGTGAGAACATGGATTTCTTAGTCTGAGTTGCCAGGTGACCTAGACAGCGCTTGCATACTCCACAGGTGGCCCAGAAATGTGATGTGCTTGCTGCCCAAGGAAACGAAAGGGTGGAGGAAGGTAGGTGAACCCATTTTTTTAAAGAGAAGACTGGGATGCATACTCAAGTCAGAAACTGCCGACCCACCATTGTATTCTAGGGAGTTGGGATGGTAAATTTTGCAAAATATCCGTGCTAATGGCACAGTATTAATCTATCCTTTCCTGTCTTCTTGTAACTTTTTTCTTGTGACTCCTTACTTCAAAGTCAACAGCACATCTTTTTGTTGCCACCTAATAAAGTTTGCACTGGTCTTAGGCTGTAAGCCTACTATTAACATCGTAATAGTAACTGAGCATTGCAGTTCTGGCATGGGAAGACTTCGGTCAATGTGAATCATGCTTTCAAAACAGTAAAATAGTGCCTTTTGTCTCAAGAAAGAGAGTCCTTTCTTTTTTCTTTTCTTTTTTTCTTTAATGTTTATTGATTTTGAGAGAGAGAGAGCACGAACAAGGGAGAGGGAGAGAGAGAATCCCACGCAGGCCCCATGCTGTCAGCACGGAGCCTGACACAGGGCTTGGTCCCACAAACCATGAGATCATGACCTGAGCTGAAACCACAAGTCAGATGCTTAATCTACTGAGCCTCCCCTCCCAGGCCCGCCCATTTCTTTTTTTAAAGTTATATTTCTTGAGGTCTTAGACCCAGTATAGCCACTGCTAAGAAAAATTACCGTTAACACTTTCCTAACTCTAGGTGGTGTCAGGCCCAGTGTTCCCACAAGGACGTATTTTGCTATCAAGAAATGACTAAGTAAACTAAATGTCCCTTGCTGTGCCTCTGCTGAGTGCCATTCAGTCAGCCAGAGCACTGCCCCTGAGCCCTGGTGACTGTCTTATCTCCTTTGAGGACTAATACTAAAACTATGCAGACACCGTGCTTTTCTGCCAAGGGGATTTTCATTTTCTTGCAGTTCCTTATGTTGATTTTGGAAAGCTGTATTTTGCGGCTAAGAGAGAAGGAAGTTAGACGGGCCTCAGCTCCACACTCCTCAGAGAGTAACGCTTCTCTGACTAATCCCTCTAATCTGACTGGTTTTTCAGACAGAGGAGTTCTAGAGATTGTAGGCAGTTTATGAAATGGCAGTCGGTGTCAGAGACTGCTGGGCCACTCAAGCTTCCCCAGGTGTACCTCACGCCAGCCTGGTTGTAAGGCTGTCTGTGTGGCCATGAGGAAGTGCCTTCTCAGCTGGGCTTCGGGAAGCCTCAAGATGGAGGGTGGTAACGCACCCCTGTAAATCTAAGTAAGCTGCTCCCAGTGTTTGCTCTTCCTTCTGCCAGCTGCCTTCCTCTGTGCTTGCCAAGTTTCTGCCTCTTCGTGGCTTTGGCTCGCCATAGCCCTGACTCCACCTCATGGCATCCTTTTACCTTCAGCTAATAGAAATATCTCTTGTGCATTCAGATTCCAGTGACAGCCACAGACCTGGCCATTTTAACTCTTCCTCCGGGCCACGGGTCCCAGAGACAGCTAATGTGTGAATTGACTGCCCCTTGATTAGGCACCTGACCCATCAACTGTGCCCTAGAGGAGAGGGGCGAGATCCACCTACTGAACCTGACCTGCCCTGTTCAGCGGTGGGGGGTTGTCACAGGTACCATGCGGGCTCCAGAAGAGGGGAGTTAGCAGGAGCAGCTTTTCTCGGTGAGCCCATGTAGACACCAACTTTATCCGTAGAAAGGGGAGCGTTACATATAGTTCAGATACTTGCCATTTTTAATACTGTTTTCCCCCCTGCCGTTCTTAAGATCCACTGCAGGGCAGGTAGGAGCGCAGTGGATTTGTTTCGAAGATGACTTAGTTCTATCCTCAGACATACTCTTGGATTTTTGGACAATTTCAAGTTTAGATAGTTTTGGCTTTGTCCATGTTGTGTTCCTCATTTAACGATGTGTGTGGGTCTGTAGGCCCTTGGAATTCTCTGTTTTAGGCACGTGTCTTCAGCCTCTCGTACTTTGGTAACACACAAAGGGTTGTGTGGAACTTCACTAAAGTGGAAAAAAAATCTAAGTGGAGGGTCTGTGTATAATGATTGTTGGGTATCTGTTCAAAGGGTGCAGTTTTTAAACTGAAAAATTTAAAGGTCTCCATAGAATTTTTGGCCATGTTATTTAGAACTGGCAACTTCTTACCATGTCGCCCGAGTTAGTGAGAACTGTTATATTTTATTTTTTTTTATGTTATGGTAAAGCCAGAACTGCAGACTGACTGCTACAGATTTTTCCAACATGTGTTATTTGGCAAGTACGGGTTTAAGTACATTCCAGCCAGCCCTGGAAAATATGGAAATCTCTACATATATATTTAGGTTCTTGGATCCTTCTGATAAATGGGCCAATCTGGCAGTCCTGGCTGGGACCTTGTGACGGCCGCTCCCTGCAGAATGAAGGGGCCCCTCCCATGCAGCAGGCCCTCTGCCCCCTACCCCCAGTACTGTGGGGCCGCACTGCAGTGCACGCTTAGTCATGGGAACATGCATCCCCATTGTAAAGAAAGGCGTGTGCTGGGGCGCCTGGGGGATTCAGTCGGTTAAGTGTCTGACTGACTCCGGTCATGATCTCATGATTTGTGGGTTCGAGCCCCGCGTCAGGCTGTGTGCTGACAGCTCAGAGCCTGGAACCTGCCTTAGATTCTGTCTCCCCTTCTCTCTCTGCCCCTCCCCCACTCAGACTCTATTTCTGTCTCTCTCTCTCTCCCCTTCCAAAATAAATAAACATTAAAAAATTAAATAAAAAAAAAAAGAAAGGTATGTGTTTAGTGTAGAAGAAGTCTTGGGAAGTGCAGACACATGTCTCTCTGTGACTTAGGATCTGACACCGACAGCAAACCTCTGTTAGTACTTGAGCTTTTTTTCAGGTCATTCTGTGCATATGTGTATGTTAGTATATAGACATGTGTATAGATACAGAGGTAGAAATATAGTTTCTTTTTAAAATAACTTTAGTGAAGTGTAATTGATGTACCTTAAGCTGAACATATTTAAAGCATACAATTCTGTAAGTTTTGGCATCTGTTATCACCTTTCATCATAAGCAAGTTCATGAATATATCTATTCCCCCAAAAGTCTCCTTTACACCCCGCTGTCCTTTCCCCTCCGCTGGTCCCTGTAACTGGGCTGATACCCCAGGCAACCACTAATTTGTTTTCTTTCATTATAGAGAAATTTGCATTTTCTAGGCGTTCACATCCTTGTGGGTTTTTTGTTTTTGTCTTTAGCATCTGAGATGATACAGTTTTGCACTTTCCCCTTTTTACTTAGCATGACTTTGAGGAGCAGTGGGGTGTGCTTCTTTCTTTTCTTTCATTCTTTTTTTTTCTTTGTTTACTTATTTTGAGGGAGAGAGAAAATCCCAAGCAGGCTCCACACTGTCAATGCTGACCCTGACACAGGGCTCAAACCCACAAATCCTGAGATCATGACCTGAGCGAGAGAGAGACATCAAGAGTCCCACACTCAGCTGACTGGGCCACCCAGGCCCCCTCTTTCTTATGTTTATTGTCATTTATGTTCAGCGAGTTATCTCCTTCTCACTGTTCTGCCAGTGCTCCTGGCACCTTGCTCGGCTTACATGTACTCTCCATGTGTTAACATGTTTTTCATCATTGAGAGAAACACTCTCCAGTCTGGTACATTTTCTAATTTTAAGTTGTTGTAGACATACAGCAGTTTTCTCGTTGAATAAGAAGGTTTTGCAACACTCTCCTTTGAGGCAGGATATGTGAGCAGGTTAGGGAGCATGGGTGATCTAATTCTGGTTTTGATCACCTGGCGCTGTGACAGCCCCCAGAGTGTGTGTTTATGTGTATGACGGGTAGGGGTGGGGTTCCAGAGAGGCAGTCACTGCACGGGCGGGGGGAGGTGCATCTTCCCTAGAGCCCTCAGTTGTTACTTGACAGCACCCCTGGTGACCTGGGGAGCACTTCAGGAGCACTTGCCGTCTTTGGGGCCTGGAGGGGTGGGGTCTGGATCCTCGGTGTCTCCCTCTGTCGCCCCCCTCACCCCACCCCCCCATCCCCGTCGCAGGTGGGGGCTCCTGGCTAAAGGTGTTTGCTTTCTCCCTCAGCTGTGCAGGGCTTTGCGGAGGAGCTCGGCGCCGGGGGCGCAAGGATGGGCTCAGAGAGCAGCGCCCTGAAGGGCTGCACGCTGGCGGAGCCCGCGTTCACTCTGCCAGCCGGCCTGACCGTGCACCCGGCCGCGCTGCAGGATGGCCGGCGCGCCTCGGTCTTCGTGTACCGGCGGGAGAATGAGGACCGCGTGCACAAGGCTGCCAAGGTACCCGCGGGGGCGCGAAGGCCCAGCCGGGGCTCTTACTGTCGCGGCTCCTGTTAGAAAACACGGAAGGGGAATTCATGAAGCGCACTGGAGGGAGATCCTAAGGCGTCGTGTTTTTATTCGTAACCTTGTGGTTGTCCTTTGGTGCCCGGGTGGCTCAGTGGTTAAGTGTCGGACCCTGGACACTCGGACTCTAGACTTCCACTCAGGTCCTGATCTCCTAGTTCGTGGGTTCGAGGCCCACGTCAGGCTCTGAGCTGACAGATTTGGATTCTGTGTCTCCCTCTCTGTCCCCCCCCCCCCCAAGCTCTGTCTCTCTCTGTCTCAAAAATAAATAAACGTCTTTTAAAAATTTTTAATTAAAAAAGAATGTGATTGTCCTTCCCTCATGGGAAAATCTCCAGCTCCTTGAGACATGATCAAGGACCATGAGCAGAGCCAAAAAAGTTTCATAAAACCCAGGGCCATAGCGTCTATCATATTGTTTTAGTGAGAAGGTTCGGAAGGTAATTTTCCACGGCTAACATAAGGTAGAGTTACTCTTGCTTACCAAAAATCTGTAAGCTTTGACATTTTGGTAAGTATATTATTTAGTTTGTAAATTTTACTTATATTTGTATACTTTAGGTCTTTTTATTGTAATTTTTAACTTGTTAATTTTTGCATTTAAATTTGAGTATAGTTGACACACACGGTTAGTTTCAGGTGCACAACATACTGATTCACCTTCTCTGTACTTTATGCCATGCTCACCATTAGTGTATCGATGATGGACCCTAGAAAGAAAATATTTTAGGAACTGCAGGTACTGTTTTTTCTTTTCCCACAGTACTGTGATGTCCCCAAAAAGAATGTTGGCCTGGGTTCTGGTTCTTGCATAGGGACCTTAGTCACATCATTGACTTTTAGAGGTTTTAGTTCTCTCTTCAGGGAGGAGGTCCTCCTGGCTGGCACCTTCCTCGAAGGGGACCAGTGTATTAGCAGGTGCTTGCGCACTGTTGGGGGACCTCTGCCTCTTATTAGAAAGCGTGATTCTATTTTGGAATATAAATAGAATTCAGTAAAACAAGCCTAAGTGTCTTTTTTTTTTAAGTTTGTTTATTTTATTTTGAGAGAGAGAGCACAAGTGTGCACAAGCAAGGGGAAGGCTGCGAAGAGAGAGGGAGAGAGAGAACCCCAAACAGGCTCCACACTATCAGCCCAGAGCCTGACATGAGGCTTGAACCCACGAACTGTGAGATATGACTTAAGCCAAAATCAAGAGTGAGACACCCAACCAACTGAGCCACCCAGGTGCCCCTGTCAATACATTTTTATTGTAATTTTGCAAAAGATAAAATGCCTTGCCTCACTGTTTCCTTTCTTTATTTTTTTAATGTTTATTTTTGAGAGAGAGAGAGAGAGAGAGAACGAGCAAGGGAGAGGCAGAGAGAGAGGGAGGCACAGAATCCAAAGCAGGCTCCAGGCTCTGAGCTGTCAGTATAGAGCCCGACACGGGGCTTAAACTCACAAACCTTGAGATCATGATCTGAGCTGAAGTCAGACAGCTAACCAACCGAGCCACCCAGGCACCTCCTCACTGTTCTATTCTTATATGCAGTTAATGTCTGACATACTTCCTGTTATTTTCATCTCATAAACGTAGCATGTTTTTTAAGTTAAAAAAAAATAGGGTGACTATTTCTAATGAAGTACTAGAGATTTATCAACTTCCCTAGTAGTTTTTTTTTTTTAAATAAGTTCATACGATTTTTTAACATTGTCTTACTTTTTTTATTTTTGAGAGAGAGCACTCACATAAGCAAGGAGGAGCAGAGACAGAAAGGGGAACAGAGGATCCGAAGCAGGCTGTGTGCTGACAGCACAGAGCCTGATGTGGGGCTTGATCTCACGAACCATGAGATCATGACCTGAGCTGAATTCGGACGCTCAACCAACTGAGCGTCCATCCAGGTGCCCCAAGGAGTTTCAGTTTAGGTCACGGTTCTTGAAAACATGTATCATGTTGCATTGGGTTTTAGGACCTTGATTTTCCTAGATTCCTGAAATATTAAAACAATATAGCCAGTTCACCTCACTTTCTTTAGAGTTCAGGCTCCCAGGACTATCTTTGGTAGTCCTGATGACCACTTCAAACAGACGGACAGTGTTTTCCTCACAAATACTGTAGGTCATGAGTCTAGAGTTCCTCTAGTATTATAAATAAACTACAGTCACAGTGCAGTGTAACCTATGGAATAAGGTGAAACATGGTGTAACTTTTAGCTACAAAATGGTACTAGAAATTCTTCAAGTCCATCAGATCCTATCATTTTATCTTGAATCGATTAGCTATACTAGTAGAATTTTCTCGTTAGTGGTCAGGACTCATTTCTGATGAGTAGTAACGAAGGATAACTCCTAAATCAGAGTGAGGTTCCTGTGGTTTGCTCTAATCCCAGTGCTTAGGTGGGGACAAGCTCATGAATGACTCTGAGAGTCTTCATACCCTCAGGCGGTCACATTGACTCTAAGAATGTGTATGCGGATGCTGTGCACATGCCTTGGGAGACATTGAGACATGCTCTTCTGTGACGGTTTTAGGCTGCTTTCTGGAGGAGTTTGTCAACATATTTGAGAATGCACAGTGTGTGGTCACGAGGAAGAAGTAGAAGAGAAGATCGCTTGCCTTCTATGTGGGAAATGCTTTACCTCTCTTTCTGTTTATCTGCCTCTTAACCCTTTTCTGTGCTATGAACAACCATTATTCTAATGAATCAACTGTCCTACATTGTCAGCGTTTAAAAAAAAAAACGTTTCTTTCATAATCGAGAGCTGGTTGTCTTCCAAGGCTCCTGACCACGCTCCACTCAGAGGAACTTTGGAAGTACCCCCACCCCTCAGGTGCACCGGCCACCTCCAGATGGTGCAGGCCCCTCCCCACAACAATTCAGACCTCAGGTTCTCGTCCTCTCTAGTCTGGTGCTTACGTCTGGCCTTCCGCCCCCAACGAACTATCTGCTGAACCCTCCTCTGGTCTGAGCTCCAGATCCCCATTCCCACCTGCCTGGTGGAACATCTCTGCCTGGATACTCCCCCAGCACCTCAGGCATAGGCTTCCCAACACAGGATTCTTTCCCCCTTTCCCTTCCTGCATTTCATTCCTAGCTTCTCATATGACCTCTAGCTCGCGCGCAAAGACAGAGTGTCCTTCCATCTTTGTCTCAGATTTGCAACTCAGCGGAAGAAGGAAGAGTATTTCTCCCTGAGAGGTCTTGGTCTCTAGTCAAGGCATCCTTGTGATGTTGTTATATTTCTTTAACAGAGTGAAACTACGGCTTGCTTCCTGTCTAAAAACTTGCTGGTGGATTTGAGCGAATAACAACTATGTTGTGTAGTTGTCAAAGTGAAATAGAGAACCAGGGAGAGGGAGAGCTTACAGTAATGACAGGCCGCTCCGGCTTGAATTAATTAGTTCTCTGGATAGTTCAGTCCTAACCGGTTCCTGAAAAGTAGAAAGTTTATATTCACAACTCGACTCTCACACCCAACATCTCTGTGCGGGCCTGGGTAAGTACAGATACTGACAGATTAGCCAGTGCTGCTCATGTTTAACGATGAAGGTGTTCACTCAGGCTCCTCTTTCTAAGAGGAGTCACCTGGAGCAGAGCACGGGTGGAACAGGGATGTGGTGACTCAGGGACAGATCCTTTCAGCACTCCTTCCACAAAGCCGCCTCTCTCTACCACCAGAGAGTTACTGCTCTCTTTGGTTGATGCTCACTGAGAAAATCTTAGCAGGTGCATCTTATCACTCCC
The DNA here is from genome assembly GCF_006229205.1 of Suricata suricatta. Lineage (NCBI taxonomy): Eukaryota > Metazoa > Chordata > Mammalia > Carnivora > Herpestidae > Suricata > Suricata suricatta. The sequence goes on along the minus strand of NC_043702.1, from coordinate 119,801,828 downwards.
TCTGTTCTTTGGAGCTTGAGTCAAGAAATGTTTCTATTTGATTCGTAATTGTCAACTTCCCGGTGAATCTGTATGCATATTTCATGCAAAATATTGTGTGTGCTGAAGGGGGGGCAGCACATGATGTTCTTGCTCGGTTAGGTGCCTTGTTCATAGTCAGGCTATCAGTTCCTGCTTTTCGCCCTTATTAAACAAACCAGTTACTTTGGACCAAGAATTTTGCTGGGAATGTAGGGGTAAAATCAAAGCAGAATGCAATTTATTATTTCACTTATTAGACAGGTGAAATTTACTGACTCTGTGTTTAATGCCAGTACTCAGTCCAGTAGTGCGTGTTCTGACTTCCTAGTCTGCCCTGAATACTAGAAGCATAAGAGAAGGTACCTACAACCAAAAGAGAATAATTATATTCCTAGGAAAGAAAAACTGAATAATTTTTCCTCAACAGGTAAAAGTAAGAAGTCAAAAGTGTTTCATTTTGGGTTTGTAAATTATTTGAGCTGATTCTTAAAATGAAACAAAAAAATGAAAGAGGTTGCATAATTTGACTCAGAAACCCACAGCTCAAAGAGCCTTGCAAGAAGTTCCATCCACTTCCGCTCGGACGTTGAGCCAGCTCACTAGCACCGCTCTTGGCTCATCTGGGTCTTTACTGTATTTATATGTATATGTACAGATTGTATTAAAGGCATATGTATGAATTAGTAGCTCTTATTTGCTAGTTATAGAATTTTCTTTTTCTTTTTTTAAGTTTTTCTTATTTATTTTGAGAGAGAGAGAGAGAGAGAGAGAGAGAGAGATGTCAGTTCAGAGCCCGTTGTGAGGCTTGAACCCACAAATGGTGAGATCATGACTCTTAATTATCATGAGAGTGACCCAGGGAAGGGTAACAGCTTTCTTCTTAAAAACAAACAAGAAATCCTGCTGGACTATTCCTAGAGTTTCCAAGTTTGGGATCATTGTAAGAACAGAAACTGGATGAATTTATCTCCTCAGAAGATTCTCCTGTGGTCTCACCTAATAGACTAGTTTGAAGTGACTGATAGAGATCTGTGTTACAGACTCTTATGCAAGCTCATATTCTTCCAAGAAGGTATTTTGGAACATTCCATACTCCATGCTTATTTGTGAAAATGAAACCCAATGTTCTGAGGGTTTTTCTCCAAGTGCAATCTTCATCAGTCTCATTTGTGAAAATGAAACCCAACGTTCTACTGAGGGTTTTTCTCCAAGTGCAGTCTTCATTGGCCTCCCCTCAGTGCGATGACCGGCTGACAAGCCTCCTCAGTGTCCAGTGGATTGCACAGGCTTTTCCCCCTCGCTGCTTCTGAGGTTTTTTATTTATCTGATTTTCACCAGTTTGATGACAGTGTGTACAGATGTGGTTTTCTTTGAATTTTCCTGTTTGATGTTCATTGAACTTTTAAAATCTGTAAACTTTAGTATTAGGCTGAATTTGGAAAGTTCTCAGCCATTACATTTTCTATGCCCCCACTCTTTTTTGGGGGGGGGCCTCTCTCCAGTTTTATACATTAGACCTTTTGTTATTGTCACACAGGTTCCTGAAGCTATGATCATTTTTAAGAAAAAAAGAACTTTTGGGGCACCTGGGTGGCTCAGTCGGTTAAGCGTCCAACTTTGGCTCAGGTCATGATCTCACAGTTCATGAGTTCGAGCCCCCTTTCAGGCTCTGTGCTGACAGCTCAGAGCTTGGAGCCTGCTTCAGATTCCATGTCTCCCTCTCTCTCTCTGCCTCTCCCCTGTTTCTCTCTCAAAAATAGAAAAATAAACAGTAAAAAAATTTTTAAACCTTTTTCTCTTCAGACTTGTTAACACGGCCAGGTTCGTGGACTCATGCCTCGACCATCTGCATTCTGTTGTTGAGTCCATTCATTGAGTTCGTTTCTAATATTTTATTTTTCCTTTCTAAAACTTCCACTTGTTTGGGGCACCTGGGTGGCTTAGTCGGTTAACTCTCCAACTGCAATTCAGGGCATGATATCACGGTTCGTGAGTTTTGAGTACCGCATCGAGCTGTCCACACAGAGCCTGCTTTGGATCCTCAGTCCCCTTCTCTCTCTCTGCCTCCCCCACTCATGTTCTTTTTCTCTCTCAAAAGTAAACAAACATTAAAAAAAATAATAAAACTTCCACTTATTTTAAATAACAGTTCTTTCTCTGCTGAGAACTTCTATTTATTTCCTATTTTCCTTTACCTCTAGGGGAGAATGGGTATAATACATTGGTTAAGCTGTTTTAAATTCTTTGTGATAATTCTAATATCTGGTCCATCTTGGGGTTGATATTTGTTGATTGTCTTTTCACTTGTTTTTGTCTATCTGATAAATGAGAACATTTCGGATTCTGAATGTCCTGTTGCATAGACCTTGGTCCTGTTTTAATCCTTGGGAGATTGTTAATGTTTTTGATTTTTGACGTTTTGATGTTTTGACCTTAGGCAGTCAGTCCCCTTAGGTTCAGGCTTCAAGTTTTCTAAGTACTCTCTGCCCGCCCTTCCCGTGCGTGCTTCTCCCGTTTGTGCGCTGGTGTGGGTCTCTGTGGTCCGTGTGGGTTCAGGAGTTAGTCGGAGACCTGTGTGGGTAGACAGATACCCCGAGCATCTCCATCTCCATCTCCTTTCCCCTCTGGGATGTCCTCAGACTCAGGCTGGCCTTGGTTCCTCCCTGTCATTCTTCTGGCCAGAAAGGTGGCAGGGTCTCTGTCAGAGCTTTAGCCACATTTGCTACACTGCCGTGCTCAGGACCTGCTGTCAGGGCACAGCTGTGAGAAGGGACGTCCCTCACCCAGCACGTGTATCCCCACGGTGTCTCTTCTCTGCATTTGACTCCACTCCAGAACCTGAGTGCTTTGTCGAGTTCTTTGGTCACTACTTTGGGCACCTGGTTCAGAGTCGATAGCAGTGATCTTTGGGAGCCCTGGGCTCCTGGGGGGCCCACACTGCCCTCAGGGAACTGCACATCTCTGTAGAAGGTCATAGATGTGCCTTCGCCTTTTTTGGAATTTCAGGGGTAGGTGAGGAAGGTAGGGAGCTGGAAAGAACCTTGAACTCGAGGATCCCTTTTCTGACTTTGACCCCTAGGATTATGAAACTGCCATTAGTCTGGTCTCAAGTCATTAACTTCATCACCCCTTTCGTTTGTATTTTTAAAGCATCTGAAGACGCTTCGTCACCCTTGCCTGCTGAGATTCTTATCTTGCACCGTGGAGGCAGATGGGATTCATCTTGTCACCGAGCGAGTGCAGCCTCTGGAAGCGGCTTTGGAAGTGCTGTCTTCTGCGGAGGTCTGTGCTGGCATCTATGACATACTGCTGGCCCTCATCTTCCTTCACGACCGAGTAAGCAGCCTGCACACAGTGCGCCTCGCACGCTTCCCTACAGGCCTGGAGCGGGGGCTGGTGCTGCACTTACGGGGCCCGTCCAAATCAGAAGGCGCTGTTCTGACTTGAAAGCTTCCTGAGGGAAACACGCATGTTGGAAGGCATGGGGGTGCCATGGACGGATGGTTTGTGGATGGGCGGTGAGTCCTCTGTCTCTGGGCGGTGTTTCATAGACCTTTATTGCTGATGATGGTCTCCCTCGAGTTCAGGGTAAGCCTTTACCTAAAAATAGTGGGAGCTGGATTTCCATTCTTAAGACAGAGATAAAGCCTTGACATAAGGCCGCTGTGGGCCAAGTTCCAATTTGTTTCTAGGAGGTTTGTTCCATTGTCAATTTTGAAGAAAGAAATGACCATGTCTTCGAAAGAAGCTGTTTTACCTCCCTTCTCCTTCGAGTCAGTGGTGCCCCTGAGAGCCAGCCCCTTCACACTGTGGTCAGGTTCACTGTCACGGGGTTAAGGGTAGTACCTCTGTTTACTTCTGGTCTGTTTGTGGATGGGATTATGGAGCTATTTCTTCATGGAATTTGCATTCGGAGGTACGAAAGCCTTTGACTGTCCTCCCAGATTAAAATGACCAGTCACAGGTTAGAGACATTTGCATATGACTCATGTCAGTGTATGTATGTTTTTTTTAACTTTTCCTGTTAATGGGGGACAGATTCCAAATATCACTTTGATTTATCATCTCTTAAAAGCTTGCCTATGGTACATATAAAGAATTGTTCATGCTTCATGTGGAGGAATATTTACTTTGTTGGAAACAGTGTGTGCTCGTGGCGAAAAGCTTGGACAGTGTGAGAGCACATAAAGGGAGGAGCAAGCCGCCCACCCCGAGTCCAGGGCCCCTTCCCTCTAGAGCGACCACGGTGATGAGCCCAGTCGTCTGGACATGCTCTCTGTGCACATAAAGCAAACGTCCCTACTAGCCCTGTCTCCCTTATTTCTCAAATGCAAAAATACCATACACACTATTCTGAAGCTTCCTTTAAAATGTATATGTATTTTGGAATGTTTTATATCCAAGTGTGTACACACCTGCTCTGGTAACTAAGATGTTTGACATGCACTTGTCAACTGAAATGATTTCCAGCTTGGGGAAAAAAACGCACACGTACCTGAATTCTGTTCTTAGCGTCTCCTTCCTTCTTTCTTATTAGACTACACTGTGTTTTATAGTCCTAAGTTCTGTCACTTCCGTGCTTGGAGGACATTCCTGGTGGCCCTTACCATTCCATTTTTCTCTCCTTCAGGCAGAATTGTTTAATGTCTCCTGACAAGATTTCAGGCGAAGTGGACCTGGGTTCACGCTAGACTGTAGGCGAGAAAGAATTTAGAGGAGGAAGGTAGTACGACAGCCTATGGGTACAAAATGTAGGGGATACCTGTGTGTGTAGGGGGCGCCGTCTCGCCTGCCTGGCGTGCAAGTGGGGATGTGCGGAATCTGTGTCCCGGCTGTCATGCCAGTATTTCAGTAGGCTGCCTCACCAGGCGGGGGACAGGACAGAAGCCTCCCCATTGCACTTTTCCTTTCCTCTAACTTCGTAATGTGAACGCAGGCTTCTTCTGCTGGTCACTCCTTACGAGTTGTACTTCCTCATTGTGCCACAGGAGGCGGCCTCTGGGTGATCCGTATCTAGTTCTTTAAACCTTCGGCTTCCCAAGTTCTAGTGGCAGCCTCTTCCTGTTCTTTTCTTCCAGGGACACCTGACCCACAACAATATCTGCCTGTCGTCTGTGTTCGTGAGTGAGGACGGCCACTGGAAACTGGGGGGAATGGAGACTGTCTGCAAAGTGCCTCAGGCGACATCCGAGGTAAGCCAGGGGACAGAACCCTCTGTTACCGGGAATCGGATAGCGTTTTCGTGGACGCTTCGTGCCTCGGGACCTTCCTTCGGTGTTCCAGTGATCCTAGCTTTGGAGACTTGACTTTTTTGTCGATGCCGTAGTCACAGAATTGTAGGAGTTTATTCCTCAGGGGTTCATTTATTCTTGTCTCCTTGTTCTGTAGCTGAGGAACTCAAGATTGAGGGGTAAAATGGCTCGGTCAGATTTTTAATTAAATGTTCCTCCCTTCTGCTCCTGTAATACCCTGTACTTAATGACCCCACTTAATGTTTAATATTGAAATTACCTTTGTGTGTCTGGTTTCTGTACCAGTGTTTGAGCTTCTTGAGGGTGTGAGAGTGTCTCTTACATATTTTTACATCTCCACCTGGAATCATGCTTCGCACACATGAGGGAGTCAAGAAAAGTTCATTAACAGCCGTCCAAGTTGTCCGAAGGCCTCTGTTGTGCACTAACAGCCAGAGAGTTAGGACGTGTGCGTCTGAACTCCTCTCATGGGCCACATAGTTGCTGCTTCTGGTACCTCTGAATGGCTTGGTCCAACCACGTCCTACAAATTGCCCTGCTAGGTTGATGAACCTTTCTATTCTGTTTCTTGTTTCTATCATTTTGCACATTGCCACTAGACTTGTTCTTTCTAATAACAACAAGAACAAACCCAGACCCATCATGATAGCCCTGCTGCAGGACTGGCTCCCCGGCGTGCTGACTCATTCCAGTTCCCCCTGTTCTCTTGTGGGGCCTCCACAAGGGGGCTGTGTCGAATGTCCAATGTGCACCTTCATGGGCTCTCACCGAGGTCAAACACTACCCCCCCCCAGAGGTGTTCCTCTGATGATTTCTGCCCCAGTTGGTCCTTTTCGTCTCAGAAGTCACCTTACATCTCATTAGCATAACAGCATGTAATTCATTCTTTGGCTTCTCTTCCAAATTCTTTACCATGGCATGTCAGGCCCCTCATGTCTCTTCCGGAGCGTGCCTTCAGCTTGACCTACACTTACAGTCACTAGCTCCACCCCGCTTGACGCAGCTCAGCTGTGCTGTGAGCTGGGTGGTGCCTTTCACCCCCTTCTTCCTTCGTGTGCCTTTCTGTTGCTGGGATGCTTTCTCCCCATGGGCTTCTGCAGCATGTAAGATGAAGCTGAAGTCTGAGCTCCAGCTCAATCTCTCTGTGAAGGACCCCCCCCCCGGCCCCTACTCCCCATCCAACGGAATCAGTCTCTCCTTCCGCACTTCCATTAAACTGAGCACGTGTTACAGCAGTTCTCAGTTTCCATTCTAGGTTGTAAGCACCTGGCCGGTGGCAGGGAATGCATCATATTCCTTTTGTACTCCTACCGTCCCCAGTTGTGTTTGGGACATAGAAGTGCTTGAAAAATACACTTTGAATTAGTGAATGAACGTACTTGTTCTGTGGATGTTATCTCTGTAGTTTCTGAGCTCCTCAACTTTTATATCTCATGTGGCAGCAAGCCTTGAGATTGACCTGATTCAGCAGGAAGGTTATTGATAGATTTGTTCTATTCTAGAAAAGCCTTTTACTAGTTAGTAACTGTGGAGGATGCAAAAGAAGTATTCCTAACCCTGTAAGGAAAGCAGATGCAGAGGCGCCTCTGAACAGCAGAGGGCGCCTGTAACCAGCTGCAGACTTACAGGTATTTTCTACTGAGGCTTGCACTGTGCCAGGTACTGTATTCACATTGTTTAAGTAGCAAGGTTTTAAGTCTGTGTATTTAATGTGGGGCATTGGTTTGAGGGCTTCATTGCTGCTTTTTGCATTGCTGGTTGCTTGCATAACTCAGTGTAAGAGATTGGTTCACCAGACCTGCGTATGAATTATTTTCCCTAATTTATTTCTCTGTCTAGTTTCTGAGGAGTATTCAGTCAGTAAGAGACCCAGCATCTATCCCTCCTGAAGAGATGGTAAGATGAATACTTCAGCTGTAACGAAGGCTTCTTTGTATGAAACTGAAAAGAACCTTTCGTCTGTCCCCCTCTTCCTTGGCTAAGTTGTGGATGATGCCTCGTAATTCCTTTGGCCATGACAGCTTCTGAGCCTAATCTTATCCCCACAGCAGGGAGCCTTTTTCTGGACAGTCTTCGTACATTTTGGGGTCGTACAGACCCCTGGGTCACCATTAAATACCTCAGTGTGAACAGGTTGGTGCTTCATCCTCATTTCATGGTCTTCGTACTTTGTTGGAAGCCCTGCGAGGAGGGTGGGCAGCAGCCCTCACCTGTCCCATGCTTCACCCCAGCCTCTTGGCAGCCCGTCAGAGGTCAGGGCTCCAGGTTGCACACAAGAGTGCTTATGGACGTTAACGATCTTGTCTGACAAAGGTCCATCTACACATTTCCCCCCTAGGTTGATGATTCTGTTTTTGTTTCTTACCTTCACCGCCAGCCGCTGGTGAAGAAAGATTATATTTACCAGGAAATGCGAAGCCAGTAGCTCCCTCTAGATTTGTTCTCCCACTTACTGTAAACACACAGCAGTGCCCAAAGACGTATTTAATGTGCTTTACAGGAAATACCAGCCCAACTATAAACTTGAATAGAGACCTAAGACTGGAAATAAATCAGGTTGTTCCAAATTCGTACTCCATGTAGGTACTGGTGTTTTTCAGACTGATTTGTGGGTTTTAAATCGAGGTAGAGGTCCTGACGATTGAGGTGGGGGAAAGGAATCAAATAGAACATATCAGTAAGGCTGAGGAATGTTTTATGAAGTTTTTGTTTCCATCATGTGTATTTATATACGTGTGTGTGTACTACTACCACCACTAACAATAATAATAATAATAATTTCTAAAATGTGGGTTGCAGTCAAAAATATTTTTGGAAGCCACAGGCATATATCGTACTTAGGCCCTTTTTCTCCTTTTGCCTGTGTTTGATATTTTAAGTCTGTGAGAAATTGCATTCCCTCATGGCTGTGAGAGCCTGTAAGCAAGTGCATGGCACTGTGTACTTGGCTTCGAGTATAATAAATGCAAAAACGGGAGAGAGTGCCTCAGAGAGAATTTAGACCGCGTTTTTAAGGCCGATTCTCTAGGTTTAATGATCTTTACTGCTTTTAGTCTCCAGAATTCACAACTCTGCCAGAGTCATACGGACATGCCCGGGATGCGTATTCATTTGGGACGTTGGTGGCAAGTTTGCTCACAATCTTAAGTGAACAGGGTGAGTGGAGTTATACTGCTACATGCACAGAATAGGTAGGAAGGCCATTCTCAGCCCACTCTGGTGGGCTCCGAGGCCCGCAGTCTTCGGCCGCAGCCAGGCACCTGTTGCTTACCGGATGGCCTGTTTGCGGCAGTCTTAACAGCACCGAGGAAAGAGCTTTGATTTCTTTCCTTTGCATTGTTAAGAAGAATTTTAAGTGGGACCCACTTTCGACTCTGTTTATATCTGTGTTATTACCTGATTATATCTGATTAATTGGTATTGGTACTTATAGTCTAAAGACTGTTCTTATTGAGTCAGCCAGGTAAATGAACGCTGTTAGTGGTTTATATGTAATGATCTGAAGAACAGAGGAGGACTCGACACTTTTTATTTAATCTAAATCAAGCTTAACGTTTCCTTATCTTTATTCTTTCCAAGTCCTTTTGAGTTTTTTTCCTTGACATAATTTACTCATTACCTTTTTTCTTTGGTTGCCCCAGAGAGCCCAGGCTCCTGAGCACATTGGTTTTTCCTCTCTGTCGAGTTCTCTGATGTGTGCCTGGCGGTCTGCTTCATTGCTTCTTTCTGGTCCAGCCACCCCAGGCCTTCACTTGTCCGCCTGTTAACGGGGCTGGGGGGTGGGGGGGGTGTATATATATGCCTCGTCAGGCCCCTTACTGGTCTGGGTCACACTTTGCTGAAGCTTTGTGCACCTCTAACACAACTTCTTTTACCGGCTTTGGCAGCATTCTGAAGTTAACATGCACCTTTCAGCCACTAGCTCTAAATTGTCTCAGCCTAAATACTTGAGAATTAAGCCCATAAGGCCCTAAGGCTTGCCCTGTGGGGAATGAACTCCCTACTCCACTGTGTCCAGAATGGTGGTGATTATGGACCATACTGGCAAGAATAGAAAATACAGTCATCCAGATAACTTTTCTTGTTCTGTGGGTGAGGAGCCCTGGGTGTTGAAGCCCTCGACCAGCCACTTACTAAACCCCAGGCCCGAGCTGAGTTACACCGGCTGTTGGGAAATGAGGGCACAGAGGCCTGTGGGGGTGGGGCCGATGTGTTGGCTGATGAATTTTCCACACCTGCCGGTGAGTGTGGCTTCAGGTGAGCCGGAAGCTGTGTAGCAACAGCCAGGGCTTTGTTTGTTTGGGCTTTTTACAGGTTGGTTTTTGCTCTCGTCAGTCTCCAGCTATAGAGGTCCTGAAAGGAGGGAGAAGGCTTGGAAACTAACTGTACCTCTGGATTTCAGTTTCAGCGGATGTTCTCTCCAGCTTCCAACAGACCTTGCACTCAACCCTGCTGAATCCCATTCCCACATGTCGGCCGCCGCTCCGCACCTTACTGTCCCATGACTTCTTCAGGTGAGGGCACCCTGCGGGCTGCCCCCGCCGCTCGCAGGTGCCGCGTCCCGGTGGTGGGACTTGGGCCCGGGTCACGCAGTCCCTTCTGTTGGCCTAGGAGAGGTCAAGTTATGTCCACATGGGAGGATAGGGGGCGAAAGTGGGTTGTCTCTCAGGTTCTTAATACAGGAAGTTCTAGAAATCTTTTAACTGTGGTGAAGGTGTGAGTCTAGAAGTTACAGCCAGACCCCTTAGGAGCTGTCACAGCGAGGAAGCCAGGCTGTGTCCAGCAGGTGGCATTTGTCAGGTAATCCAGAGAGCTAATAAACAATGGCCTCTCTTTTCTACTGCCATTGTGTTCTAGGAGTTGTTGAAAAGTTTTCTTGTTGGGAGGGTGGGGGGAAAGGAGCTAATTTTTCTTTAGGCAGAAGATTGTCATCTTTGTCTAGTAATAATTCATGATGGAAGAGCACCGAAGTCAATCTAGAGGGAGGGGCACAGTATAATGTTAATACTGCCGCTGGATTCAGGGATGGTTTTCGACCTCTCTCCGAGGTTCGTTTTAATTATCTGTCCTCCTTTTCCTCATTTCGTGACTGCAAACTTGTGCACAGGTTAATTTCACAATTGCGACTCCTGGTAGCAAAATTGATGTTCTGTTGTTTTGAAACTAAGAGCTGGGTCAGAGAGCCCCAGACAAACCCGAAGGGACAAAGAGAAGGCAGGTGTTCTCCTAGGAGTGGGTGGATCTCCGTGGCCGTAGGTCTAGGGTCCATGTTGTTAAATGGGGCAGAAGGGTAGAGTCACTATAATTATTAGGATTCTATTGGTCATTTTTGTTTCAAAGAAACTGTTCAAAACCTTTCCCATTACCAGAGTCTTTTAACCAAGATATTTCTGTGTCATTTTGGATGATTCATAACAATATCTTATTTACTTTGATACAAGGTCTCTACAAAGAATCCTTTATAGCAATCAGATTCTCTCTTCTGTGTAATAAAGAGTTCGTTAGTAAGAATTTGTATTTTGTATTTTGTATTTTTTTTAAATGTTTAATTTTGAGAGAGAGAGAGAGCGCGCACCAAGTGGGAGAGAGGCAGAGATGGGGGACCCAGGATCTGAAGTGGGCTCTGCACAGACAGCACAGAGTCTGACACAGGGCTCAAACCCATGAACTGTGAGATCGTGACCTGAGCCGAAGTCAGACGCTTAACTGACTGAGCCACCCAGGCGCCCCCTCAGAACTGTATCTTACACAGAGACCAGAGAGAATGCCGGAACACACAGCAACAGCACACACATCCCGCTTCCTGAAATCTGCTGGCTGCGTGCGAGGAGCGGCCCAGCGGGACACAGCAGGAGGACCCGGGCCACCATCTCTTGCTGAGGCAGCTGAGTCAGCTTGATTAGGCTTCAGTTGTGACATTCGTGCTTTGTTTCTGCTGCTAAAGCCAGAGGGAAAGGTGTGTAAGTGTAAGATGTGGAGCCCCGGGAGGCTGGCCACGTGGCGGGGCTGCAGGCTGCAGCATCCGCCCGGCCCAGCAGCCTCGGCCGCAGGACTGGACGCACTGCCCCCCACGCACCTGGCTGAGGAGATGACGCACCGCTTCCGGCAGGAGAAAGGGGAGACTCCGTGACTGGCACCAGCCCTGCCCGTCCCCCAGCCCCTTGCCCGGCGCTCACCTGGCCGGAGCGGACTGAGAGGCAGCAGCGGTTCTGCTTCGCTGCCTCGGCTCCGCTCTTGCCAGGATGGCTCCGCTCACCACGTCCTGTGGCAGCACGAGTTCCCGTGATGACTGACGACGGTCGCGAAAATGGCCCAGGTGGCGGGCGTCTGTGTGCACGCCGTGTGTGCTGAAGCTGGGTCCCCTTCACGCATCTCTTTGCTGTCAGAATGCTGGGGCTCCACGGGCTTGTTAGTAGTATTTGTCTCAGGAGCAACTTCATTATAATAGAGTCCTCTTCTATGAGTTTTCTTTCCTAACATTTACTTATTTGGAGAGAAAGAGTGTTCGCACGGTGGAGTGGAGCAGAGAGAAGGAGAGAGAGAGAGAGAGAGAGAGAGAATCCCAAGCAGGTCCTGGGCTGCCAGCACAGAGCCTGATAATGCGGCTCGATCTCACAAATCACAAGATTGTGACCCTGAGCAGAAATCAAGAGTCAGATGTTTAACTGACTGAGCCACCCAGGCACCCCTAGTTATAATGGGGTCTTCGAACTGGCAGAGGAGAGTGTGTCCTTGAATATTTTTATAGCATGATCTGTGGTTATGGCCTCAGTATTGAACACGCCTTCTCTAATTTGTTGCTTGCATGTTTTTTTTTTTCTCTTTGGCACTTAGGAATGATTTTCTAGAAGTTGTGAATTTCTTGAAAAGTTTAACATTGAAGAGTGAAGACGAAAAAACAGAATTCTTCAAGTAAGTCCAGAAAGTGAAGGGCTTAACATTCAGTGACTTGGGTTAAGTTCGTGTAATCACTAATCTCCAGGGACAAGAGTCCAACATTTACTTTCTTGGACAAAGGTTTTTAAACATGACCCGTATGTCAGGCTTCCTGCTGGGCCCTGGGATGGATAGTCCTTAAACAGCGACCGGGCTTGCAGGAGCAGGAGGCATCGTGACAGCCAGGGGCCCAGGGCAGAGGTGGTTAGGGAAGAGGTATTGCAGGCAGAGGGCAAGGCGCGTGTGGCTGGTACACGGAACAACTGGCAGGCAGGCGGGTCCTGTCAGAGCGCAGATTCCAAGACCACACCGTGTGAGAGGTGGGCACTGTAAGCGGTGGACTCGGGCTGTGAAAGGGCCAGATCTCCCCAGGGACAGCTCACTCAGTTGCTGTGGAGGTCACAGATTTGTTTCTTCCGGGACCTGATCAGTCATTAGACTGCAGAGGCCTGAAGTGAGGCAGCAATGGTACGAGGAAGAAGACCCAGGTAAGCACCACTTATACTGGTGAGGCCATAGGGGTCATCACCTGCAGCTCCAGAGAACACCCGAGAAAGGGCCCTTGTGCACAGGGAATGTGAGGAGCTGGGTGCTCAGGGTGTTGGTGTGAAGGGGCCGTAGACGGATAATGGGCCTTTGACCAGAGGGCTTGAAGCCCAGACGAGACGTGTGCAGCCCATGAGCCAGCATCGAGTATTGGGGTTCACTGGCCTGCGTTGGTGACAGTTTCCCAGAGAGAGCAGTAGCATGGGGAGGACGGTGCACCCAAACTAACCCTGGGGCCCCCACCCCGCCTCCTAAGACAGGTGGCTGAGGAATGAGAGCAGTGAGGGGTGGAGGAGGTTCAGGGGAAGCCAGGAAGGCTGGCGTTCCCAGCAGAGTAAAGTTCTGGAAGGTTGGAGGATGACAGTTCAGTTAGGTGTCCAGAGAGCACCCCATCAGGAGCCGTTTGAGGAGGTGGGGAGCCCAGCCCAGTGGACAGATGAGGTGGGAAAGTTGACACTGGGGAAGATGCCCTGGAGAAGAGAGAACAGAGAGTAGCTGAAGAAGGGCACGGAGTCAGGACATTTTTGAGGACAGAAGGAAGAGCTGTGAGGATATTTGTGGGACGGGGGGACTGGGGCTTGCAGAGGAGGGCAGCCCCGCTGGGGGTCCTGGAAGGGGCCGGGATGCTGGGGTGACAGCTCCGTGGGGGCAGCCATCGGTAAGAGGAGGCGGGAATGAGCATGTGGCGGGGGATGGGGAGCCCTGTTTGTTCACAGCGGCCTCTCTGCACAGCAGGGGCAGGACTGTCTGCTCAGGGGGCTGCGCAGCAGGCGGTTCCTCCTGTCACCGCTAGGACCCGTGTGCTCTGACAGAGCACTGAGACGTGTGTGACACAGCAGGAAAAGCCCGAGTTTTGTTTACTGTGGAAACTTCAGAACATCTAACATCCTATATCTTCTGTAGCGTGAATCGGACCTTGTGTGCATGCTGGAGGCCTTGTCTTGCGCCCCCTGCGCTTCCCTTAAATCCCCTGTGCTTCCCTTAAATCCCCTGTGCCGACCGTTCTCCTCCTCTAGCCACTTGTCCCGGTGCCTCCCTCTGACAGAAGTAGGGGAGGGCTGCGTGTGTCTACACTGGACGAGGAAGTGGACACAGGGACACAACCGGCCTCCCAGGCTTTTCTTCTTACCCCGCAGGTTCCTGCTGGACAGAGTCAGCTGCTTGTCCGAAGAGTTAATAGCCTCGAGGTTGGTGCCTCTTCTGCTTAACCAGCTGGTGTTTGCAGAGCCAGTAGCTGTGAAGAGTTTTCTTCCTCATCTGCTTGGCCCCAAGAAAGGTGAGTTTTTTCCAGAGGACTACTGGTAACTAAGGAGTTCGGGCATTATTAGTCCTTATTTGAGCAGACTGAGATTACTGCATGGTGTGGTTAGAGGATGGCTCTAAAAACAATGATCGGTCTCTGAGGTGATTATTTTGACTCAAACCCAGGCACAAGAGCCCACAGGGTAAATAAGGAGCATCTTCTTAGAGAGTCAGATTGATTGTAGAGGGTGGTATATTGGGAAAACCAGGCATATACATGTACTCACAAAAGCATGTAGGATTCGAGTATGAAATGCACACGAAATTTTAAGGTAAGGCATACATCTTCACGGGACTTTTGCATTTGCAATTAGGTCTTTCCTTCTTTATTTTTTAATTTATTTTTTAATGTTTATTTTTGAGAGAGTGCGCATGCGAGTGGGGAAGGGCAGAGAGGGGGGACAGAGGATCCAAGGCTGGCTCTGTGCTGACAGCAGAGAGCCCAGTATGGGATTCAAACTCACGAACTGTGAGATCATGACCTGTACTGAAGTCAGAAGCTTAACCGACTGAGCTACCCAGGAGCCCCTTAAGCCTTTTTTTTTTTTTTTTTTTTTTAGAGAGTATAGAGGGAGAGAGAATCTTAAGCTGGCTTCATGCTCAGCGCAGAACAGGGCTCAATCCATGACCCTGGGATAATGACCTCAGCTAAAATCAAGAGTTAGACACTCACCCATGAATGAGCCACTCAGTTGTCCCTAGGTGTGTGCCTTCTGACATCCCAAGAGCAACCCATTTATTTTGTATTTTCAGTGGAAAGACTGGAAAGCAAGGAGATCACTTTCCTACCTGGAAAACTTCAGTTTTTTTTCTGAACATGAAATTAAGCTTATTATTCTGATACTCTGTAGCTTCATAAATACTATAGATGGTAACATCTCAGATTGGAGAATTTATTTTCTTAAAAGATCTCAATCCAACAAAGCAGCATCGTAGGTAACTATTTTACAACACAGAATTTTCTTACATCCTTTGTTATTCCCTACGGGGTTTTTTGCTGTTGTTTTGTTTTGGTTTTTGTTTTTTCAGTTGAACTGTAGCTGACACAGGTCACATAATATCAGGTGTGCATGCTGATTGGACAGTCCCTGAATTTTTCTTTCCAGCTCTGTCATCCCTTTACTCAGTAGATCGTAGGTAGAGGTGCGCTTCTGAATCACCTGGGAAGCTTTTTAAAAATTTGCCTGTATGGCTGATCCACTGGTAGTAGGACACCAGGGCAGGACACACACACACACACACACACACACGCACACACACACAGGTATATATACATATATATACACACATACTTTGTGTGTGTGTGTGTGTGTGTGTGTGTGTGTGTATAAAGGTCCCACATGACTGTGACGGTGATCTCTGATCGCCACTGCTATACCTAGCAGGAAGAGAGGACCACCCAGCTTCAAATCCCATTGTGACATTTAACATCTCCTGGTTTTGCAGATGAAATCACAAGTTACTGATCTACCTAGTATATGAAATTCCTCATTGATTAAACACAAATGTATACAAAGTTACTGGTTCAGGAGTCTATTAAAATACCAGCTTTCTCTGTTGCAGATTCAGCATGATATAGTATTTCACAAGACCTAGGGTATTTGACATCATTGAGCCTTGAGTAATTCGGGTCAACCAGAAAGGTCTCCTTTGCTTTGGGGCTAAGAATTGAGAAGAGCACTTAGAATGTGTGTGAAGTGTGGGCTCAGTTTCTAACTTCCCCTTCACGCTCCCTTCGCTGAAATGACCATGTGCTTTCTCACGCGGCACCTCCTCCGGTCCGGGGGCAGACAGCGCGCGGGGAGAAGCGCCTTGCCTGCTGTCACCGGCCCTGTTCCGGTCGCGGGTGATCCCCGTGCTGCTCCAGCTGTTTGAGGTGCACGAGGAGCACGTGCGGATGGTGCTGCTGTCTCACCTCGAGGCCTACGTGGAGCACTTCACTCAGGAGCAGCTGAAGAAAGTCATCCTGCCACAGGTCAGAGACGGCCAGCGGGCACACGAAGGGGCGGCTGGAGCGAGCGCTGCTCATCTGGGGGCTGAAAGGAGGGGGAGGGTTTGCCGCATTGAGATAATAGGTTGGGGGTCTTGAGGCAGCAGTTGGTTGAAAAGCTCCTGCAGTACAAAGGGCTGAAATCCAGACTGCGTTTCCATCCCGTTCATGTAGGCAAATCGATTAAACTAAGGTGTTAGGTCCTAACCTGGGTAAAACTAGAATTCTGTTTGCTAGTTCTTTTTTTTTTTTTAATTTTATTTATTTATTTTGAGAGAGAGGGAGAGAGAGAGCACAAGCAGGGAGGAGCAGAGAGAGAGAGGGAAAGAGAATCCCAAGCAGGCTGCATGCCATCAGCGCAGAGCCTGATGTGGGGCTCGAACTCACAAACTGTGTCATCATGACCTGAGCTGTGAACAAGAGTCAGATCCTTAACTGGGCCTCCCAGGCATAATTCCATAGGGAAGAGGAACAAGAATCCTTTGCGGGTGCTTTGTGACCGAAACTATACATGTCCATAATTAAATACCACAAACAAATTAAATTATAACCAAGAGGAAGACGAGATTATTCATATCTGTGGTTTTCAGACTGCTTATCAGGCACTGGGGACCTGGTGATGATGAGCCACCCACACAGGGGGCTTCGGTTTGTGTTGGTTTGCTGTGACTGACATAACAAGTGATAACTAGCATGGCTTAAAGTGGCAGGAGCTCTCTCCCGGTTCTGGAGGCCAGAAGTCTGAACTCAAGGTGTCAGCCACCATGCTCTCTCTGGAGGCTTCGGGAGAGGGTCAGAGAGGGGGTCAGGAAGGGGGAAAGCTCTCCCCAACTTCTTCTGGCTTTCCCGTGGCTTCCAGCAGTCCTTGCTGCGTCTTGGCTCCTGCCTGTGCCATGCCGGTCTGCTCCATGGGACTTAGGGCCCCGTTCTAACCCAGTGTGACTTCATTTTAAGTTCATATTCTGAGTCACTGTGAGGTTTTAGGAGACAGTATTCCACTCAGTGTGCGTTAGTTTGTTTATTTTTAATTTAAATCCAAGTTAGCATATAGCGCAACAATGATTTCAGGAGTAGATTCCTTAATGCCCCTTACCCATTCAGCCCATCCCCCATCTCCCAGCCCCTCCAGTAACCCTCTGTTTGTTCTCCATATTTAAGGGTCTCCTGCATTTTGTCCCACTCCCTGTTTTTTTATTATTTTTGCTTCCCATCCCTTATGTTAGTCTGCTTTGTATTGTAAGGTCCTCATATGAGTGAAGTCATATGATATTTGTCTTTCTCTGACTAGTTTCACTTAGCATAATACCCTCCAGTTCCATTCATGTAATTGCAAATGGCAAAATTTCACTCATTTTGATTGCCAAGTAATACTCCATTGTATGTATATATTTATGCATTACTTTGGGTAGTATTGACATTTTAACAGAACTTGTTCTTCCTATCCAGGAGCATGGAATATTTTTCCATTTTTTTTTGTATCTTCAGTTTCTTTCATAAGGTTTCTGTAGTTTTCAGTGTATAGATTTTTCACCCCTTTGGTTAGATTTATTCCTAGGTATTGCATTTATGTTTTTTCGTGCAATTGTAAATGGGATTAGTTCCTTAATTTCTCTGGCTATTGCTTCATTATTGGTGTTTAGGAATGTAGCTGATTTATGTGCATTGATTTTATATCCTGTGACTTTGCGGAATTCATAGATCAGGGCTAGCAGATTTTTGGTGGAATCTTTTGGGTTTTCCATATGGAGTATCATGTCATCTGCAAAGAGTGAAAAGTTTGACCCCCTCCTGGACAATTTGGATGTCTGTTATTCCTTTGTGTTGTCTGCTGAGGCTAAGACTTCCAATACTATGTTGAATAACAGGGCGAGAGCGGGCATCCCTGTTGTGTTCTTGACCTTCGGGGGAGGCTCTCCATTTTTTCCCATTGAGGATGATATTAGTGGTGAGTCTTTCATATATGGCTTTTATGATTTTGAGTTAGGATCGTTCCATCCCTAATTTCTTGAGGGTTTTTATCAAGAAAGGATGCTGTATTATGTCAAATGCTTTCTCTGCATCTATTGAGAGAATCATGTGGTTCTTGTCCTTTTCTTTTACTGATGTGATGTATCCCATTGATTGTTTTGCAGATATTGAACCAGCCCTGCATCCCAGGTGTAAATCTCACTTAGTCGGAATGAATAACTTCTTTTAATGTATTGTTGGATCTGGTTGGCTAGTATCTTGTTGAGGATTTTGCATCCATGTTCATTAGGAAAACTGGTCTGTAGTTCTCCTTTATAGTGGGGTCTTTGTCTGGTTTTGGAATCAACGTAATGCTGGCTTCATAGAAAGAGTTTGGAAGTTTTCCTTCCATTTCCATTTTTTGGAACAGCTTCAAGAGAATAGGTGTTAAATCCCCTTAAATGTTGGTAGAATTCCCCTGGAAAGCCATCTGGCCCTGGACTCCTGTTTTGGGGAGATTTTTGATTATCAATTCGATTTCTTTACTGGTTATAGGTCTGTTCAAATTTTGTTTCTTCCTGTTTCAGTTTTGATAGTTTATATGTTTCTAGGAATTTGTCCATTTCTTCCAGATTGTCCATTTTTGGTGTATACTTGCTCATAATATTCTCTTATTATTGTTTATATTTCTGCTGTGTTGGTTGTGATCTCTTCATTCTTGATTTTATTTGATTTTCTTTATTTGGGTCCTTTCCTTTTTCTTTTTAATCAAACTGGCTAGAGGTTTATCAATTTTGTTCTTTCAAAGAACCAGCTTCTGGTTTCATTGCTCTGTTCTACTGGTTTTGCTTTGGTTTTTGGTTTTTGGTTTTTGAGGTTTTTTTGTTTCAGTAGCATTGGTTTCTGCTCTGAACTTTATTATTTCCTGTCTTCTGCTCATTTGCGTTTTTTTTTTCTTTTTTGTTTTTTGGGTTTTTTGCTATTTTTTTTTCCAGATCTTTAAGGTAGGTTAGGTTGCATATCTTGAGACCTTTCTTCCTTCTTTAGGAAAGCCTGGATTGCTATATACTTCCCTCTTATGACTGCCTTTTGCTGCGTGTCAGAGCTTTTGGGCTGTGGTGTTATCATTTTCATTGGCTTTCATGTACTTTTTAATTTCCTCTTTAACTTCTTGGTTAGCCCATTCATTCTTTAGTGGATGTTTTTAGTCTCCACATATTTGTTATCTTTCCACATTTTTTTCTTATGGTTGATTTCAAGTTTCATAGGTTGTGGTCTGAAAGTGTGATCTCAATCTTTTTGTGCTTGTCAAGGAATGATTTGTGTCCCAATATGTGGTCTGTTCTGGAGAACCTTCCATGTGCACTGGAGAAGAATGTGTATTCCACTGCTTTAGGATGAAA
Source organism: Suricata suricatta (assembly GCF_006229205.1). Classification (NCBI taxonomy): domain Eukaryota; kingdom Metazoa; phylum Chordata; class Mammalia; order Carnivora; family Herpestidae; genus Suricata; species Suricata suricatta. The sequence goes on along the minus strand of NC_043702.1, from coordinate 119,782,431 downwards.
TGTTCTGAATATATCTGTTAAGTCCATCCGGTCCAGTATGTCATTCAGAGCCATTGTTTCCTTGTTGATTTTATGTTTAGATCATCTGTCCATTGCTGTAAGTGGGGTGTTAAAGTCCCCAACTGTTATGGTATTATTATCAGTAAGTTTCTTTATGTTTGTGATTGATTTGTGTATCTTGGTGTTCCACGTTTGGAGCATAAGTGTTTACAGTTGTTAGATTTCTTGGTGGATAAATCCCTAATTATGATATAATGCCCTTCATCTCCTGTTACAGTCTTTATTTTAAAGTCTAGATTGCCTGATAGAAATATGATTACTCCGGCTTGCTTTCGGCAGCCATTAGCATGATAGGTTCTCCATCTCCTTACTTCCAATCTGAAGGTGTCTTGAGGTCTAAAATGAGTCTGTTGTAGATAGCATGTAGGTGGATCTTGTTTTCTTATCCATTCTGTTAGCCTGTGCCTTTGATTGGAGCATTTAGTCCATTGACCTTTAGAGTGAATGCTGAAAGATAGGAATTTATTGCCATTATGTTGCCTAGAAATTTGGAGTTTCTGTTGGTGTTCTGTGGTTCTTTCTGGTCTTTTTTGCCTTTGGTCTTTTTGGGGGTTTTTTGGTTTTTTTTCTTTTGGTCTTTTCTCACATCAGAGTGTTTCCCTCAAAATTTCTTGCAGGACTGGTTTAGTGGTCACAAACTTCTCTAATTTTTGTTTTTCTGGGAAACTTTTAATCTCTCCTTCTATTTTGAGTGACAGCCTTGCTGGATAAAGAATTCCTAGCTGCATGTTTTTCCATTTCAGCACATTGAATATATCCTGCCACTCCTTTCTGGCCTGCCAAGTTTCTGTGGATAGGCCTGCTGCTTTCATGATTCTTTCCTTGCCTGAGTATTTTGTGAATTTTTCTATGACATATGCCTTGTTGATGGTCGGTTTTTGTTGAATCTAATCGGACTCCTCTGTGCTTCCTGGATTTTGATGTCTCTGTCTTTCCTCATGTTAGGAATGTTTTCCACTATGATTTGCTCACATAAACCTTCTACCCTTTTTCTCTCTGTTCATCTTCTGGGACTCCTATGATTCTGATGTTGTTCCTTTTTAATGAGTCACTGCATTCTCTAATTCTTAAACCGTGCTCTTTTGCCGTAGTCTCCATCTTTTTTTCTGCTTCATTTTTCTCCATAAGTTTACCCTCTATAT
>NC_043702.1:119721199-119781129 GCF_006229205.1 Suricata suricatta | reverse complement strand
AGGAATGTTTTCCACTATGATTTGCTCACATAAACCTTCTACCCTTTTTCTCTCTGTTCATCTTCTGGGACTCCTATGATTCTGATGTTGTTCCTTTTTAATGAGTCACTGCATTCTCTAATTCTTAAACCGTGCTCTTTTGCCGTAGTCTCCATCTTTTTTTCTGCTTCATTTTTCTCCATAAGTTTACCCTCTATATCTCTGATCCACAGCCCTGCCCCCTCCATCCTTGCCACTGTGGCCTCCATTCGATAGCATTTTTATTTCATCCTGACTAGCTTTGACTTCTTTTATCTCTGCATAAAGAGATTCTAATCCATTTTCAACCCCAGACAGTATTCTTATTACTATGATTCTAACTTCTGGTTCAGACATCTTGCTTGTATCTGTGTTAAGTCCCTGGCTGTCATTTCTTCCTGTTCTTTCTTTAGGGGTGAATTCCTTCGTTTTGTCATTTTGAAGGAAGAAAGAGAATTAATAAAGTAAAAAAAATTAAAATGAAAAACACAAAAAATCAAATAAAGGATGCTAGATCCTAGGTGTGTTTTGGTCTGGGTGTTAAAAGAGCTTGGTAGATTACAGAAAAAAGGTAAAGATAAGAAAAGGAAAACGTTTGAAAATTTGGAAAAATGAATACAGTAAAAGAAAAGAAAATGAAATGATAAAATAGAATTTTAAAAATTTACAAAAAAAAAAGTATAGTAGAAGAAAATTTTAAAAATCTTTTTAATAAGAATGGAAAATAAAAATAAATATTTTCTCTTTATTCAAGAAAAGAAAAAAAATGGAATAGATGAATCAGCAAACAGACTGAAACACAATTAAAATTACATTGGTTTCCCCTAGAAGCACTTTATAGTGTATAAACTAACCCGGTAGAGACTTGGGGTCCTCAAGAGCGAGGTTGGGCAGGGCTTGGCATAACTGCTCCGTCCTCCGCTAGAGGGCACTGCTTAGCTTACTGGGGTGGGTGGTTGTGGTGCGCGTAGGCGTGTTTGCACATATGCAGGAGGGTTGAAAATGGTGTCACCCAGCTACCCAATCTCAAGTATCAGAACTCTGTGCTCTCCCCGACCAGCCATCACACATCCCTCCTTTGTCTTCGGCTTCTGTCCACTCCCCGCTTTTACACTGGCTGTGGCCAAGCCATCAGGCTACCAGGTGGCACCTCCCTCTGGAGTTTTATCTGAGATGAGACTGTGTTTCCCAACCCCTCACTTCTGGGACTGCGGCTTCGATCCATTCTGACCCTCTGGGGGAAGGTCTTACCAAGCCATGGCCAAGTGTCCGCCCACCCCCAGGAAAATTCGCAAGACCGTGCTGCTGCTGATGCCCAGAGACCACCCCAGAAAAAGTTCACAGGATCGTGTAGCAGCGGCAGTTCAGGGATTATGGAAAAATCACAACACATGTCTGGCACCAGACTTCCCCCTTAATGGCCTTGTTCCAGCACCAGCGAATGTGGTGGTTCTCCGTAGTCTGCCCTGACCTTTGCCTCTGGGGAGGCCGCACAGCCTCTGTCTCATGTCCTCCCGGCAGGAGAACCCCGTGTCCTCACGTGGCCCAGGACCCCTCAGACCTCGCGCTCTGCTCCTAGGGATTCACCCTTCCCGCCAGGGCAGCGCCAGGTATGAACTGCGGAGTTCCAGACCCTGCACTCCCTCTGTTCATAGAGTCTTAATGGAATTTAAACCCTTTCCTTCCTCCTTTCTCCCTTTTCTTGTTCAGTCCCTTGCATACTCTTCCTTTTCTCTCCAGCTGCTTTCAGTGGGCTGGGGGGATACTTTCCCATACTGCCCATCCCAACTCCGTCCTCTCTCCACAAGCAAAACCGCTCCCTGCCTCCGCACCTTCTCTCACCCCACTTCACCCTCTGTGCCACGTACCTGCCGAGTTCTGTGGTTTGGGTTGTACAGATTGTTGTGTTAATCCTCAGACCAGTTTTCTAGGTGTACAAGATGGTTTACTGTTGGTCTGGTTGCATTTCAGGGACGAGAGAAGCAAAAACACTTCCATGCTGGTCCACCATCCTGGCCCCTCCTCTCAGTATGAGTTTTTAAAAGATTGTGTCAGGCATGTGGTATTTTTCAAGTAATTTGTTTTCCTAGAGATTAATTTATCTACAAATTATTTTTAAGGCCTGGTTTTATGTCAGGTCTTGAGAATAGATCCTGGGGCCGTAGGGGTGCATAACACACCTTGCCTTCAGAGAGCTGGTAGGTGGGAAAGATAGGTGTTTGTTCTATTACTGTGCAACCACCCTAAAACTTAGTGCCTTATTTAACACGTTTTTTATTAAAAATTTTTTAAGGTTTATTTTTGAGAGAGAGAGCATGAGCAGGGGAACGGCAGAGAGAGGGAGACACAGAATACGAAGCAGGTTCTAGGCTCTGAGCTGTCAGCACAGAGCCCGACATGGGGCTGGAACTCACAGACCAAAGATTGTGACCTGAGCTGAAGTCGGATACTTAACAGACTGAGCCACCCATGTGCCCCAAACGTCATTTTTTTCTCAGAATTCTTTGGATTGACTGGGCTCAGTTTGGGAATTCTGTTGCTCCACATGCTGTCAGGTGATGAGCAGTCCCCTGCCCCCACACAGAACGGTTCCTTGGCACCTTGGCGGGGCTGGCCGGGCTTAGCTGGGTTGTCAAGGCAGCGGGGCCTCTCTCTCCGTGTGGTCTTGGGATGTCTCGGGCCTCCATTCCCCTTCATCCCATCTTCAGCAGGGGAGGTGGACTCTTCACACGGCTGCCCGGGGGCTACCGGAAGTGCCAGAGCAGCCTTCTGGAGGCATAGGGTAGGAATGGACGGCGTCACTTCTGTTACGTTCTCCTGGTCCGTGTGAGTCATTGAACTCTGCTGAGGCTCGTTAAGTGTGGGGGTCGCACAGGGCGTGGATCCTGGGGGACCACGGGGGCTGGGTGGCTTTAGGGCCAAGTGAGCACAACAGAGCCCTTTGTGTTTACATTTGCAGCAGTAATTGTTACCCTCATGTACTTGTCTCTGAACGTGTAGACGAGGGACGAAGCATTTTCCCTCTGAGAGGAGTCCTCCTACGTCTCAGAATTGGCCGTGAGCTGAGGTCAAAGAATGAATAGTGTGTGAAAGACCATGATGCCTCTCAGTGGGGCTCCTTCCTCTCTAGGGGAATAACTTGGCCAATTTTATGTGCTACAGAGTTCACTTTGGGGGCAGTGTGGAAGATGGACAGTGGGAAGGGAGATGATGTAGGGAGGCTGTTAGACTAGTCCAGCTCAGAGAAGGCAATGTCTGGGGGGCATGTGGTGGCAGTGGTTGTGGGAGAGGGACATATAAAGGGTAGAAGGGGAGGACAGCTGCTTACGAGAGAGGAGAAGCTTGAGGAGGACTTGGGTTTGTGGCTTGGGTGGTTGTTATTGGACTGTTTCCCTAGTTGATGGAATTCTCATCATTTGTGCAGGAAGCATGTTATTTGTACAGCTTTGTTCCAACAACATGCCTGATTTGTTAGCTTTGGACCTGAAAATCACCTTAGTCTTGTTGGAAATCTTGATCTTAGATAAATGAGGACACTAGAGCAGAAAAATGTAAAGACTGGTCGAGTCACCTTGAGAATTCCTAGAGAAGCCGGGACCAGAACCCAGGATTCCTGGTACCCACGATGCGCTGCTTGCCCCCACCGAGCAGGCCTGCCCCTGGTGCAGAGGTCCCACATTCCTTCTTCCTCTTACATGTCTTTGCCAGTTCAGAGCAGAGCTTCTCCTGAGATCTGCCTGTGACTGTCTTAAATAACTGAAACCCACTTAAATGAGCTAAAGTAAAAAAAAAAAGACTTTTACAAAAGGCTGTCAGAACTACTTTATGCAGAAATTAAATGCAGCTCAGCTGAATCAGTCCTTTCCTTTCTCTTTGCATCTTGTCCCACTTTTGACCCTGAAGATCAGTTTTCATTGTTTGATGTACACATGGCCAAACATGGTTGTCTGCATAGCTTCCAAGTTCATTGTCCTCATTTTAGCACCCACAGAGGTAACCAGGTTTTCTCCATTCCGGTTATTGCTGGAAAAGGATCATAATTGGCTCAGTTGGGGGCGGTGTGAGCACCAGCTAGAAAGATAGTTTGCAAAGCCCTATCCTTGTGTGCGTGCAAAGCTGGGGAGCGGACAGGGCTGGGATCGTGAGCATCCGGGGCCCAGGCGAGTGGTGCCCCGCGTGTGCCACAGGACGCTGCCAGCCCGTGACCGAGGCTCTGGTTCTGCCGTGACATGAGTGCACGTGGGGAGAATTAACACTGAAAATGTTTTAATTCAGATATAATTGACACGTAACATTATATTAGTTCCTGGTGTACGGCGTGATGATTCAGTGTTTGCATGTATTGTGAAATGATTGCCACAGTAAGTCTTGTTACTACCTGTTACCATGCATAGTTCACAAAATTCTTTTTCCTTGTGATGAGAACTTTTAATACTTACGTTCTTAGCAACTTTATGCAAGACAGTATTACTAGCTACAATCACCATGCTGTCTATTATATCCTCGCGACATGCTTATTTTATGACTGGAAATTTGTATCTTTTGACCCCTTTAACCATTTTTCCCCTTCCTCTGGTGCCACCAGACTGTTCTTTGAGCTTGCTTTTGTTGTTATTGTTGCAGTTTTAAAGACTTAGAGTTATTTTTTAAGTAATCGCCACACCCAACATGTAGGTGGAACCTACAACCTCAAGATAAAGAGTCACTTGCTCCACTGACTGAGCCAGCCAGGTACCCCTTTTAGAGGTTTTGGGGTTTTTTTGTTTTTTACATAAGCCTCTCCACCCAGTGTGGGACTTGAACTCATGACCTCGAGATCAAGAGTCGCATGCTCTACCCATTTGAGCTAGCCAGGTGCCCCTGTTTTTATTTTGTTTTTTGTTTTTTTAGATTCACATATAAGTAAGATCATATAGTATTTGTGTCTCTCTGACTTATTTCACTTAACATAATGCCCTCAAAGTCCATCCGTGTTGCTGTAGATGGCTGAGTAGTCCAGTGTGTATATACACTACATCTTTCTTACCATTTGTCTATTGATGGACACTTAGGTTGCTTCCATATCTTGGCTGTTGTAAATAATCTTGCAGTAAACGTAGGTAGGTATATATCCTTTCAAATGTTTTCATTTTCTTTGGGTAACTATCCAGTAGTGGGATTATTGGATCATGTAGTATTTCTGTTTTTAATTTTTTGAGGAGCTTCCATACAGTTTTCCACCGTAGCTGCACCAGTTCGCGTTCTCACAAGTGTTGCATGAGGGTCCCTTTGGCATTATTTCTTGCCTTGTTATTTCTTGTCTGATTTTAATCACTCTAACAGATGTAAGGTGGTATCTCATTGTGGTTTTATTTGCATTGTGTGGCTTTATTTCTGGGCCCTTGATTCTGTTCTACTGATGTATGTGTCTGGTTTTATGCAAATACTATACTGTCCTGATTGCTGCCCTTTTGTGTAATATACTTTGAAATCACAGAGTGAGCTATCTCCAGCTTTGTTCTTGTCAAGATCACTTTGGCCGTTCGAGGTCTTTGTGGTTCCATAGAAATCTTAGGATTATTTCATCTAGGTTTGTAAAAATGTTATTGGTATTTTGATGAGGATTGCACTGAATCTGTAGATTGCTTTGGGTAGTATGGGCATTTTAACAGTATTGTTCCTTCTAATCCATGAGCACAGAATATCTTTCCATTTATTTGTGTCTTCAGTTTCTTTCATTAAATACTTATAATTTTCAGGGGACAGGTCTTCTACATCCTTAGTTAAATTTATTCCTAGATATATTTTTCTTTTTGATGAAACCGTAAATGGGATTGTTTTCTTAATTTATCTTTCTGATAGTTTGTTATTAGTGTATGGAAATGTAACAGATTTTTGCATATTAGTTTTGTACGCTGCAACTTTACTGAATTTGTTTATTCCAGCAGTTTTTTTGATGGTGCCTTTAGAGTTTGACTATATATGTATATGTGTTGTCATGTATATATGTCAGTTACAAATAGTGACTTTTACTGCTTCTTTTGTGATTTGGATGCCTTTCTTTTCTTTTTTCTTGCCAAACTGTCATGGCTAGGACTTTTGGTACTTTGTGAATAAAAATGGTGACAGTGGGCATCTTTGTGTCTCTGGGAAGCTTTCAGCTTTTCCCTGTTGAGTATGATTATTCGGTGTGGACTTGTCGTTTTGGGCCTTTATTACGCGGAGTATTTTCCCTCTGTAGCCACTTTGTTGAGAGTGTTTATCATAAATGTATGTTAGATTTTGCCAAACATTTTGCTTTTACTGCATCTTAATGAGATGTACTTTGTTAATGTGCTTATACTGATTTGCAAAAGTTGGACCATCCATACATCTCTGGAATAAATCTCACTTGATCCTGATGTATGATCCTTTTAATGTATTGCTGAATTCACTTTGCTGATACTTTTTGAAGACTTTTGCAGCAGTGATTATCATGGATATTGACTTGTAATTTTCTTAATAGTGTCTTGTCTGGTTTTGATAATGGGTAATGCTGGCCTTATAAAAGGAGTTCTCTCCTCTTCAATTTCTGGAGCAGTTTGAGGATTGGTATTGATTCTTTGAATGTCTAGTGTGATTCACTAGTGAAACCATCTGTTCCCGGACTTGATTGTTGAGAGTCCGTAGGTTATTCTGCCTCCTTACTAGTTGCCAGCCAGTTCAGATTTTGTCCCTTTATGATTCAGTCTTAGTAGGTTGTATGTTTCTAGGAACAGATCCATTTCTTCTAATTGGTCTAATTTGTTGGCATATAGTTGTTCAGAGTAGTGTCTTATAATCCTTTGTATTTCTGTGGTATCAATTGTAATATATATCTCTTTGATTTCTGATTTTGAGTCCTCCTTTTTACTTGATGTGTCTAGTTAAAAGTTTGTCAATATTGTTTACCTTTTCAAAGAACCAGCTCTTAGTTTTGTTTTTTTCTGTTGTCTTTTTAGTTTCTATTTTATTTATTTCTTTATTCTTTTTTTAGTTCTTTGAGTTATAAAGTAAATGTTTGTGGGTTTTTAGTTTACTTCCTGAGGTAGGCATTTATCATAGTGAATTCCCGTCTTAAAACTGCTTTTGCTGCATCCCACATATTTTAGTATGCTGTTTTTCCATTTTCATTTATCTCATAAAGTTTATTTTCTCCTTTGATTTCTTCTTTTTGACTTCATTGGTTGTTCAGTAGCATGTTGTTTAATTTCTATGTATTTATGATTTTTCCAGTTTTCTTCTTGTAATTGATTTCTAGTTTTATATCATTGTGGCTGGGAAAGATCCTTAATATGATTTCAGTCTTCTTAAATTTTTTGAGACATTATCTATCCTGGAAAATGTTCCATGTCCTCTCGAAATAAGTCTGTTCTGGTTTTGGATGGGATGCTCTGTATATATCTGTTAGGCCCACCCGGCTACTGTGCATTTCCTTGTTGATTTTATGTCTGACTTACTCATTAATGTAGGCGGGGTGTTCAAGTCACCTACAATTACTGTTACTGTCAATTTCTCTATGATTATTAATATTTGCCTTATGTATTTAGGTGCTCCTATGTTGGGTGCATAGATACTTACAATTGTTATATCGTCCTGTTGGATTTATCATTGCAAAGTGCCCTTCTTTGTCTTCTACTCTGTCTTTGTTTCAAAGTCTATTTTGTCTGACATAAAATATTGCTACCTCGTTCTTTCTTTCACCTCCGTTTGCATGCAATATCTTTTTTGGTTCCTTCAATTTCAGTTCGTATGTGGCTCTGGGTCTGAGGGAGTCTCTTGTAGGCAGCAAATGGATGGCTCTCATTTTTTTATCCATTCAGTCATCCTGCACCATTTATTGGAGCATTTTATCCGTTTGCATTTAAAGTAATTATTGATAGGTATGTACTTACTGCCATTTTCAAAATTGTTTTTGGTTATTTTTGTAGTTCTCAGTTCCTTCTCTTGTTCTCTTTTGTTGTGGTGTGATAGTTTTCTTTAGTGTTATATTTGGATTCCTTTCTCTTATTTTTTTATGTATCACAGGTATTTGTGATTTGTGGTTACCACTAGGTTTATATATAAAATCTTAAGTGTATAGCAGTCTATATTGATGGTCACTTCAGTGCATTTTCAGAAAGCTTTTGAACTTAATTTTTATTCCCCCCCAAACTCTTTTTTGTGTATGAGGTCATATTTTACATCTGTGTGTGTGTGTGTGTGTGTGTGTATTCCTTGGCTGATTTTTGTGGATAGAGTTGATTGTACTACTTTTGTGTTTTAACCTCCATATTGTCTCTCTAAATGATTAGTCTACTGCTTTTACTATATGTTGCTTTAACCTGTAAAATTTTTTCCCTTCATAATATTCTTACTCCTGATTATGTCTTTCTCTTTCCACTCAAAGAATTCCTTTTAATATGGTTTAGGGGCGCCTGGGTGGCTCAGTCAGTTAAGTGTCCAACTTTGGCTCAGGTGTGTGCTGACAGCTCAGAGCCTGGAGCCCGCTTCCGATTCTGTGTCTCGCTCTCTGTCTCTGTCTCTCAAAAAAGTAAAATAATAAAGACATAAAAAAAAAAAAAAAGACTGGTATGGTAGTGATGTACTCCTTTAACTCTTGTCTGGGAAACTCACTCTCTCTCCTTCTGCTCTGAAAGATAACCTTGTAGGGGAGATCGTTCTTGCCAAAGATTTTTTCCTTTTAGCCCTTTGCAGCCTGCAAAGTTTCTCCTGAGATCAGCTGCCAGCCTTATGGGATTTTATTTGTATGTATGTAACTTTACTTTTGCTGCTTTTAAAATTCTCTTGATCATTAATTTTTGCCATTTTAATTATTAGGTCTTGATGTGAACCTCCTGGGGTTAATCCTGTTAGGGGCCCCCTTTGCTCAAGTTTGGACCTAGATGTCTATTTTCTTACCCAGATTAGGGATGTCTTCAGCTATTTACTTCTTCAGATAAGTTTTCTGCTTGCTTTTCTCCCCTCTTTCTGGGATCGCTCTGATGTCAGAGTCATTATGCTTGATGATGTCACTGAATTCCTCTAACTTACTCTCATTTAAAATTTTTTTCTTTTTGCTGTTCAGTTTGAGTTCTTTCCATAATATTGTCTTCCGGATCACTGATCCATTCTTCTGCCTCCACTAACAGCTGTTAATTCCCTCTTGTGTATTTTTCTTTCATTATTGAATTCTTCATCTCTGACTGGTTCTTTTTTTATATTTTCTACCTCTTTGCTGAAATTCTGAGTTCATCCTCGTTGTCGGTGAGTAGGGCCAGTGGTTAGTCTAGATGTCTGCCACAGTTAGGGGCTCTTGTCACTCAGTGTCTTTTGATTGAAGTATTGAGGTTCTCCCAAGAATTTGGAAAATCCTCTACAGCAGTACTACCTGAACACCCCATCTTGGCTGATCTGACACTAAGCAGGGTCTGGCCTGGTTGGTCTTTTCTGGAGGGCCTCCTGGGAATACTGGGTGCTGTCGGCTTACAAGAGTGGAGGTCTCCAGAGCACTCGGCTGCCTTTGGTCCTAGGGCGGGAGCTGACAGGCATCATGAACAAGTCTGGAACCTTTGAAGCAATTTAACACAATAATTTTATGTTATTTCCAATATATTTATGTTTGGTTTTATTGTGTTTTTAACAATGTATCCGTCTGTGACGGGGAGAAGAAACTCTTGAGAGCTGCTGACTTAGAACATGTATGTGAGAAATGAAGTCACCGCAACGAACACAGTCTGATTGCAGCCCAGCCGCTTGGTCATGGGGAAAAGACGGGCAGGGTAGTTGTGAACACTTGTTACCTGATTGGCTCCTAGGTGTTACTGGGCCTGCGAGATACCAGCGATTCCATTGTGGCCATTACTCTTCATAGCCTAGCCGTGCTGGTGTCGTTACTTGGACCAGAGGTGGTTGTGGGAGGTGAAAGAACCAAGATCTTCAAACGCACTGCCCCAAGTTTTACGAAAATGGTGGACCTTTCCCCTGAAGGTATGAATGATTAAAAGGTATAGCTTTTTATTTTATTATTGTTTTAATGAGATTATTTTACATTATATGAATAGTGCAGGTGGGTTGTCCTCAAGTCATTTGGTACAAACAACTAAAGACAGTGTAATTTACCTCTCCCAATTCCTTCTGGTGTACAAGGTAATCAGTTTTAATAGTTTAGTGCGAATCTTTTCTTCCCTTTTGTTAGAAGTTTTGACAGGTCCTACTTTTGGTGCTAATGAAATCACTGTCGGTCAGGAGCTTGAAGAGGGTGACGATGAAGCTGCTCCCTTTGTGAGCAGGATATGTCATACTACATCGAGTGAGTGTAGTCTGTGTGTGTGGTACCAGTGTGTGTGTGTGTGTGTGTGTTTTAGCAGACTAAACAGTAAATGAGAGATTTACTTTACTTACATTTCATACCAGAGGCATTGGTATGTGGGGGAGGGGGGTACACGCGGTTTTGAGATAAGGCTGCGGGCATCAGTCTCTGAGGGCAGCTTTGTTGCATGCTGAGTTAGCAAGAATCCCCACTCAAGTCTGCTTTATTAGATGCAGTTTTCCTGCTTCTGGACATTTTATATACTGCTGACGTATAATCTTAGTAAGAAACCAAAAAGGCACCAAAACAGAAGTTACAGTTGAATTTTTATTAAAATAGATTTTTCTGAAGACTAAGGTCAAGGTCTAATCCCAGTGACTTCCCAGATTAGTTAAGCTCTTCATCCAAGATGGCTGCTGAGCCCTGGCGGCAGCCTGCATTTCTTTTCCATTTTTTTGATGCATCTCAAGTTTATAGGTAGGAGTGCACCTTCTTCTGAAAGACATGGGGGAATGCTGGGGAGGGGCAAGTACACAGGAGGGTGCCCTTGGACTTTTTTTTCCTCCTTCTGTGCCTTTGCAGTTTACCTATATGGTCAGACTTAAGAATATGGGATAATAGTGAGGCTTAAGAAAAGGGAAGAGAATGGGAGAAGGGGCCATTGATTAAGAAACACCGGTAGGCCCTCGCAGGGAGGATGGCAGCAGAAGCAAGAAGGTGCTGGGCGTGTAGAGGCCAGACCCTGCTGGGTTGGGTGGGCCTCACTGTGAGGACTTAGCCCAGGCCCTTCCAAGAAGAGGAAGTATTAAGCCAAAAATTTTGCCAAAATCCTTTTCACCAGTGTCCACTGTGGAGTATGAACTTCCAGGTAAACCGTTAGTCTTTTTCTCGAAACAATTTTTCCCAGTTGAAAGTTAAATGTCTATAGCATAAAATTTACCAATTTTAACTGTACAGTTTTGTAGCATTAAGTACATTCACGTTGGTGTGCTTGTACTCTTAGACTTTTATTCTTAGAAATAGAATCAACTGTGGTTTTGTAATTAGGTATCCTAAAGGTTCTGTCTTATCCAGCTTCTCAGCCAGAGCCTGAATCCCTGTGAGTCCCTTACCACCACACAGACCCTCAGCCCGCCCGTCCACACCCGGACAGGCCGTCCATCCGTAACAGGTGTTTCTTCAGATATGTGAAGATGCCCTCTCCCTGCAACTTCTCTTTTATCTGTGTTAAATGTATCCATTTCCCTTAACTGTTGCTCACCTACCCTGTTAGAACAAGAAGCAATGTCTTATCCCTTTTATTTGGGGGTGTTTTTATAGATCTTCAGATTGCCCCACACACGTCATGTGTAGCGAGTAGAGTCAGATGTGCCACTCTTAGAGAACCCCTTCTCTGGCACGTTCCCTAAATGTTTCTTTTCTGGCAGCATGCCCAGCAGCAGGAAGCACGGACAGAGGGATTGCTACAGTACTCTTTTTACAGACAGGGAGAAATACTCATTTGTTTAGTCTTTCCACTGGATGAATGTTTTCCTGAGTATTAAGTTTTAAATTCTGAAAATTAAAGGCACTTTGGGAATATTGAGGCTGATTTTTCACTTAGGACTTTGTACTCAGCTGGGGTCTCATTTGCTTTCCCTGGACTACAGGGTACATACCATTTCTTTGTGCCTATGAGGAGAGCTGGCTGACAGACCTCAGCGCAGCATTTTCCAGATAGTATTGGGGGGGGGCAGTTTTGTCAGATGGCAGGAGGTTTGCCGTGAGAGAGTCGTGTGGTTAAGTGTGGGGAAGTGTCAGGAGCGGCATGCAGCCACCCTGCACCAGACTCCGCGGCCTTGCCCACATTTAAGGAAGTCCGTTTAAAATGGGAGGATGTCCGGGTGAGCACACGACACGTTAGGGGTGATGCTGCAGGGCTTAGAGCATTTCTCCATTTGTTTACAGACACTTGGGAAAGGACAGACGCTCTAGTTGCTGCTTGGTGTGCGGCCCTCAAAGTTCAGCCTTGGTGTTTGAGTAACTTACGTCTTTGTCATGTTCTGCGGATTCTCTCTTCTGTAGCTACAGTTTAGCAACCTGGATATTTCTAAGAAATGAGAGCCATATTTAGTGTGTGTTCCTGGATATACTGCTTGATCTTAACATTTTAGGAAGATAATTTTTGTACATATCCCTGCAGGTGATCAATATTCTCAGCCTATTAAATTTCCCATGAATGGACTCTCAGATGTGAAAAGTAGTACCTCAGGAGATAGTGAAAACTTCCCATCAAGTTCTAAAAGGTCTGAGGAGTGGCCTGACTGGAGCGAGCCCGAGGAGCCCGAAGACAGAGCTGTCCACATACAGACTTGTCCCGCAGAACCCCGCGACGCCTCCCCGTCCCCGCTCCCTAACTTGAACGCGGAGGCAGTGGCATGGGAGAACTTTGAGCCCAGCAGCTTAGATACTGAAACAGACGCAGGAGGAGGAGTCCCCGCGGTGAGACCTGGGACCTCAGGGGGACAGGAGGCCACTCCTGCCTTGTTTTCACTCACTGAAGAAGAGTCCAAGCCTTTAAAAGCCTGCCTGCACCAGAAGACCGGTCTGGAACCAGGCAGAGATGCCCCAGACCAAACCAAGCCACCAAAAGTGTCACAAGAAAGACGCCTTAAGGCTCCATCAGAACTGGGTTTAGGAGAGGAGTTCACCATTCAAGTAAAAAAGAAGCCGGTGCAAGACCCAGAGTTGGACTGGTTTGCGGATATGGTCCCAGAAATTAAGCCTTCAGCTGCTATTCTCATTTTGCCGGAACTGAGGACAGACATGATGGTCTCCAGCAAGGATGACGTCTCACCAGTGATGCAGTTTTCCTCAAAATTCGCTGCAGCAGAACTTCCCGAGGTGAGGATGAGTAAATCGTGCTGCTAGTGTTAAGGATGCCCTTGTGTGTACGGGTTGCCTGGTCTCACTTGTAACGAGCCTGCGGTTTCCCCAGTGCGGGAAGAGACTAACGCACACAGCCGCCCAACACGAGGATACGGTCAGTTCCCATACGTGCGCGCTTTCCTTCCCCAGAAGAACGTAGCCGTGCTTAGTGAGGTGTTTAATGGGCTGCTGGTTATTGGCAGGATAACCCATTTAGAGGGATTACGCCAAGAATAGGGTGTCATCAGACTGAGTTTGGATTGATATGGTCCTTGGGCAGTTATCTTCCAATGCTACGGTTTTGTAATTCTGGAACCAAAGTAACCCTCCTCCCGTCAGCTTCCTGTCACAGTAAGTAGGCGAGGTTAGCCCAAGGAAACCTATTCTGGCATCAAAAGGCAAGCATTAGGCTCCTTTAAACTCAGAAACGACTGGTTTCAGCAGGCTGCCCTTGGTTTGCTTTATCTTGCTGCAGGGAGAGTCCGAAGGCTGGGGAGACGAAGGGGAGCTGAGCTGGGAAGACCATAACTGGTGACAACGGGGGAAACCGTAGGGCAAAGGATTTCTTTAAAAAAAATCAAACGTATACCTCAAAAGTGGGCTCTGCAGACCAGAAAACCCAAAAGCCCGTTTTCCCCGTCCGTGGCAGCGGCAGCGGCCAGGCGGCGAGCAGGCTCCGCGCTGGTTGGAGGGGCCTGTGCGCGTCCGCCTGAGGCCAGTGTCTGTGAAGAGCAAGTCGCTGTGGAGAGGCTGAATTGACTGCTTTTTTCCAGGACAAGTCCAGAAGTAAAAAAAATAAATACGAAAATTCAAGCTGATTAGCTTAATTTTGTGCCATTTCTTTAACAGAAGAGTAAGCTTTATTATGAAATACAACTTTCTATAAAAGTTTTAGCTATACAGAATATAAATGATTTTAGACTGCTGAGGTTTCCTCAGGCAGCTTATTTGTTTGTTTACAGATGCACTAGCTGAGGGGCCCTGGGCCGTCCTGACTGTTCCACGTGTGTCACGTTGTACCAAAGTTCTTCATGAGAAATCTCCCCCTCGACCTGTTCTCTAACTGTCCAATAAAGACTATTTTCACTAGCTTCAACTTTACAGAAGTAGTTTTATGTGTTAGGAAACACACAGTCCCATCAACGCACCCGTTTACGAGCGACAGAGCAGGCTGACAAAGGGGACACCCAGTGCTACCCAGTGGGAGGGGTTCCAGCGCGCTCCGAGCCGCCCGAGAGTGCGTGTCGTCTTAGCCTGTCCATCCGCTCCCGCAGCAGCTCCAGTCTCCCTGGGAGCCACTCGGGGGCAGGCGACTTCTGGAGGAGTCGTTCCACGGCCGCCAAGGCCCCTGACGCCGCCTGCAGGGCCGACGCGCACTCTTCTTCCGCAGGGAGCTCTCGGCACGCTCTTTTTGCGCAAGGCTGGCAAATGCGAAAAACCCGGGATGAGTAATGCCGTGACCCCCGTCGCAAAGATAACGTTCTTCCTGGAGTTCTACAGCTGTGAAGTTTTATGTGCAAACTTCATTGAGTCATTGGTTCACAAGGGGAGGACAGAACCACCACCCCTGCAATTATCTAGAGAAATATGGGAAGGCTTCCTGGCTCATCCCACTAACATCAGGGCCCAAGGAAACAAATGCCTGCCTGGTCCAGTAATTTCCAGTGCATATCTTTGGAGATACCGTGCAATCTGTCCTGCCCAAAAAGCCTCAAGTATGGACTTTCTAAATGGTACCAGTTTAGTTTTTACCGCTACGTTTATCAATGAGGAGAGCTGTGGTCTTTCAGAAGCTTTTAGAGCCAACTCAAGAAACTGTCAGGCTTTTAGCATCACCGCACTGGGGCAGGGACTGCGCCCAAGACCTTTTATAATCACAGCCTACCTAGGAAAGTCATAACAATTCTTATTTTCTTAGGTTTTTTTATAGTTTTAATTATTTTGAGAGACAGAGAGAACACACACATGCAGGGGAAGGACAGAGAGATGGGATCCCAAGCAGGTTCTGTAAGTCAGTCTGGAGCCCAACGTGGGGCTTGAACTCACAAACCAGGAGGTCGTGACCTGAGCAGAAATCAAGAGTCAGACACTCAGCTGAGCCACCCAAGTGCCCTATGGTGTTAATACATTCTTGAGGGCTTATTTACACCAATATGTAACTTTTTGGCCTGAAATCTGTGAAATCTGTAAAAGTCTTTCTTGAAAACAAGTTATTAAGAAACTTGTTTCTTTTTATAAAAGTTATAACTAAACTCAACAGAATGCTCTTCATATGGATTGCAGTTCTATATACATGTGTATATCAGTGCTCAAAACAATACTTTGAATATCCTTAGTGCTATCAGATTTCTGCCTTTTAAGAGGTTTATGTGATTTCTAGACACTGCCAAGAATCACCAGGCTGGATTGATGAATTAGGCAATGGGTCGGCCTAAGCATTTTGGAAGGTGAGTTCCTTGGTTTTCTGTGGTTCAGAAACTACTACATTTGTCACTTAACTGATACAAATACAGAACTTTCCCCAAAGTTAACTATAAACAATTGAAAGTCCTATTGAAAGAGTAGGGACAGTATGATGTTTAAAACTTATTTGGAGGGGCACCTGGTGACTCAGTTGGTTATCCATCCAACTCTTGGTTTCAGCTCTGGTCATGATCTTGAGGTTCATGGGTTCAAACCTCACATCAGGCTCTGTGCTGACACTGAAAAGTCTGCCGTTCCCTTGCTTGTATGATCTCTCTCCTCTCTCAAAATAACTTAAAAAAAAAAAAGAAAAACTTGTTTGTTGTTTTTGTGTAGTCCTACCTCTGTTCTATGTATTGATAACCTTTCAAGAAGAAATATGATTTTTAAAAAACAGAATTTTACATTTCTAGATCTATTTGATTATATTAAATTCTTTTTATTTTTGAGAGAGGGAGAGGAGCATGCGAGCGGAGGAGGGGCAGAGAGAGAGGGAGACACAGGATCTGAAGCGCAGGCCCCAGGCTCCGAGCTGTCAGCACAGTCCATGCGAGGCTCAAACCCACGAACATGACTTGAGCCAAAGTTGGTCACCTAACTGACTAAGCCACCCCGGCACCCTGATTTGATTATATTTTGATATTCAATAGGAGGCCAGGAACCATCCTAGCTTTTTACTTTTATCAGTACGAAGGGCAGAATTTCTCTTAAAGCTCGACTCATACTATAAAGTCCATACCTGTAAAGATGACCACTTTGCATCTTCTACAGCAACGTTAGCAAAGCGTTCCCAGAAAATGCCTTTTTCCTGTTTCACACGTTCAATCCTGGCAGTCGTGGTTTCATCTGTAAACCCAGTCTGCCACAAATCGTGAAAACTCAAGTAAACACCACGCATTCTGACAGAAAATGGTGTGATATTCGGGAAATGAGAAGACTGTGTGTGTGTGTGTACGCCTGCACATGCGTGCAAGCACCCAGTATTACACTATTTGGGCTTAGCCTGTTAGGCAAGTTTTGGAAGCTGTACTCATCTGTAAATGTACCATCTTCGTGTAATTTGGATAAAATCACTCTCCACTGTCCTCCTTCCCTACAGAAAAGCTGAACCTTCATAGTACAGGGCGAGAAACTGGCAGAAGCGACATGTAGACTCACCCTCACCAGCTTGTGTGTCATGCGTGCGTGCATATAAACATTCACACAGCCCGGTTTAATAATGGGCATGGTATAAAAACAATCAGTAGCTGAGCATAATTCACGTTCTCTGGTCTTCTAAATCTGTTGTTTAACTGTTGTACTCGGTAGCCCTCAGGCCCTAGAACTGCCCCCACAGAAGCTGCAAGGGAAGCACGGACATGAGAGCCAAAATGACTCCACAACTGGGTTCTAACTATTAAAAACGTCACAGTTTGGAAAACAAGGTCTTTGCCGGTGCAGGAAAGCTGCGTAAAACTCTGTGCGTGAGCGGCAAGCACGGCCTCTCAGGCAGCTCTCCACGCGAGCCCAGGGCCCCTCAAGTCCTCTCACTGGCGGAACTCGGCGCCCCCACACCGCCGCTGTGGACACAGCGGCTCCCCCTGGTCCGCGACCTGCCCCGTCTGGTTAACTTGTCACCTCTGCGCTGAGCACGATGAACAATTTACGAAGGCACTTAACTTGGTTACAGTCATACAATTTTAAAAATGACAATACATGTGATACCGCTATTTTGATCTACATAAATGATACCTTCTCCAAAAAGCATACAACTTTGGTCTTGACTTCTTCAGAACAGAGACACCGTGGAACTATCTCTTCATGATTTGTTCCCTAGTAAAAAAAAGACTGATAAACGAGAGCAATTTTAATATACATCAACAACGTGCAAAGACAAATACGTGAATTTTAAGAGCTACCTTAATCAAGAATACATTTTAAAGTAAAACTGTCAGGACACTCAGAAGGCCGTCAGCTCACAGTCCCTTCAGGGCGCCTCGGGACCATGCAGCGCTCTGCGAGCACAGCGCTGTGAGCGCGGTCACCTCTGCCTGGTCTCTGGGCCCCTTGTGAGCCCAGGCGTGACTGCACCGCGACAGGCAAGAGAGCCGTAGGCTCAGCTTCTCCATGGAGCCGAGCTCACGGGTCTGTGTGCGTCTCTTAACTCCTACGATAATTTGAGATGAAACGTGTTACTTCAAACTGAAAAATACTGTCTGGAAGACAAGATCTGAGTTCGCAGACCTGGTGTGAATGCTCGGTTCTGGTGGTTACTGCCCCTGACCTTAGGAAAGTCCCTTCATTTCTCTATGCTTCGTTTTAAGATCCTGCAAAATAGACTGTTAGCAGTGTCTCCTCCAGCAGAAAATTTTAGTGACTAAGATCAAAAGTAGCTCAATAAATGTTTCTGGAATGTTTTGGAATATCACAAATACTAAGCTGTTTTAACAAGAGATCACTGTGATAGGCTGGTCTTGTATTTACCTCAGCAAACTGAGTAAATGCCTCTAAGGTATGTTGTTCCAGCATCCAATTCCTGTCAGATAGCAGTGAGGCGAAAATAGAAGACAGGCTGGGTAGAATTTTGTCCTAGAGAGAGAACCAAATATTATTAAATAGAGGAAAATCTCAGTAGAGTACATGCACTGCTCTTTGAGAGAGAGCACGAGTGAGCAGGGAGGGAGAAGAGAGAAGCCCAAGAGGCTCCTCGCTGTCAGCATGGAGCCCGATGAACCGTGAGATCCACGAACTGTGAGATCATGACCTGAAGCCAAACTCAAGAGTCAGACGCTTAACCAACCGGGCCATCCAGGTGCTCAAACATTCATTATGCTTAATGTTACCAGGTTTCCATCATTCTGTCCCAGTGAGCACATATTAATCTGCACTGGGTCACGTCACTCCTTTGCTCAAATGCTTCCAAAAGCTTCTCATTTCCTTCAGAGTAAAGGTCAAAGTCCTTCCAATGGCCCGGAAAGCCCCCTACCTGTGTGTCTACTGGCTTCCCTCAACATATCAGACGTGCTCTCCAGAGGGATGAGGCTTCCTAGTTCTGTGTGCGGGGCGCTTCCCCCAGACACCGGCGTGGCTTGCTCTCTCGGCTTCGGGATCTCACTCAGAGCTCACCTGGGTGAGGATGCCACTGCCGATAACCCCGGTAAAACTGTGCCCCCACATACGCATTGTCTTCCCCATCCTTGCCTGCTTTCTCTCCAGAGCACCTACAATATTTCATACGCTACGTCTTTCCTTCTTAGTTGCCTTCCAACAGGCTAAGGGTGCATAGTTATTAGTTTGGTTCATTAACGAATCCCCAGTGATTAAAACAGCACCTGACAGACAGCAAATTTTTTCTTGAATAAAATCTCATCTCCTGGCTTTAAAGGTTCTTATATGCTAATGAATCCACCAAATTTTTCAGATCTTTGCTCTAGGGAATATATAATTTCTGCTAATAAATCATTTGTTCCACAGGGTCTGGGCCCATCAGGTCCATAGCTATGCATGAATGAAACAGTATTTCGGAATTTATTTTATGCTAAAAAGAAGATAGCTCAAATGCAAGGATCTTTGAATACTTTTTCCAGAGTTTAAAAGAAGCTGTCAACATCTACATTTCTCTCATGAAACATAACCTTGTATGATGGAAACAGTATGATATCAGTCACCTGTAAGCAGACAAGAGCCCTTTAGAAACTAGCCAGTTAAATTTAGTTCAAAGATGTTAATATCTATTGAGATAACATCCATCATATTTCTGCTCCAATTACATGACAAAGTTCTCATCAGTGAGTGAGCTTTTTATAACCTCTCCCGTGGAAGTGAAAAAGAAAAACGCCATCTATCTAGGTTAACCACAGTAGTAAGGCACTAAGGCAGGCAACAATCAGTTTAGGATGATCCGTTTTCGCTGTGGGCTGTGGATCTGGAAATTAAGTAGCGCACTGCCAGGCCCCTGCGGCACAGTTTATAAGTAAATGCCCGTTTGTCAGTTAAATATGCTTCACAACATTTTCAAAAAAAGTATCTTAAAAAACAAGTTCTTTTTCATGGATATAAAACCACGAGTATATACAGCTTTGGTAAATTACCCAATTTCCTCATTATATACTGTTCCCTAGAAGAACTGTCTTCCTTCCTCAGGGACATGGTGTGCTAAAGCCCAACTGGAATGAGACTCTCGGACTACTGCTGCCAACTCTAAATTATGTGTATTTCAAAATATATTTTTCTAAAAAAAAAAAAAAAAGAGTTCTATTTTGAGAGTCACCCTCTCTTCACAAAATACATTTCTCCCCCAACTTTCACTGTCAACAATCCACGAAATTTCATCTCGCGTTGGCGCCGGCATGAAGCTGATCCTGCTGCAGGGCCATGAGCGGTCCATTACGCGGATTAAGTACAACCGCGAGGGAGACCTCCTCTTCACGGTGGCCAAGGACCCTGTGAGCCGCGGCAGGGGGCAGGCCGGCAGGACCTTGCAGCTGGGGCCGAGAGGGGGCGGGTTCACTCTCACCGGGCAGTGGGTGGACAAGCCAGAGAGCGCCCCAGCCTGAGAAGTAGAGCGAGACCATCCCAGGAGTAGGTGGAGGAGAGCATTTTACCGGGAAAGAACGCAGTTGTTGGTAGAAGGAAGGAGTAGCACGGGGGGCGGGGGGGGCGGAGCAGGAGACCATTTTGGGAGGAGGACACAGATGGGAGTCAGCTCCTTCAGGGGACTGGGAAGAGACCACTCTGAGAAAGAACAAAACTATTCTTCCAGGGTAGGGGAAACACACCACTTCTAGAAAGGCCAAGCTGATTCTTGGGCTGTGAGGGACAACAGAGGACTTAATGGAAGTATCCCTGGTCCCATTTCAGTCGGTCCTTCTGGGCCCCATCCTGCGTTTCTTTCGCTGAGTGCAAACATCCCCTCACAGCACGGCCCTTTGAGGCACCTCCAAATGGGGGAGGGAAAAAAAAAAAAACCAATCCACAAAATTTCAGACAAATCAGAAACCTGAAGATTTTAGTAATTCTTACAGAGATTTTATTAACAAAAGAATTAAAGGAATTTGGGGAACAAAAGAATGAAGAGTATTACCTGGACAGCTTGAGGTATAAAACATTTTCCCAGAGAAGACACGAAATCCAGCACTGCCAAACAAACATGGTCAGGAGGCTCTAGTCTAAGCAGGGAGCTCTGCAAAGTTACTACCTAAAGTGACAAAGACCAAACAACAGTTATAAATGAAAACAAATATTTGTAGAGACCTAATGAGTAAGATTTTGATGGAAATGTAGGCGGGGAAACACAACAAAACCCAGAACAGCTGAACACTCTACAAAGCCTAAGCGTCACAAGTCGAATTTGAATAAAACAAATGACTCACCCAATTATTACATCCTACCAACTGCTGTAAAAAAAGAAAAAGAAAAAAAAAAAGGTATGTTCCTGAAAAACTATATACCAGTGCTCTCCTTTCAAATCCTTAAAAGGATTGTTCTGTATTTTGGATTCCAGTAAGGCAAGTTCATTAATTAAAGCAGGGATCGGCAAACTTTCTATGAAGGGCCAGGTTACCATATTTTAGGCTTTGTAGGTAATATGTTCCCTGCTGCATATTCTTTTTTTTACTTTTTAGTTTTTATTTTACAAACCTTTAAAAATGTAAAAATCATCCTTAGCTCTTATCCTATAAACAGGAGGGGAGAACCTCACCATGAAGCCATAGTTTGCCAACTCCTGTTTTAAAGGAACATAAGATAAAAGTCTCCTATAAACAAAGCAACACCTAAATGAACAAATCTACTTATGTTGAAATTTCAGAGCTTTAGTTATGTGGGTTTTTAAAGGTAGACACAATTCTACCAAAATTATCCCTATTTGATTTTTCAAAAGATTATTAGAACCCTTAGAATCCACAAAGTCTGAGTCCATGACTTTACTGTACTCTCATTCTCTGTAATTTCATTAATCCATGTTACACATATTATCATACTTTAAAACTACACCGAACTAGTATGTATTTGTTAACGCTCAGTTGTGCATGTGTACCACCACTAACCAGGCTACTAAAACACAGCGTTAGTAGTTCCGCTTTCTAGCATATACAGTCCTGTGAGAGGGTATTATTTCTTCCATCCTCCCCCTAAATAGAAATGATTAGTTTTACCTCATAACCATTTATTTCTTACATGCCTGTAAACTTAAGCCAACTCTTGAGTTAGGGGATCAGTTCTGTCCAGGATGGACTAATTCCAAAGCCCCTTTGGCTTTTCCTCTCTGCCACTGCATCAGCTTAGAAACTCCAAAAGCAGGCTATAACTAGGCAACATCAAAAGGATCCCCCCAACAGTGACCTCGTTCTGCCTGCCCCAGCCACGCAAGCTGGGGGCCAGAGAGAAAATTCAGTAGTCCTTTACTTCAAAATCATTTTTTTTAAAGAAACCATGAAGATTATCCTTAATTCCACGCCAGTTATATTCCACACTCCTGCAGCTGCTGAAATAACTTTGAACATGGTATGCCCATGCAGGGCTCACACATGAACTACGCCTCCTGGCCTCAGGGATGCTCTAGGGCAGTTAAAGTTTAGACTATTTGGTATCAGGGAGACAGGGAAGAACAGATACAGTCTGAATCAACAGCCCTGTATCCTAACCATGCTCTACTGGACAAGTGAAGGAAATGATGAGACCTCCCTAAGGTAAGCAAATCTGTGACATTTACGTTCAGTTCAACAGGAAAGGAGTAATAAGCAAACTGAGCAACAAATCACTAAAAAGGACTATTTCTAGAAAGCTATTTTAAGTCATACCGGTTCAATAATTTCCTCAGCAAAGTATCAGCTTGTTCACTCTTCTTACCTGACTTATCAGATGAGGATCTAGAACTTGAACTAAAAATCCCAACAGTGAAAATAAAAGGCTAAGTGTCTGCTGAACATAAGGTTGACCTGTTACCTTAAATAGAAAACACAAATTAATTATGGTGAAAATTTTCAATTACATGAAAATAGCTACCTTTTAATGAGCATTTATTACATACCAAGTAATATGCTTTATACTAGCTCACATATACCTTAAAACTCCATGAAGTAGCTCTTTTTACCCTCACTTTACTATACTAATAATTAAGAAAAAGGGGCAGAAAGGGTAAATAATTTGCTCAAGATCACATGACCAGGAAATTGAATTCAGATGGAGATCTAATTGCTTTTGTTTGCCACTGAAAAACTGCATATGCCTTAATGTTCTTAAAATTCCATTTCTCTTCTCTGTAACTGTTGTTTCTATCATGATATGGTAAGCTATATCACCAGGAGAGAGATCCTCAATGAATATTTACTGAATGATTTGTGAGGATCAGGGAAGAGCACTTCCTGAAGTTAAGATACTACATAAGGGAAATTTAACCATATGTAAACTTTAATGAAAGAACATTATCTGCAAAACCATTTCTATTATTTACCAAAAGGGTGAATGGTGCCTTCAGCTTCCAGGGGTTGGCACTACTCAGCCAAATAAAACAAATGTCATGCTTATATTTTTAAACTAAATGTCATTTGTAAACCACAATAATCAGTGGGACACCTATCCCAATTCTAGCCCGACCGTCACCTGGCCTCTGCCATGGCTGGGGAAGAGGAACACGAAGCAGCCATAGCCATCCACTTGTCCCTGCTGCCTTTATGCCAGGTTACTCTCAACTGCCCCAAAGATTTCCTGGAAGACCCCAGAACCACAGAAACAGGCTATATTAGCCCAAGAGAGAAAAGAAACAATACAAGGGTTTGATTTTTTTTAAACAGGGTCCAAATGGCCATGAAAATAGTTAGCTGCACGGTCAAGGTCAGTCACTCTACTGGGCTCTAGTTTTACTAAGGGAGTCCTGTCAAGCTCAAAAAGAACTGGTTGAAAGAGCACAAATAGGTATTTTAAGTTCTAACTGCAAGTTCTACAAGCACCTAAAGAAATTACATACATTTGACTCTACAGGGAAATCTGGGTGCTATTCTCTTTTTTCAATATTTTATTTGTTCTTCAGAGAAATGATCAGCTGCTTTCCTTACCAGTTTAGCATTTAAAAACGCCCAAAGCTGCTTCCCAATCTCTGCAAGCGCATTCCGCTGGGCAGGGTCCAGAGATTCACACGCAGAATTACATACAGCCAGCAAAGCAGAGAGCTGTGTGTTCTACCGTGGAGACAGGGCAAGGAAGGAGTTAGCTCCCAGCCTAAATGAGCTGAGGCCCCAGAGGTTATGACTCACTTGTAAGTCTGCATAAAACCCAGCACCAAAATTATATTCGAAGACCCAGTGCCACCTTTTCAGCTACTTCATTAATACATTTTATTAAAAATAATTTTCCTTATATGCAGAAACATCTTCATTTTCTACACATTTTTTCCTTTTAGGTTAAAATTTAATATCAAAATGGAAACAGTACTGTATTTTAATACAATGATACAGGCTATCAGTATAATCTAGCTAATTTTATACTATTCATCAAGTAAAAATTCTGGTTTTTTTCACATGATGCACCTAGGAATCTTTTAACATTACTAGATTTTTTACTGTTGTTTCATAATTAATCTAAATATTTCAGCAACACTCTGCATTCAATAAGTAAATACAATACTTGAGAAGTCCACTATCTAGAATTTGAAACTAAAAACCATCTTTTCTGGATTCACTCTTATCTATATCTGGAATCTTACTCTCTGACTCGCCAGGGGTGCAATGGGCTGAGCACATAATGATTAGTAACAACGCCTTTAATCCATTACACTTCAACAACGTTTAAGTTTGAAGGCTTACTACACAGCTTTTTATTTAAGATTTACCTATTTCCTTCTACAAATAAGCCTGTAAAATGACCTGCTGAAATAAAGTTTTCGTCAGGGCAAAGTTATATTCAATTTTAGAAAACCGGTGCATTATTTTACCTAATACAAAAGACTTTTAACTTTAACTACAAAATAGCACAATAAAGGAAAACCTGAACAATCTAAGCCACTCCTGTGTATTTCAAAGTTTTCTCAAAATAAATACAAATAAAGCCTTGTATTTCCTTTGAATATATGTATATGTCTTAAATTATCCTGATTAAGCACCATGAATAGAACAGAGTGTCTGAACACTTACACTCAGTGCGGAGATCGAAGCCTCAAGAAAGCCCTGCCCTTGTAACTTAAAATGGCAGATATGCTCCTTACCCCTTGAATGCCGTCCCCGTCCTGCTTGACTTTTCTCTACTTATCCCAAACTGATCTAACACACTTGCATATATATTTATTACTTATTTTACTAACCACAGCTGAGACAGAATGTCACTTCATGAGAACAGGAATTTTTGTTTTGTTCCCTGATCTATCCCCAAAGCCTAGAATAGTACTTGGCACAGTTCAAAATATAAGAGTGTTCAAATATGTTTGCTGGACGAATGGATGAAAAACGGAAGAAATGATACTAAACTGGAAAATTGAACCACATGTAGTTTAGTCAATTTTCAGTCAATTTTAAAAAATCATGTATTTCTTACTTCTTATAGATTAATTTCTTTTATATTTCATTATTTTAAGAGGGAACAATAGAAAGCTACATAAAGGCTCAGCATAGGTGTGTATAAAATGAGGGTTGTATTTTGTCAAATGGAAGAATCCTGTCTGCCTAATCTAATGATGTGTTAGCAAAAATACTGTAAATGAAATAAATCATAAGGAGTTTCATCTTGATCCAGTGTGTCTTGAACTGCAGACCCTCCACCCCCCAATATAACTTACATCAAGATAACAGTAAGTTTCTCACAGACCCTTTTACAAGGTAGAATCTGAAAGCCTGCTAGTTTCTAACCTGAGGGAAGAGACTGTATTCTTCTTATTAACAACCCATCACTAGTACCTTCAACAGTGCTCAATAAACAGCTACCAAATCAATCAAAATTCTTTTCTTACCAGAGACTCAAGTTCTCCCAAAGTCCGACTACTGCTCAGCCACTCCTTACACTGGGCAATGCCTACTCTGAGGACCTCTTGTGCGGTTTGTTTCCTAAGGTCGGCAGGTAACGCCTGGAAGGAAATATACTGCCACAGAGACAGATTTTCTGCTTCTTTTGGGGAAAATTTCTGGATAAACTCCACCTGAAATAAATTGAAGAGTAACATAAAACAATCTGATGAATGGATGTACAAAAGCTGAGAACTGGCTCCCGTGTTTTATTTTTTTAAAAAGTTTTAAACTGAGTACTAATATCACAAGGACCAGACCAAGGTAACTTACACGAACATGCATTATATCTGCTGTTGTTGCATTTGTTTGCAAATGCAAAACACTGTTTAAGTGGAACGTGACACGAAGGCACTGAGATGTTAAAAATAGTTCATTATTCCTCAGGTAGCTATTTTATGCTTCCCACTAAGTCTACTGTTTTCCTAAGAACATGTGTGCTCATGACCTTGTTCGGTTAGGTCAAAAGCAACCAAGGGAGGCCAAAAGACCGACTCGGCCAACCTTGGCAGCTTACTATTATCTCACCTGACTAGAACAGAGGACCTACAGAAAGAAGCAAAGGTCATCGGTTCAATCTTCCACTGGGCTAGTTGGCTTTGCTCTCAGAAGACACACAGAATTTGTTTCACAAATGTAAGCCACCAGTCCAGAGCCATGTGGCTAGCAAATCCATTCTACCACTGAAATAATTCAAAGACTTTGCCAAGTTAACAGAAAAATAGCACCAGTTTGTTAAAATGAAGCATCAGCAGACTAAAAGCAGAACACAAACATTAAAAAAAACTTTTTTTTTAAGTTAAAATACTATTTTCTGATGGAAAAACAGCAAAAATAATGGTGTGCTGAATTTCTAAAGTATAATCTAGGAAGCATATTAATGTAA
This sequence comes from Suricata suricatta, assembly GCF_006229205.1. NCBI lineage: Eukaryota > Metazoa > Chordata > Mammalia > Carnivora > Herpestidae > Suricata > Suricata suricatta. The sequence goes on along the minus strand of NC_043702.1, from coordinate 119,754,599 downwards.
TTTTTTAAGAAGAATAATTCAATTTTTAGTATCTCAAATCTACTTAATGAAAACTTTCTGTATTAAAATAACTCTGCCACATGAAATTTGACAGAGTAATTGTCTTACATTATATATTTATATTTGGATTTTGTTTACAGACAATGTCTGTCAAAACAAGGAACTTGTGTGGCTATCATCTGGGACAGCTGATAAAGCCAGAAAAATGGATCCTCTGGTGACCTGCGTCTATTATCATAAGCAACTTCAGTCGTGACACCAAACTGCATCAGGAGAGCCCAGAGAACTGTGCCAACTGAAACCATCCGCTGAACATGACCTTTCTTTATAATAAAATCCAGTGAATGAATTCCCTTCCCAAAATAAAAATTATTATATTTAATTACTATTATTATTATCATAAATAATAATGCCCTGGACAACATAAAAGGGTAGGTGCTGATAAAATTTGTTACATAGACAGAGTGATTTATTTACTATTCTGAGTTTGAAAACCCTGGTCTCAATACAATTTTAAATATTTAGAAGCACTGGGGTGACTTGGTTAAGTGTCTGACTCTTGATTTCAGCTCAGGTCATGATCTCCTGGTTCATGGGTTTGAGCCCCACAGTGGACTCTGCATGGACAGTGTGGAACCTGCTTGGGATTCTCTCTCTCCCCCTTTCTCTGCCCCTCCCCCATGCTCTTTCCCAAAATAAATAAATAAAACTTTTTAAAAAATTTAAAAATGCCAGTGCTAACAATAGTTCGTAAGGAGTGAGGGAGAAGTGAATAATTTGTAAAGACTTAGGACTTCCCTTATTAAAATTGAGAAGAGAGGAAAAATACAACAGTGGGCTTAAAATGCAAATAATTATAGTACTTTTTTCTTTTGATAGTACTTTTTATTTTACATAAAAATGGCAGCACAACTATCAGCATACTTAAACCAGGTATATTAAATCCTCTCTTCTCAGTAACCTTGTACTTTTGCTTGTTTCTATAAAACAAATATTATTAGCAGTGACACACTGAAAAATATAACAGGATATCAATAATTACTCTACATATTGAAACAGAAGTACATTTTAATCACCCTATTTACTGGCAGTTCTCCCCAAATTATTGCCACACTTTTTTTTAAGTAAAATATCACTGTACTGGGATTAACCATTTTCACTTATGTTAATGCTGCATCACTGATACAGAATCTGGGTTTTTACTTGACCTTTAAAAAAGATACCATCCTATGTGCAAACAAGTAATTATTTCCAGCTTCGCTGCTTGTCTCTCCTTTTACCCAGCACGTGCTCTCCCACCTTTGCCCCTGTCGCAGCCGCCCCTCCTCCCCCCATCCTTTAGCCTGTATCACAAACACCTCCACCTCCAACAGCTTGCCCTGCTCCCCCCTGTGCCCACCCCATACCCGGCCCCCCCAAATGATTTCCTAAGCTATGAACACCAACAAAACCTGATTTGTGCCAGTTTTGGTACCCCTTAGGTAGCACCTTTCATTTTAATTAATTGTACTTTCTATTAGATTATATGTTTTTTCTGGTATCATGATATAGCACAGTGGTTTCCGGGTTTTTTCTTTTTAATAAAACACTATTTAAAACTCATCAGCAAGCTCTACACACCTCAACAAGGAAAGCAGACTTCTCAGTTACAGGGACAAGGAGGCAGCCCGGCAGACTGCAGTCAGGAAGCCCCAGAGCAGCTGCCCGGAGCAGAACTGGGGGAGGAGCCGGGAGCAAGGGAAGTACAGCTTTTGGACGGAATCAGACAGATGTGGTGTGGACCCGGGCCCCGCCATCTGTCACAGTGAGTCTCCCTGAGCTACTGTTTATTCATGTGCAGCATAGACACGCCACCGCGTACCCCACCACAGGCTGACGCGGGCACTCCAAGGCCTGGAGTCCCAGAACGCAGCTCCGTCCACCTCGAAGAAGGCCCGTTCCCTCCCTCCTTCCTTCAGGAAGAGGGATCACATCCTGGGGCGGGGGGGACGAGAAAGAGCAGAGCCTGGCAGAAGAAGGAACACTTGTGAAGTGCTCCCTTTAAGCAGCTTACGTTCCATATCTCAAGCTCTGTCTAGGGAAGGTTAGTACCTCAGTTTTAGGATTAAGTAACTCCCACAGACTCTCAGACAAAAATTCAAATTCAGATTCCTCCCTTTAAATGTAAGCACAGTAACCTGACCAGGAAACCACTTTTGATAACTGAAGGAAACAGTTAAAAGTAACTACTCAAATTTCCATAACTTCCAAATCTGATAGCCTCAATTATTTGGAAAAACTTACAAAACTGAGGAGTATCTAAGAAATCTCTAAACACTAACTAGAGTTCATTCACTTACGACCATGTTTCTAGACCTCACTTAGAGATCACTCATCCTGAGTGGTATTATTCTACAAGTTAAAATTTCAGAACAACCCTGGGAAAAGGATAACTATATTCCCGTTTAATAAATGAGAAAACTGAGGTAGGTTAAAAGGACCCTCAGGAAGGGCTTCCCAGTTCACGGGCCTCTACGGAGAACAGTGTACCAGAAAACGAGGGAAAGACCCCTGAGACGTGAATAAAAGGGACTAAAATCTGAAAGGACATGGAGCGGATGACTCTTCCAGAGTTCGGGAGGGGAGAAGAGCAACACTTCCGTGTCTTCTAGAAGGCCAGCAGGTGGGTCCGGTGCGCTTTCAGCCTCGGCACCACCGGCAAGGAAGGGGGCGAGGAGGGCGGCAGGGCTCCTCTGGTGCTGGACAACTTCTCTCAGACAGGAAAGCAGAATGGACTTGAGGCAAATACTCTATCCAGAAATGACTCCCAGTGTTTATTGACACCCTTCTAAGCATGGCACTATGCTAAGTGTTTTCCATATATTACGTCTGGGTCCTTACAAAATTTTCCACAATAGTTAACACATATCTGCCATTCTATAGACAGAGAAAGAGGTTTGGAAAGGATGCTGTGCCCAAGGTCACAGTTAGACAGGATGCAAGCCCCCTTTGCTAACCTAGTGGTTCCCAAGTTGTATCCATGTCAGAATCACGTGGAATTCCAACAGCAGTAACAATGCAAATGACTGGGCCTCACTGCACCGCCCCCACTCCACACCCACCCATTCCCAGGAGAAGGTCCAGGAGCCTATATTTTTAAAAAAGCTCCTAAAGCAGCTCCTGAAGCAGCTGGGAGGTGCTCAGTCCAAGGGGCCGCACTGGCCTACACGGGTCTCCACAACCGGAGGGTCTCTTTATCATGGCAGAGCCACTTCTCCTCACAGCAGCCAACAACTAAGGCTCATCATACTTCGCATTTTCCCAAAAAAGTTCAACTTGTTTACTATAAAAAATAAGAGACACCATTAAAGAGATAAATGATATTCTAGGTCTTCACAGTAAGTTCAAAGGGGAAAGGCATACAGAACTTTCTCATGTCAGGTATCTTAAATGTCTGAGAAGCTAGGGGAAAGACAAGATTTCAGGAAGACAATGACTGTCTGTAACTTGCAGCAAAGACAGTGACAAAGGCTCTCTCCTGACCAAACTGAAGTCAGGCTCTTCTTCCAAGTCTCTTCTTTTCACTTATTTATTTATTTTTATGAGAAAAGGATTTTGGCACTGTATTTAAAAAGCACCTCTTTGGTGTTGATCACTGGGTGTTGTATGTAAGTGACGAATCACTAAATTCTACTCCTGAAAACAGTTTTACACCGTATGCTAGTCTTCCATCTGGGATTGTGTCCATCCCTGGGCTGACAACATCCAGGTTTAGCAAGAATTCTGCTAAGTCCCTTTAGAAAGCATCCTCAGTCTTGATATGTGATCACCTTGGTCTGTGTTTGGCAAGAATCTTACCCAGTCGATTCAGCAAGAACCACCACTTCCTCTTAGTAGTTTTCATCACTGCTCCACACCTTGCTCCCTGAATGTGAATCCCTACCAGTCTGTGCTATATTCAGACTCAGGCCCAGTTCTACACTGAGGCCTCTTTTCCCTGTAACAACAATCCCAGAATAAAATCTACTTTTATCACTTTAACTACACTGTATGGCTCTGATTTTTCTTTAACAACATCAAAATCTAAACCCATCTAAAAGTAATAAGCAATCAGTACATTAAAAATTTATACTCAGATCACATCAACATTTAAATGTACAAAAAATGGGGCAATGGGAAGCTTTCAGAGAGTCTGAGTCCAATTCTCTTCAGCTACCCAAAGACAGGGACCAGGAGGATGTCCTTGCCTGCTGGGGTGGGGCCATGAAGAAGAAGAGTCGCCTCAACAGTATCGACAGGTTGGTCAGCTGGTAGCATTCTCCAGGACAAGATTTTATCTGGGAAAAGACAGGCGAGGAGAGTCAACTTAAAATCATAGCTTTTACAAGCTTTCATATACCAAAATATTAACAGCAGCACTTTTGGAACATAAGATTATAAATAATTCAGATTTTTTATTTAGAGCTTTTCTTAAATAAGTTGTTTTTCTTCCATTAACCTAATTATTTTTATGAGAAAAGGATTTCACACTGCATTTAAAAAGCAACTCTTTGGTGTTGATCACTGGGTATTGTATGTAAGTGACGAATCACTAAATTCTACTCCTGAAAGCAGTATTACACCATATGCTAACTAACTAGAAAACTACACAAAAATGAAGGAAAAATAAAGAAAAATAAAAACAACCCTTTGGGATTTCTATTTCGAATTACTATTCTGATAATAACTTGGTATGTTAATCTTCTACTCAAAGACAGTTCATGAAGTTTGTAAGATCTAAGCACAACACTGCAGAGGTAGGTATAACTCTAAGAAAGAAGCTCCATTAAAAATTTTTATAAGCTCCATTTTCTGGCGATCAATTCATATAATATACTAGGAGAGCTTTAATTTATTTGAGAAAATAATATATATAACATAAAAATTACTTTGGATCTGTCTTGTGCAAGACATGTAAAGGATTCAGAAGTGGGTAAGCACTCCAGACCACTAGCCATGGAGACTTAGGGACCAGCGTTCAGGTCATGAAACACAACATCTTTCAGCAGTAAACTAAGAAATATATGACATAATAGCTACTCAGAAATGAAAGACACAAGGACCCACGTAAGATCTTTATCACATGTCAGGGACAAAAAAACCCAAAACAACAAACAAGTTATGACCATATCATATGGAATACATCAAACATCTCAAAATCTGGAAACAAAAAAAGGTCAACACTGAAAAGATTAAATCATCACATCACTTTCTCTTTGTATCCACTTACAAAGCAAGATTTTTTTCCCAAAAGGCATAAATCCCTGTCACATCAGTTCCTCTCAAATCATTCTGACTCAGAGACAGTGTCTAAGTCATATTCAACAGAGAAAGAAAAAAGAACTCCCAGTAAGCAATAGTACAACTAACTTTCTTATTTTCTACTTTGGATTCAATTTTAAATTTATTCTCAGTTAACCTAGTCTTTCTTTCCCAGAACAATTAATGGAATTCTGTAAGATTTTGAAAATATGAGACAATTTCCCCAGTTTTACACTGTTTCTGGTACATCTTTCTCAATAACACCAGAATTAAAGCAAAGAAACTGTCAAAACAACTTGGCGACCAAGATATTTCCCCTTTTGATATTCACATTCTTTAAGATAATCATATCCTTAAGGGAACTGCATGGAAAGTAGGTGTTTTAGGCCTTGTAATTCTCCTCACCAGATGAGCCGCTATGGTGACATGGTGTGCACAGAGTTCAGCAGTTCCATATCTGTGATTTAAGAGAAGACAATCTTTATGAAATAATTTATACAATTATTCAGAAAAGCAACGAGATGAACTTCTAAAATGCACTAAATATTCTACACTGCCATTTTCTCTACGGCCAAGGAACACCACGATAAATGAAACTACCTAAGCAACAGTTATCTATTGACCTGAACTGCAGAAACGAAAAAGGGAACCCAGCTCCTAATTTAGTGCTATGATATGAAATCAAACCATTTGAGGGAGCTAGTAAAGGGTTAGTGAGACAGAATTTTTCTTTAAATTCACATTATAACATCATTTACTCTCAATTACTATTATAAATCAATGCAAAAACCAAAAAAGTCCATTGTACCGGGAAAGGAAGCACCATGCATCCATAGCTAACAAAGAGGTGATCAGATTAGCACTAAGCACAGCATTCAACAGAGCAACATCCTAATGAAAAACAGAAAGTTCATGATAAATTATTATTAATATTACATTTCTCAAAATAAAACAACAAAACACCATCACAATCTAAATAACAACAGAAGCTCAATGGGAAGGCTCAACTCTAGTATCTGAAAGAACCTGTAATACCATTCCCTCAACATTTCCTGACCACCTACTGCATGTTAAGCATTATACTGAGCCATGAAGATTCAAAAGTGGTTTTTAAATGTGGTTCCTCAATCATTAGGATCCACAAAGATGCTAGTGCTAGATATTAACCACTGTAAAACATCTTAAAGGGTACTGATCCCTATCTAAATCCCAAGAATTTCTTCCCCACAACTGTCTCAACATCTTTTCTAATTTAATTCCATTAAAGAAAATCAACATTATGCCTAAGATCTATAGATTTGGTACTATAATCTACTATTTGCTTCTCCTCCTCTTTATGGAACTGAATTAGGTAAAATCCAAACATTTTTCCTCTTTTCACTTGATCTTTCCATATCTTGCCACCGAAAATATTTTCTCAAATGTTTTGGCTGACCGTTACATCTGAATATTGCAAAACTCTAGGATTACCATTTCCTAAGACACAGCTGAATTATAGGGTGAAATGTGTAATCTCAGAGAATGACATTGGAAAAGAATACACATTAACTATTCCTGTCTTCTATATATAAATCAAAACTTCAGTGAAAAGAAAGTAGAAGGTAGTCTCAGTTTAGCCCGCACATAGCACACTTACCAGTTCAGGAAACAGTGAGGGATGACAGGAAGTAACAAATGCGCACAGATGAACACAAACATGCTGATACAAGGTGACAGCGACCTCTGCCTGCCCTTTACTCCTTATTCCTTGTAGATGAACAGGGAGAGAGAGTTCACCAAAACACTGCTCAAAACTGTAGAAAATGGCTTTGAGCAGAGATGTCCTGCAGGGACATTGAGAACACTGAACATTATTATTATTATTTTAATAATGAACAGGTATGAGAATAACATGACATATGAAGGGCTATTTTAGCAAAGCAAAATGTCTCAGGCATATATCAACAACAGTTTCAAATAAGTGTGAATACATAACCATAAAAATAAAATATAATCACTGTTTGACAAACTTCTTAAAAGAGAAGAATTTTCTGTACCTTTCCCCCTTTTTTTTTTAAACTGAACTATACAAAGTCACAGACAAAATTCATCAAGGAATCTGAAACTTAAATATGTATTAAATACTTTATATAAAAGAGAAAATAGGTATAAGAGAGGAGTCATTTTGGAGCCCCTGGGCGGCTCAGTCGGTAAAGCGTCTTGACTTCAGCTCAGGTCCTGATCTCACAGCTGGTAGGTTCGAGCCCTGCTTGGGCTATAAGCTGACAGCCCAGAGCCTGCATCCTGCTTCGGATTCTGTGTCTCCCTCTCTCTCTGCCCCTCCCTCACTCATACTCTGTATCTCACTCTCTCAAATAAACATTAAAATAAAAAGAGAGAGGGGTCATTTTAAGATCGAAATGGCTTAAGAAATCTTCTAGAGGATTGAAATAACAAATCAGAAATAGGCAAAATGTAAACAGGCAGAGAAGACAGCATGAGGAAAAGGCAGGCATGAGTGACCAGTATGACCAGAGCAAATAAGTGACAGGATGAGCAACAAAAATGGGTGATGGAGGCATAATAGGACAGATTTTAGATGCAAAGCTGGGCAGTTCTGGCATCACGCTTTCGTTTTTGAGAACAGAAGGCTCACGGTTGGGCTTCAGGTGGACTAACCTGTAGGTGGCACACGGCATGGGCTAGAGGAGAGGGTGGACATTACAGCAGGTATAACCCATGGAGTAAGAGACTACCGCCTGGCGGCGGCCAGGAGGATAAATATGAGTGAAATCTGGGAGAGAACTGGCAGGCATCTAGCATTCTGTTTATCAGAGCTCATTTTTAAATGTTAGTAATCACATCTGCCCTATTACAGTCAACATTTATAACACTGAGTATTATGCAAAGCCTTCTAAAGCACTGAAAATATTTTTAGCATCTGTTACAGATTTACGTATCTTGAATCCATATTTACAAGTAGCAATATATACAAGGTCTAACAGGAATTATTTTCTAGAAGATCTTAAGTTCAAAATCATTCCTAACGACAGGACATCCGGAGCCAGCTGCAGCGGGACTGCACGTTCACCACCACGGTGTCAGCTACCTGGGCTTGGCTTCCGGGAGCTGGCGTTCCGCGCACCACAGGGCCTGCACGTCCTCGGGCTGAGAGGGCAGCTTGTCCATGACGACGACCAGCAGGAGGCACTGTGGGAACTGCAGCTCGCATGGCAGCTCTCGACGTAGTAAAAACACATTCACTAAGTCACAACAAATCAGTACAAATACACTGTACATAATTTCAACAGAAATCTGATTGTGATGCGTAAAGAAGTTAGAGGCATAACTTTTCTTGGAATGTATTTTTCATTAAAAATATAGAAGGAATTTTAAATAAAAAATTTTAAAGGGATAACTGATTATGTGTGCGACATGACCCTATCTCTTAAAGTCATAATTATTAAAGGGTTTAAGATAAAATCTGTTTTGAAGCTCACCTAATTGACTGTCCAAAACCACCTGCACAAAAGGCTGGAACATGAGAAGCTGGCTGATGAGTGGATCCAGTGTAACTAGGAAAGTCCCTGCTATTTCCTCCTGCTGGGCTTTAGAAATCTGGGCAGCGTACAGGCTTGGAGGAAACTTGCTGGGAAGGCAGGGAAAGAAAAATATCCATTAATAGATCTCTTCTAATTTTAGGTAGACATAAGTACAGCAAATTGATTTTCTAGCAGTGAAAATATATAAAAAATAAGTCTTTTATAAAAATAATTCAAAGTACTAAATTGATATCACAATTGTATGAGGACCTCCAAACTAAATGTGACTATAATTCCACAAAATTAAAAGTTTTATAATCTTAGAGAGATCTTTGGTATTGTTTTGATGCACTTTAATACCATTTTAACAACAGTGTCCTTAAAAAAAGACCATGAAAATATGAATTATCAAATAACCAGTAAAAACATTATACACAGAAAGATAATTGTGATAAATACTGGCTTACACACTTCTATTAAAAGTTCTTTTAAATAATGCAGAATGCTGAATTTACTAGGAAATAATGCTCAGAAACCAGGGCTTTGTAAGAATTAAACAGTTTACTAGTCCTGAAGGAAGATGCAAAGACTTTTTCATGGAAGATGTCTAAGTAGAGTTGACATGAAACTTCAGTCAAACCTATGTGAAATAAGATGTGTATTCCGTACTTTTTGCCATGTTATTTTAATTGGAAAACTTGAGGGTACTTGAGAAAACCCTGTCTAGCAGGGAATAACACCATTTAAAGGGATGCACTTAAGACAAACATTTGAGGCCTCTGTAGTGTGATGGAAAAAGCAACAGTCCATCAATAATTAGTTGTGTGAGTTTGATTCATTCATTTGGCCTCCCTAAACTGCAGTTTCTCATTTGTGCTGTTGATGCAGAGTGGCTGTGAGGATTAAATTGTAAGTAAGCTAAAAGATATATATAAATAAAAGACAGGTAATGAAACTCCACAGACTGGAACTACAGCTACTAAGCAAGTACTTGTTTTTCAATCAAATGGTATATTTTTTCATGGATTTATGTGAAAACTGTTTGTTACATGCCTGTGTATACGTGCCATGCACTGCTCCAGGAGGAAGCAAGACAGCGGTAAACAGAACATACAAGATCACTACCTTTACAAAGTCCCTGTGCTCATGAAGGGGGGCAGTCAGCAAACAAGGAAGTAAATCCATAATATAACGAATGTTAATCACTTGAAGGTTTGTACAGAGAAGTGCCATGATCTCCTTTCTGTCTTATCATTCACTTAGACTACAGTATGGACAACAGACTGGAGGGAGGCATGGGAGGAGGCAGATGCTCGGTGGGATGCTCTCTGTGGAAACCCAGGGAAGAAACAATAATGGGTGGCATCAGGCGTGAGCAGTTCTGGGGGTGAGAACTGGCTGGGGTCTGGATACGTGCATACTGAACACATACTGAATACGTACCGTTATACTGGAGGCAATACTGATAATTTGCTATTGGGTGAGATGGGGATATGAAAAAAGGGAAAATGTCAGAGATGACAAGTTTTTTTGGCTTCATCAGATTGAAGAATGAAGTCGCCATTCAAACTGAAACGAGGAAACTACACGGGAAGCAGATCTTGTAGGGTGAGGGGATGGAATGGGTGGGAGCCAGTTTGGGTGAATTTAAGTGTAGACGCCCTGAATGGCACTTAGACATTAAAGAGGGCGACAAATTTAAAGTCTTGAGACGAGACGGCCACAGGGGAGAAGAGGCCTGGGGACTAGCCGCTCGGGCACAGCCAGCTGAAGCTGGGGCGAAGAGGGCCTGAGAAGGCACAGCCAGGGAGGTTAGAAGAGAACAAGAGGGAGAGGTAGCCTAGAAGTCAATGGAACGAAGAGCAGAAGGAAGGGTCAAGCGCTGCACACAGGTTACATAAGAGAAGGCTTAAACCTGACCACCAGATGTACCAACGTGGACATCACTGGTGAGCTTGACAGGAGCTGCTTTGGTGAAGTGGTGTCATGAGCAGCCTGACTAGAACGGCCTTCAAGAAAAGAAGTAGAGACAGTGGTATAGAAAGACAACTCCTGGGACTTCTGGCTGTAAACAGAGGCAGAGAAAGAGGAAGGTATTTGAAGGGGCTGTAAAGTTGAGAGGTGTTGTTCTGTATTCTTACAACAGTGGCCACAGGGACAGTAACAGCGTGCTAGTGTCCAGATGAGAAAGACCTAGTAGGAAGGAAGACCGGAGATGGAGAGGGAAGGCAACAACTGCTAGAGAGAGGTCCCTGAACACGTGAGTGCAGGGGACCAGCTCGCGCAGGCACAGACACTCACAGGGACAGCGACCACGTGGACCGTGTGGAGGAAGCCATACCTTCTCAGTGACATACGCTCCAAGGACGGTAACTGGCAACGGGGAATGGGGAGGAAGTGTCTGAGACATGGAAGATTCTAGTCCAGGAGACCAGAGAGGTCGGCGGGACAAACGAGATGACAGAGTATTGTAGTGTCAAACTGAGGGCTCCTTGGAGGTTCTGTCACTTTCACATATCGCTCAGCCACTATCTAAATTATGATATTTTTCTGTAATTCAATGTTTTCCCTCAGATGGAGTTAATTCATCTTAAATCTCACATTAGTTAAAATAAAAATTTACAAAGATAAAGAACAATGTATCCATGTTTAAACAGGTTTTTGTTTTTGCTTTTGTGTTTTGTTTTGCTTGCCTTTAGTATTTATCACCATACCAATTATCCATCACTTGGGTACAAGGTACTGGTTAAGAGTAAGTAAAATTCGCATGGAACCTACTCTTTAAAAGCTTCCACATCTAATTATTTTAAGCAAGCAGTTATAAACTTCCCGAATGTTTTATTTTAAATGGCGTCCGCTTGACCTCTGCATGGTTCAAATGACAGTTACATTTTGATGATCACATAGCATTCTTCTTACCTGTGTATCTGAAGATAAAGCTGATGCAACGTACCGCAAGAATCAGAGAGTAAAGGAAGAAATTCCTAAAATAAAACAATTTTACTCATTCTTTGTATGCACTGTGCTTTTCTAACACATATCCCCTCCCAAAGGATTCAAAATAAAATAAAATCCTGGATGTGCCACATTAAAGAAAAAAAAAGGTTCTTGCATGAGGGCAACAAGGAGGATGAGGCTAATAAGCACCTAATTTACTGTTAAAGCTGTCACTACAACCACAATTAGCAGCAATCACTTACTGGGAACCTACTAAGTGCTCAGTAGACATGTAGCAAGAGACTTTGTATATATCACTTTATTTTAGTCCTCTCAAAGATCTTATATGTCATTATCCCAATTTCACAGAACAGAAAGCTAAAGCTAAAGTATCAAGTCACTTGATCAAGTCACACAGCTAAAAACTGGCATGGCTAGGATTCAAGTCCAGTTGTGAAAGCTCCTTATGACAAGGTTACCTCTCAGGAAGTAAAATAAATCATTCCTGGTGTATTACAGGATACAGAAAAAAAGCTGATGATTGATTTTTAAAAATTAAAAATTCCTCATAGAAAAGAAATGATTAAAAATGGCATGATTAGGTGTAATTCTGCCTCCTGCACACCAAGCAAATTACCAAATGAGTAACTACCCATCATGTGCCCTTGGCGCCAGGACCCTCCCACCATGGGCCCCTGTCACTTCAGTACACAGCCTGCCAGCTGCAGGAAACCCAGCGCTCGCGCCCTGAGGACCAGCTCAGGCAGCACACACCCAACAGGGGGGCAATGCGCTGGCAATGCGTGGAGCCCCGACTACAATCAACGGTCACTGGAGACCCTCATCTTTTCCTCCAAAGAGAGGAAGACAAAGTTAAAGACAAATTCAACACAGACAACAGTTGCCTTTTTTTTAATCACCCATATGTATTATTAGTGAAGTTTCCTGGACCAGGTGCTGTAAGCATTCTCTGCTCTTCTCTCCAAATAACCTGCCTTGATGACTTACCTCCCCCATCCAGATACCTTCAACTACCACCACGACCCTGAGAACTCCCACATATGCAAGTCGTCTTAAAATTATTATACAGCTTTGAACATTTCAACTTTATTAATAAATTTAGAAATATAGTGAAACCAATTTATAAACAGTATTTAAAGCCAAACTGAATTATCTTCTGAATATTTTGTGCTTTTAGAAATAATTCTAATTTGTATTTATACTTAAAGATAATTTTTCCAGAGAATCAAATAAAAATAATAATATGATGATGGTAGCAACTTAAATGATATAACAGATGTTTGACATTTAATAACAATATTTTTAAAAACGTATAAAACACATTCTTCACAAAACAACAGACTGGTTTTTGGGGCAGGAATGATAAAAACAGGACAGCTTATAATTTATTATAGATTTCACATTTATACATTTAAAAAATAAGCCTTACCTTAGTATAGTGCAAAAGGGAGTTAGCAAAGAAACGACACAATTTGAGTGTTTTCTGAAATAATCTATAGTCAGCATTATCCTGTTCCAAAAAAGGAAAAAAGCATAATCAGAAAAGAATAATATGTTAGCTAAACACAAATGAGACAATATTTGAGATTTCTTAATAAACAGAGCATAAACATCTTTCAAATAAACATTATTATTCTCTGAATTATTAGGAGCAACATAAACACTAAATGATAAAGATATTTCAAAAAACTAAACTCTACCAAAAAGAAATTTTAATTTATAATAGCAAGAAATTTTAATTTATAATAGATTAATAATTAGTCCTGGTTGATCTGAAAGTAAAAGAAATTTAAATACTTATTAGTCTTTGCTATATGGAGGCCAACAGATGATTAAAAGAAAAAAGTCTCAAACCAATAAAAGAATGATATATGAAAGAAAACAGGTAAAAAAAAAAACTTCTCATGTCAGTTGAAAGAAAAGAAAATACGAGTTGCCAATAAATATTGAAAAAATTCAATTTATAACCTAATTACATATCTTTTAAAGGGAAAGGGGGAAGGTTACAAACAACTATAAAAAAGACTGATAATATCCAAAAGTTGCTGAAGCAGGGTAACACACACTTAGTTCTACCATTCATGGAAGCATAAAATAGTCTTTGCATTATTATTATTAAAAGCTAAAGTGGTTGGATTCCCTTGACACAGTAGCAGTTCCACTTCTAGAAAGAGATTCTATAGAAATACTAGCTTGCACAGGGGCGCCGCTATCAATAAAAGAATTGGGGGCGGAGCGCCTGGGGGGCTCAGTCAAGTTAAATGGCTGACTCTTGGTTTCAGCTCAGGTCATCATCTCACACCTCAGGAGTCTGAGCCCCGTATGGGGCTCTATGCTAACACTGCAGAGCCTGCTTGGGATCCTCTCTCCCCCTTACTCTCTGCCCTGCTCCCACTTGCTCGCTCTCTCTCTTAAAAGTAATTAATTTAAAAAAGAAAAGAATTGGGTAGATTTATCTTCGCAGACATAGAAAGCCCTGAGGTAATTAAGTAAAAAATCAAGCTGCAAAACAACATGTATATAATCCTATTATTATTTTAAAATGTTATAAAATGTTATTTGTTTCCTAGCCCCAAAAAATCAAAACTTTACCTATAGTTCTCTCTAGAGGATGGAAGTAGGGTTTCACTTTTCACGTTACGTATTTAGTGTGAGGGTTTTGGGAGTACGTATTACATCTGTAAAACGATACAATGCTGGGTAACGCCAGGACAGCTGTGTGCTTGCAGGGGAGGGAGGGATTCAAGAGCCATCTTGCCTGGATCGAAACCCTAGCCCTATCACAGCTACCAAGTATTGGGGACAGTTATTAAACCTCTCCATGAGGCTGCAATGTGTGGCTTATACTGAGGTTTAAACAGTGTCTGACACTTCGGGCGACTTAACTCAATAACTGTGGTTCTTTTGTCATTCCAATGTGTAATACACAGTATTATCCAAAAGCTTAAATCAGTACCATAAAACTTAAGCCAAGCAGATAGCTTATTGTCTTTAATTCTCAGAATAATTTCATACAAAATAACATGTATTAACTTTAATGTTAACCGACTATGTTGGATTCCTTTCCAATACAGCAAATCTTAAACCAATCAAAATAGAAATGGATTAATTAAGACCCTTCATTTTGACCTTTATTAAAAATATATGGAAACAGTAATGTCCTCAGCAGAAATAGTTCAGATGAAAATTCACCTTCCTCAGATAATGACAAACATGAATTTTCTTACAGAGTGCTATGCAAGCTTAAAAACAGAGAAATTAAAGATGAATCTAAACTGACCTTATAATACACTTAATAAAAAAAATTTTTTTTTAACTTTTATTTACTTAGAGGGCAAGTCAGGGAAGGACAGAGTGAGAGAGAGGGAGACAGAGAAAGAGAGAATCCCAAGCAGGCTCTGCACTATCAGCACGAAGTCTAATGTGGGGCTCAAACTCACGAACCATGAGATCATGACCTGAGCAGAAGTCAGACATTTAACCAACTGAGCCACCCAGTGCCCCGAAACTCAATGGGAAATCTTCAGCTTCAGGGCACCTGGGTGGCTCAGTTGGTTCAGTGTCTGACTCTTAATTTCAGCTCAGGCCATGATCTCAGGATTGTGAGACGGGGTGAGAGATCAAGCCTTGTGACACGCTCCGCGCTGAGTGTGGAGCCTGCTTTGGATTCTCTCTCCCCTCTCTCTGCCCTCCCAACGTGCACACTCCTTCCCTCTCTCTCTCTCTCAAAATAAGTAAATAAACATTAAAAAAGAAATGTTAACCTTGGATGTCATATAGCAAGAAATCTTCCCTGATTTCACAACTGGGTTCCTACCTTTAGTCCCATGAGCCAACACCTAGTTTTCCAAAGATAACACTATTCTATAATTACCTGTTTATTTTCCTCCTGACCTAGACTATAAACTGTTCAAGGCAGAAAATCTAACTTAAACAGAATAAGCACTCCGGAAATGCTTATGAAATGAATGGCCAGTGACATATTACTTATGATGTTCGCCTTTCGACTTTTCTTTCTCATTCAAAGGGAAATATACAGGTTTGGTTGAAGGATCTAGTTTTCCTTCATTACTTAGCATATTAATTAAATCTAGAGTTTTTATTTGGACATTTTCAAAAGCAAGTGTACAATTGATTATCCCATCTTGATTTACTGAATAGTTCAAAACAAAAAATTTGCATCCCAATGTCAACAAAGAAGGGGTGAAGATATAAGGAAGGTCATTTTCAGTGTTTCAAAATATTGAGCAACCTTTCTTTAAGTAAAACAAAAATACTAATAAAATCTAAATCCAGCATGCAATAAAGTTAAACACTGGCATATAGGTATAAAAGTACATGTTTGTTATCAACAAAATGAAAGGCAACTTACTGAATAGGGAGAAGATAGTTGTAAATGATATAGCCAATAAGGAGTTAATATCTAAAATACATAAATAACTTCTTCAATTCAACACCAAAAAAAACCCCAAATAATCTAAGAATGGATAGAAGACCCGAATAGGTAACTTTTCCAAAGACGTACAGAGAGATGACCAACAGGCACGTGAAAAGATGCTCAACATCACTCATCATCAGAAAAATGTAAATCAAAATCACAATAAGATATCATATCACCTCACACCTGTCAGGAAGGGTAGTATCAAAACAAAGAAAAAAAAAGAAATAACAAGTGCTGGTGAACATACAGAGAAAAGGGAACCCTCATGTTGGGAACACAAACTGCTTCATGCACTGTTGGTGAGAATGTAAATCAGTACTGACACTGTGGATAGCACTATGGTGGTTCTTCAAATAAATTAAAAATAGAAATACCATACAACCAATTATCCCACATCTGGGTTTTTGAAGAAAACAAAAACATTAATTCAAAAAGATTCATGCACCCTGATGGTTTATAGCAGCACTGTTTATAATAGCCCAGATATGGAAGGAACCTAAGTCTCTAACTACAGATGAAAGAATAAAGAAGATCTAGTAGTATATAAATATATATACAACACTATTACTCAGACACAATAAAGAAATGAAATTTTGCTATATGGGACAACATGGATGGACTAGAGAGTATTATGTCAAGTGAAGTAAGTCAGAAAAAGACAAATACCATATTATTTCACTTACATGTGGAATCTAAAAATCAAAACAAACAAAACCAAAACAGGCTTATATGTGTAAAGAACAAACTGGTGATTGCCAGAGGTGGGGGTGGGGAGGGGGAGTAAGAGGATGACCAAAAAGGGTGAAGGTCAGTGGGAGGCACAGGCTTCCAGGTATGGAATGAAAAGTTATAGGGATGAAAGGTGCAGCACTGGGAATATAATCAATGGCCTTGTAATAATTCTGCCTGGTAACAAATGGTAACTCTACTTATTGCGGTGAGCATTTCACAATATACACATAAATGTCAAATCACTATACTGTACAACAGAAACTAAATAGTGTAAGTTAACTATACTTCATTTAAAAATAAAGTACTTTATATTTATATACTTAGAGTAAGCTATATATATGTAAAACAGTGTATTTTCTAAATACAAATTTTACAAGCATTATATACACAAAAGTAGCATTTATAGCAGAAATTGAATTTATATATAATTATGAGCCTTACAAATAAATTTCCCTATCTTTAGAGAAAAACTAATTCATTTAACTATACGTTAAAAAAATCTAATACGATATTCTCTTTTTGAAACCCTGTTTGATACTTACCAGAAAATAAGTATCAATCTTAGGAACTGTTATAGGTTGAACTGTGTCCCCTAAAAAGATATGCTGAAGTCATGATCTCCAGTACCTAAGAACGTGACTTTACTTAGAAACACGGTCATCAGAGATATAATCCGTTAAGATGAGGTTATACCTGGAATAGGGCTGCAAGCCAAGAAATGTCAGTGACATCAGAAACTAAGGGGAAGGCATGGAACAGACTCCACCCTAGAGCCGGTGAGAGAACATGGTCCTCCTGATACATTTGAACTTCTCTCCTCGACAACTGTGGGAGAATAAATTTCTGTTGTGTCAAGGCACCCAGTTTGTGGTAATTTATGCAGCACAAGAAATGTGACATACGGACTGATAATATCTGTATGCTTCCATAAATAGTATATTAGCTATTAAATCTGGTGGTTTTATTTTCATGTTTTGAAAACAAAGTGAGAAAACTGCTTCGAGGACTTTAATATAAATCCGTCGATTCCTCAATAAATATCAATGGTGAACAGCAGAGGGCGCTGCTGACCAGAATTTTAAGTTCAGAATGGAGACCCCCACTCAGGCTCCATTCTGGCAGTGAGTAGAGCTAGTCACTTTATCAGTCCCAAATTTTCACAAGGAAATACATGAAAATTTGCTCGGACAGTCAGGTAAGTTTATAATTTAAATTCTCTGACTTCTTTATACAAGCTGTTTCTAAACACTGAACTTACATACTCTGTGTGCAGACAGCCACCCTGGTCAGGCACCCTCAGGACTTCGTTTCTCTTCCACTAACTGTGCTGGGGCCCTCCCTCTCTCCTGTCCCAGCATCTCTGTCTAACCTTACTCTCCCAGCACCAGCTGGAGAGTCTGGGGGGTCAAGTTAAACAAGCAGGAAACTGGGAAAAGAGGAGGTAGGAGCTGAGGATAAAGGTGGAGAGAACAACCTTCCTGCCACTGACACAAGATGCCCAACCAAATGTGTCCTCATAGAAAGGGGAGGGGAACTGGCAAGGGCACTAGAAGGACAGAAGTGGGGATGGAAAAGAAAGGGGGAAAGCGGATGTAAGGGGAGAACGATTAAGAGAAAGAGAAACAAGAAGGAAAAGGTTAGCCCCCTCCTAAAGCCACTTCTCAGTTCCTTCTTACCAACCTCAGAACTCCTTTTCAAACTTCCATCCTCCCCTAGGGCCTGTCTATCCAGATCATCTATGCCCCAGGAACTGCAACCGGTGCTTAGGAAAGAGATGAATCCTTACACACCCACCCACCTGAAGGCTGGGCAGGAAAGGGCATAGGTACAAAGGAATTGCCTGTATCAGGTAGCACGTCTACAACAGGAAAGAAGATTACTGTCACCTTAAGGAAGAAATATTTAACTCATTTTCCCACTGAAATTATTACATATAACTCTTAGGTCCTGACTACTATCAATACTATAATTTAGGGTCATTATAACTCTCGAAATCAAAATAAATGTAAGCGCACATCAATTTGAGAACACTGAAACACGCATATGCACAGGAAAGTTATATACCACATCCTTACAGGTTGCAATGGCTGTATCAAGATGACCTTAAATAAGTACAGGACTAAGGAGTTAGGCTTTCGTCCTAGGGAAGAAAAGCACGAAAGGATTCTGAAGAGAGCGCCTCGAACAACCAGTCATTACGTATAAAGGCCACAATTAGACTCAGGAGGGAATAAGAGCAGGCAGGAGTCTAATGCAAAGTTTGGAGTGAAAAGTAATCATGGGCTGTAAATAATCCTGGATTGAAAAAAAACAAAAACAAAAACAAAAATAAATTAAAATCCTTTAGGGTAAACTGATCCATAGATTCAAATGGATTTAGTAACTGCCCAAAGAAAAAAGAGCTACTGTCCAATGTGCTGTTGGACTGCATTTTACCTGTGCATCTGAGTGCGTCATCTGCTCAGCTAACTGTAAACACGAATGGAAGGAGAAAAGAATGTCTTCACACAAGCTGGTAATTATATCTTTGTGCTTCAGCTGACTCTTTATAGCAGACTGGTGCTTAAGGCTCTGCCTAAATGAATAAAAGGAAACAATCACAAGTAATACATCAAGTAACATAGGACCCCAGAAATAGGACTTGAAGTAACATGTAAAAATCACAATGGATCATATATATCAGACATGTGCTGATGCTACCTCTGAAGCTGCCGTGTTAGCTTAGTGAGTGGCTAACTTTTTATTGCTCCTTATCAAATGTTAATTGGACTCAGACGTTCCAGGTATTCTGCTAGGCTCTGGGGATGGAGAAGGGAATGGAGACACACTCTCTGCCCTGCCTGCACGGAATGTCTGGTCTAGCACAAGAAAGAACATTACATAATTTCAAGAATAATTACAGTTGTGATAAATGCTGAGATAGAAAAATCCAGGGCGCTACAACAGAGACCTGAAATAACTTAATCTTAGGGTGAGAATATCAAAGCTATCATGAGGATGTAACACTTAAGCCAAGAACTGAAAGATAAGCAGAAGTCAGCTAGGTGTAGAGAATGGGAGAGGAGCATCCCAGGCAGAAGGAAGAGCGTGAGGCGGCCCAGGATGGGAGAGTTTGGTCTGAGGAACTAAGAGCAGGCAGAGAGCAGCAGAGATGAGCTGATGAAGAAGGCGGAGGCCAGGGAGGATTAGGTTGTATCTCTTAGTAAAATGGGATGGATTTAAAGCAGTAGAGTGACATGATCGAATTTACACTTTCAAAAGATCAGACTGAACACTGGCTAGCAAATGAACTGGAAGGGTACAAGAGTAGAAGATATTGATAATGATGGTGATATGGTAATTCACTGGGCACTTGCTATGTGCCATGCAGAGTTGTAAGCATTTCATATTGATAAACTCAAATTAATTCTCACTATAAGCCCACCAAGAAGATGCTATTGTTATTACTCCCATTTTCATATAAGCAAACTAAGGCTCAGAGAAGTTAACCATGTTGCCCAAGTGTTCAGGAAGAGGAAGTGAGCTTAGAACGGATTCAAACACATGCAGTATGGCTCTGGGCTGACACTTTTAACCACTGCACCTTTACTTGTTGCAAATCAGTAACCCCCTGGTGGTACAAGAGGAGCATCCAAGACCTAAAAATACTATACTGACCTTTCCTGTTTTATGCATGTGTACTAAGTAGAGATTCTTAGCCACTTTTACATCTCAATTCTATCTCCCCACCCCCCACCCCCAGAGAATCTGATGGGTACTCTCCCTGGTAACCCTTCATAACACTCTAGCTAAAATTACTTTATAAGTGGAATTAAACTTCAACAACTCAAAGGCATATAACAAAGGAATTATATTTACCTCTAATTATGACTATTTATCTAAGCCTGGAAATAAAACACTTGATGGGTTAAATAATAGTAGCAGTAGTCAAGTGGTTGAGGCCCATGGCCCATTATTTCCAAAATACTAGTAACAAAGTCTAAATTTTTTTTTAATTTTAAAAGGCGAAAGATTTATATGATCTGAAGAGAAACCAGAGTTGTTTTTTGTTTTGTTTTTTTTTAAATTTTAGAAGCAGCAGAGAAGTCCAAATTGGTTTGGGAGCTACATGTACATACAATATGTGAATTATCAGACAGCAGTGTCAGTAAGCATTATTTGTACATACCCATACAAAAATGTTTTAAAACGCAATCTAAAAGCTTGATTAATAATTAAGATTTGGGATATGGAAAATATATTACAAAAAGTAAAAGTAAAGAAAAACAACTTACTTAATTATAAATTTCCAAGTATTAGCATGAAATGCATGGTCCATACTGGAAATAACAGAGCAGATATCCAACAATGAATGAATAACTACAAAAAAAGATAACAGAACTCTTAGGACATTCAAATGTCATATGGGGTGAATTTCTCCTATATTTAAACGTATCTACTGAACAATTTTGACGTTTGTTAAATTAGTTAATGCAATTAGAAAAAACTTTTAGAATAATTATTAAAAATAAGTATCACACTTTTAATTTATGGTTTTTATAAATTACGAAAAATTGGCACCTGGGTGGCTCGGTTAAGCATCTGACTTCAGCTCAGTTCATGATCTCACGGTTCATGAGTTCGAGCCCCACATCAGGCTCTACACTGACAGCTCAGAGCCTGGAGCCTGCTTCGGATTCTGTGTCTTCCTCTCTCTCTGCCCCTCCTCATTCACACTCAGTCTCTCTCTCTCTCTCTCTTAAAAATAAACACTAAAATTTTTTTAAATTATAAATTACGGAAAATTAATTTTTGACATTTACACCTACCTAAATAAAACTAAATTATCTAAATAAAACTAAAATGTTCAGTGAAATAAAAGCTGTGCCCTATTATAACTGAAATATTCTATAGATATTCTAATCCAAAATGACAAAATAAGCTGCAAAGGAAAGAACACCCAACGGGGAAGAATGAAAGCAAATCTGCACAGTATTTAAGGAAAGCTTCTACTCTTCCATTTTATTTCTAAAAACGACCAGTGACTTCCCTTTCTGTGTCCACACTCTTGGGCAGTTTCCTTCTACACTGATCTGGGGCTTAGCCACATGACTTGCTTTGTTCAATAGGATAATAACTATAAGGACAGCAAAGACATAAAAAGTGCCTGCACAGTAGGGCTTGTCCTCTCTTGATGACCGAGCCTGGGCTGTCCTCCTGGACGATGTACCACACAGGGATGGCTTGGGACTTCTGCCTCTGCCAAAAGCCAGATGTGCGTGAGGTCACTGACCTCAGAAACACAAGCGAGCCCGGTGCGCCATGGGGAGCAGAGAAAGCTGTCCCAGCCGAACCCAGCCTAAACTGCTGACTCACAAAACTGAGAATAAACAGAGCAGTAGCTGTTTTAATCCACTCATTTTGAGGTGGTCTGTTACAGACCAAGAGGCCCTCCTGTATACTGCACAAAACCAACTTATCTCTGCACGCAATCTTTGCCCTTATATAACTGTTTCTCAAACTCTGGGTGAGTGATAGAATTATGAGGTAGCAATCTGCAATTCTTTAAAAATCAAACACATAAAACAGGTTTTATTTTATATAGAATAAATAAACGTGCATTCATACACATTTACAAACATACACATACATATGTAACCAGATGTGTTCTGGGAAGAAATGCAAACTTCATTTCCTACTGAGTTAATGCTTTAAAAAGTCTAAAAGCTACTGCCTCAAAATCTAAACTACTTTAGATGGTATAAAGTTGCACATTTTGTGTTAATCGCTGTGGAAAAGTCATGTATGGCAAACACTGAAGGAACATACAAATCTACGTTAAGGCATCACATACCAATTTCATAAACTCTAAAATTTAGAAGATTAAACATTTATCAGATAGTATTTGATTTTTTTTTACATATAATAAGATGCCATGAATCATCAGAAACAATATTGGGTTCAATAACTGAATGGATATACAGTTTAGTCAATTTATGTCATATACTAAGTAGGACGTTTTCTTCACTTACCTATCACCATATTCAAAATATCATCATTGTCATCTAATAAAGGGTCCATGCAAACCATATCCAGTAGTTCCATTAGCTGCTTTTGGAGAGAATAGGCCTCCTTGAAAAGAGCCTGGAGAAGGTCTGAAACTAGGTGTAAATGCCCAGAGTAGACAGATTCACTATCCTGATCACAAATAAAAATAAACAACACATCATAAAAAGCTCAAGAGCCAAATTTACCTTAACACATTCTATCAGAGCTCATAACTTTAGTGCTGTTTACTGAATCATATATTCATTCATTAAACAAATGTTTAATGACCATTCATTATAAATAGTTTACTTCAAGAGACGCAGGCACGTATAAAATAGGATTTTTTTTTTTAACATTTATTCATTTTTGAGAGAGAGTGTGAGTGGAAGAGAGGCAGAGAGAGAGGGAGACACAGAATCTGAATCATACTCCAGGTTCTGAGCTGTCAGCACAGATCCCTATGAGGAGCTCATGGACTGCGAGATCATGACCTGAGCTGAGGTGGGATACTTAACCAACTGAGCCACCCAGGCACCCCTAAAATAGGATTTCTGACTTCCAAGACCCTGCAAATATGAAAACAAAACTAATAGGAAGATTCACAACATTAACAACCACCTAACTCTGAAACAAATATTTACAGATAGGCATATTTCAGAAATATTGCAGGTTCAGTACCAGACCACTGCAATAAAGTGAGTTAAATAAAGTTTTTGGTTTCCCAGTGGATATAAAAGTTATGTGTACACTATGCTGTCATCTATTAAGTGTGCAATAGCATTATGTCTAAAACAAGGTATTAAGGTATGTACCTTAATCAAAGAATATTTATTACTAAAAAATGCTAACCAGCATCTGAGCTTTCAGCAAGTCGTAATCACTAATCACACATCACCGTAACAAATATAATAAAAACATTTGTAATATATTGCAAAAATTACCAGAATGTGAGAGACACATAGCAAGCAAAGATTAGAAAAATGGCACCAACAGACTTGCCAGACACACTATCTGCAAAGTCAATAAAATGAAGTATGCCTGTTCATGGTTCCTTGTTCTATGGAAAAGTTTATTCCAATAATAGAGTCTAATATGTAAAATCCTATTTACAAACACGGTTTTCTTGAGCCGTTTTGCCTGGATTCTAGGCCATTTAAAGTATACTTAGACTCATTACTCACCTTGCAATGTACGAACGTACTTTTGATTACATGTAGGACTGAGGAAGGAAGACTATGAATATGTTCTAGAACGACGGGTTCCTGTGTGGCACAGACATGCTGAACACATCCTGTCAGAGCTGCTAAGAGCTGCACCATTGTCTGGAAATAAGGGAAGAGGTTTCACTCACAGTATGTTTTTGTGCACAAACCTATAAAGATATCAGAAATATGCCGAGTACTAGGGATATGGCAGTGAACACAATGGACACTCTGCTCCTCCTTTCACTGAACTTCAGTCTACCAGCACCATGAATACTGGGACAACCGGCTAGTCATTTGGCTAAAAAAAAAAAAAGTTGAAACCTAACCCCCAACGTCAAAGCATACAGCAGGTGTCCTCCATATATACTTTGAAATTATAGGTAGGGCATGCTATCTTATTTGTCATCTTATACAAGTTTGATGTTTACTTAGCATGAAACTGTATAAAAAAATTCAAAAAAAATTTTTTGCATTCCTATCTTTAATTCTATAAATTTAATTCCAGCATTGGACCACTACACAAAGGATATATAACTAATTAATATCAGTATAAAAATTCTTACACTGCGTAAGCTCTTCCTCGATACCCTTTCTAATATATTTGACATACTTGTAAAATACTCCTTAGAGTGGTCTGGATTTCTAAATTATGGCTTGACAGTCTTCTGGCTTGACTGGTTAACTCGGACATCATGTCATCAAATGATTTCACAGTCTGTAAAAACAAAGCACATTATAAACAGGAGTAACGAAAACATGAGAAAGGGAAAGACATTTTAAAAGTGAAAAAAATAAATGGCAATTTTCACTACTAATAGCCATGGGATATTATCTAGCTTACCAACTGCACTCACTAAAGTAAAATATATGTTTTTATATACATACATAAAGTATTCATATAATACAATCTCTTTAAAAAAAGTCTCATATTGATTTATCTTCCATTTCTGTGGTTTGAATCTATTTAATAACATCCATTTAAAAAAATCACTCAAAAGTTCAGTTTTTGGTGACTTAACAAAGGTAAGTGCTCCTCTGCACAGTAAAAACAGACAGTCTTAACCAATCAACACTCATATGGGTATTTACAAGGGTATTTTCTGGTAGTGATGATGAATTTGTGCTGAATTACCTGTTCACTTGTATTCTAACCAGTTCCGCTTGACTAACTCAAAATACCATTCCTGGATTAGGGCTATGGTATGTGACCTCAGAACTAAGTTTTTTTGTCTGTGAAAAGTTAGCTCTTCTAAGATCTTAATACTCAGATTCTTCTAAACAATTTTAAAAGGCCTAAACATTGCAAGAATAACAACACAATGAAATTGAAGAGGATATTATTTCCCAAAGGCAAGTCAACACTCAACATCCTTATTTTAATCTATATAACAGTTGGATATTTTTCTGGTGGCCAAAAACAAATTCTAAGTAACTTCTAGATAGAGAACAATCAAGTGAATTTGGGTAACAGGAATTTTGATGATTATCTGCCTCAAAGCTAAATTCAGAAATTCATACCAATAAGAGATAAGCTACCATTCAAAAAATATTTCAATTTGGCACCAAAATACCTTTAATTCCCTAAATAAAAAAAAAGAAAACTGCCTGTGCTTTTCAAAAAGTATACTGTATATGTATCTAAAAGGTATTAATGTAAATAGGTTAACTTAGTGTTTACTCTTGGTTATTCTAAGCCTTCCTTCATAAAACTGGGCTCCATTTTTCTAGACAATAAAATTTAACAATTATTAATAAACTCCATAGAGAAGATACTTCTCTAACTTCATCACTCATCCCAAATTTTCATTGAAGAGCTTTAAAATACAAGAGCATTTTAACTAGCTACAAAAACTATAACTTCAATAAAAGATCTATACTATTTTAAAAATGTAATAGTGTTTATCAGCTAGTGATCACACTAACACCATCATGTTCTCACATGAGATCTATTTCTTACTACCTTATTTATATTTCAAATATGTGTGATACATTTGGAAAAAAGGAGCCACAGTTAAAAATGAGTTATCTAAAACTGAAGCTAGATTTAAATCACTTTTATAACATGTATGTTGATTAAAATAATAATAATACTATACCTTTGGCAACACTTGTGAGAAGAAAGTCTGTTCCAAAGTCAGGTGATTCATATGAGGTAAAAACATTTCCACAATAATTTTTAAAATTTCTATAAAGCAAAATAGTAACATAATTGTAAGAAGACTAAGTCATATCAGCCAACAAAGATCATTGCCCCTTCCCCAAATCCAAGAATATGTACTAATCTGGAACTTCATACATTTTCAGAATGTCACAGTCTATGTAGAGAAACTATTAAGTATCTGAAATAACAACACAAAAACTAAAAAAAAAAAACCAAACAAAAAAAAAAACCTGTATGTCCAGTCATTGAGGACCACTTAATGGATGTGGGTACATCTACTGAATAGGATTTGCTATCATTTAATTATTTAAATAAGTAAAACAAAATTATAATTAGAGATCATTTAAAACCATAAAAAAATTCACAATACTTTAAGTGAAAAGTTTCTAAAATAGTATAATCCCAACCTTACTACATATAAACATGAATAGCAGCCCGGGAAGAATATATAGAATCGAGATGAGAATGTTCTATACCAAAATCTTACTAACCATTTCAAATTAATGGGTGTTCCATTATCTTTTCTGTTTTTCTGAATGTTTCATACATGAATATGTAGAACTCTTACACTCAGGAAAAAATTATTACTTAAAAAAATTAAACCTAACAGACAACACAGATTGAAAATTATAAATATTCCACAACCAAGTGAAATGTAAATAAGCTAACTCAAAATATTCATCCCTTCTCCCAACTGAATAAGTAAACAAGCCAAGTAAAATTAAGAACAGAGATGGAGATGAGAAAGTCACCCTGAAAGCAGACTGCAGATTATGTTTTGTGTAAATTTAACCAGGGTAACAACTAACACTTAAAATTTACAATGTGCTTATACATACATTACCAACAGATTTGGTATCCACCCAAAATAGCATTTAAATAATTTGAGGGAATTTGGTCATTTTAAGTAACTGAAATTTACAGAGGCTGTTAATATGAAACTGTTACTGAGATATATAGGACTCAGACCTTAATGATATCAAGGTAAATCAAACAATTAAGATCATTTTACTTACGAATATGCTCGATCCAACTCTCCGAATGCTGATACATAGAGTAAAATATTAAGGAAGATGCTGTATCACAGTGATAGAATATTCACTAAGAATCAACCTAAAGAGTAGCCTCCTTGAAGTTTAAGCAATGATCAGTAAGAAACTGAAGTTAGACTCAATTTACTGGCTTAACTTTGCTTTTAAAAATGTAATGTTATTCGGTAAAGAAACTATAATATAATGAAAATACCCAAGAAAATATTTCCAAAATTGCTCAGGGATAAAACTGTCTTTTCCACCTATGTGTAGTCGACATACTTTTGACAGATGAGGAACAGTACTATAATAATCCAGGGGTTCCTGGTTTCCAACACAGGAAAGAAATTTCTTCCTCCTGAGCCCCTCTCCAGTACTTTACTTGCACCTGTCTAAAGGCACTCAACACCTTCCACCTTCTTTTCACATTTCTTGTGGACCTATGTTACCAATCTTGTCAGACTGAGATTCTTTAGCCAATTGCGACACTTACAAATATGTGACCAAAAATTATCCTATGTTCATTACAAAAGTTAACAGTAATCGCATTATAAACTGTACATTTGAATACCATCAAGAATTGTCAGAAATGTTTCACTGCATAATAAAAATAATTAAAGAATATGTCAGCAAGAAAAATGAATAAACTATAATCCCATCACACTAATACAAGAATGGATTCTTCTGACATCTTACATGGCATATATGAATTTTACAGCTGCAATCAAAATGAGGCATTACTCATTTTAAATATTTTTTTTGAAGTTTACCTATTTGTTTTGAGAGAGAGAGAGACAGAGAGTGAGAGCACAGGAGAGGGGCAGAGAGAGAGGGAGACACAGAATCCAATCAGGCACTATTAGTGCAGAGCCCAACATGGGGCTCAAACTCACAAACCACAAGAACATGACCTGAGCTGGAACCAAGAGTTGGACACTCAAACGACTGAGCCCCGCCGGCACCCCCTACTCATTTTAGCTCAGTATGGTCGAATTTGTTTCATGGAAAATTTTCAGCAAAGGTCAAAAAGGTTCTAGCCTCTTCCGAAATTAACCATAAGTTATGATTACCTGGACAAGCAGGTAAACACTGGAAAATAATAATGTAAAATGCAAAACATGAGAATAATTAGGTCTGGGTGATGGGACTATAGATTAAAAACTTAACTTTCATTTGCTGAAAAGTATTGAAAAACTGAGGGAAGAACAGCTTTAGGTTCTTTTGAACGCTAAGGTTGAGAGGCAAAACCAAGTGGGAATGCTGACCTTCAATTACTGATGTCATCCATAAGCCTGAGGGGGGAAAGAGGAGCGTGTTCCTTATCCTTGTTCCCCCAAAGCATTACACCCTGGCTGGTAGGTATTACGTGCCCAGCAGATGTTTTGGAGTAGGAGGATGTTTCCCAACTTAAAATTCTTGAGGATGCAATGCACGACTAACGGTTCGGTCGCTAAGTGGGATTTTGCCATTGCCTGTGTGAACGACTTCTACCTACCGGTAATACATTATACTTGGCTTTAGTTGTAAAAATTTGAGACCCTCTAAGGTGAAGGTCATCTTTTTCATTTAAGTATGGCTTTATGTTGAAGGTGGGCTCAAAGATTTTTTTTTAATTACCTTTTAACATGGAGGGGTAGGATTCCAGGCGCATTTACAACCACAGGACGACTACAAAACGTACGCACCTGGACAACGGAGGCATTAGCTGATGGCAAAACCAGCAGGTGAAAGCCAATTACAAAACGAAGCGACTCCTTCGAACCAGCAAAACTGGAAGAGTTCTGAGGAGTAACATTTTTAATGACTGGAACTCTTTTACAGACCTGACACCATGGCCAAACTTACATCCTTTATTTCTAATACTAAGGAAGGTATTCCGATTCCCCAACCATTTTAGAGACAGGAGATCAGAGGATCTTCCTCTTCACCGCATCCACCTATTAGCAGTCAGAGCTCAGTGTACAGGTCAGATCGGAGCACTAGCCTCCCCGTTACCCCAAAGGAAGGTATTTGCATTTAACTGCACGCGACGAATACAGAAAAACCCAAAGGCATGGAAAAAACCCGCCGCACCCACTGCCATAGGGTTGAACACCGCTGCGAGCCCTTCCAGTGCCAGACGGAGGCATGCCTTCGGTCTGCGCAGCCATGGTCCCCGCCCGCCCTCTTTTCCCTCCTTCACTCCTCTCTCTCATCCACGAGGAAGGGAGAAAGTTCAGGCTGCAGGAACACAACACGGCCCGGCGGCGAATGTGACCAGGCCGCAGAAAGGCTGCCCGACATCCCTCCCCAGGTGGAGGTGACAAAGAAGGATATAAGGAGCCGGGGCAGGACAGTCGGCAGTTCCTGGCGGCATAGCTCCTCCGACCAGCTACTTAATTCTTCCAAAGGAACGGCGCTCGCCGGGACCGCGCGTTCCTGAGACATCTTTCGCCCAGGAGCACAGCTTCAAACTAGTCCCGCCAGCGCCAAGACCGGAAATGCCCGCCGTCCCGGCAGGCCTTGCGAGCTCTCCGCCGGCACCAGTACCATAGAGAGGAGGCGGGCTGCGTTCCCTGGTGAGCTCTGGCCGCCCACGGCAGGGAAGAGAATCGGGCTTGTCTGGCCGGCGGAGGACTCGACTCACAGGTGCCCGCTTTGCGCCCCAAGGGTCTGGCGTGGCCCCGGCTTTCTCAGCGCCACGAACGGGCCCTTCCAGGGCTGCGAGCGTTCTCAGGTCTGGATTGCCGGGAGCGTTGCACTCAGGCGCTTTGGGGAGGTGGGGGCGGAAGCCCCCAGATTTGCTCCCGTGCGTCCCGTAGGGCTTGGAGACTACACATCTGCGGTCGGGGTGGACGTCGGACCTGCAGCCTGAAATGAATCGAAGCCCCCAGGGGCGGTGGGGTAGAAACAGGCACCTTTTTGCCCACTTCACTGGGCAACCCGACTTTGTACATCTTGGGTAAGAGGAATACAGACGCCGTGTGCCAGGATTGTGCAAATTGAAGCGGATGGTAGCTAGCTGTATGGTGGAGAGGTGGGCTGTTGAATGATAAATGTTAGTCAAACATGGCATTTTACCTTTTCTTAACCTTTTTATTTTGTTTATTTTAAAGTAAGCAAGCTCAATGTGGGGCTTGAACCCAGGACCCCAATATCAAGAGTCACATGTTCTGTGGACTGAGCCAGCCAGGCACGCCTCGTTTTATTTTTTAGTAACAATTTTCTTTTTTTCTGCAGAGCTAATTCAAAAGAAGAGCCGAGACCTCTAAGAAGTCGTTTGGAAATATCTGTAAATATTTGTATCTCTGTATAAGCAGCTAAAGGAAAACCAACCCTCAACAAAACTCATTGAATAATTGAGGCAGGTTTATGTATGTGTCTAGAGTTCTATCCAGAAGCTGAAGAATCTTCTTTTGAATTTAAGGATTGTGTACAGTTAATGAGAGAATGGCTTTTCAATTTAATTTCCCTATAGAAGACCATCTGGAAAATGAATTAACACCCCTTGGAGATGGAGCTTTGGGCCTGGATTCCTTCACAGAGTCTTCGGTCTCAGAAAGTAAAAAAGGTAAACGTAGGAAAAAAATAGGTTCTACAGAACAGCTTGACTTGCCTCAGGATCATTTGTTGGAAAATAAACCAGTGGGAAATGCAGCTCCTTCTCAAGACACAGAGAACTCACTCACTGCAGCTAACAGTTCAAGTAACTTGGAGCCACATGAAAAACATCCCTGCATGAGACTCGCCAAAGAGCATGCTGTGCCTGAAGATTACAAAAAAGTGTTAGAAAATAAAGTCCTAGAAATGTTACCAGGTCCCCAGCATGTTAATGTTTCAGTAGTGAAAACTGTCTTATTGAAAGAGAACTTCCCTGGAGAAAACATAGTTTCACAAAGTTGTTCTTCTCACTCTGATCTGATTACAGGTGTTTATGAAGGAGGCTTAAAAATCTGGGAATGTACCTTTGACCTGCTGGCTTATTTCACAAAGGCCCAAGTGAAATTCGCTGGGAAAAAAGTATTGGATCTTGGCTGTGGATCAGGGTTGCTGGGCATAAGTGCATTCAAGGGCGGGGCCAAAGAAGTTCATTTTCAAGATTATAACAGTATGGTGATTGATGAAGTGACTTTACCCAATGTAGTGGCTAACTCTACTTTGGAAGATGAAGGAAATGACGTCAACGAACCAGATGTGAAAAGATGCAGGAAATCAAAAAAAGCACAAGAATTATGTAAATGTCGGTTCTTTTCAGGGGAGTGGTCTGAGTTTTGTAAACTTGTACTAAGCAGTGAAGAATTCTTTGAAAAATATGATCTCATTCTCACCTCAGAAACCATTTATAACCCAGATTATTATGATACTTTGCACCAGACATTCCTCCAGTTGTTAGATCAAAATGGACGGGTGCTTTTGGCCAGCAAAGCACATTATTTTGGTGTAGGTGGAGGCATTCATCTCTTTCAGAAATTTGTAGAAGAAAGGAATGTATTTGAGACTAAAACACTTGAAATAATGGAAGAAGGACTAAAAAGATACCTAATTGAAATAACTTTTAAGTAACCCAGTTAATAGCCACTGAATGTCCTAAAGGAAATAAAGAGAATAATCAAAAACTTGTCTTGAATGTTTGATTTCTGCTTTGCTATTATTTTTTCTGAAAGTACGATATTTGTTTGCTTATCCAAATAATATACCAGCTGTATGCTAACTATACTCACTAAGTGAGACAAAAAATAGTGTTCTGAGCACTTGATGAGATCTAGGAGATTATTCTGTGGGAGTTTTCTGTTCCCACTTTCATTCTATTTGACCTTTCTACCGCCTTTCACAGGACATACATTTGCTCTGAGAGAAAATTGACATTTCTTATTTCAAGTTTGAATTTCTTCCCAGGCTTCCTTAGTGTCTGTCTCCATGAAGTGCCTGGTCAGATCACCATGCCCTTCATTCTAAGGGCATACACACACATATCACTAAATTCCAGTGGACCTACATATTAGATGGAAGGCCTTAGATAATTAGGAAGAAATTTTTGTTTTATTTTCATATTCATTAGTCTTATAACAATGCTGAGCAGTTGAATTTATATTAAGGTGGAGGAAATAAAGGGAAATCATGGTAGTATAAAAGTGATAGAGGAGACAAAAAAAATTAAGAAGACAAAAATCACAAGTTGATAACCAAAATTTTCACCTTAAAGAAGCCAGAAAAAGAAGAGCAAACTAAACCCAACAGAGGCAGAAAGAAGGAAGTAAAAATTAGAATAGAGATAATGAAGTAGAGAATAGAAAAGCAATAGAAAAAAAATCAACAAAGCCAAAAGAAGGATCTTTGAAAGATCAACACATTGGTTAAATCTAGCTGGACTGATCAAGAAAAAGAAGTCTCAGGGCACCTGGGTGGCTCAGTCGATTGAGCATCTGACTTCAGCTCAGGCCATGATCTCATGGTTCATGGGTTCAAGCCCCGTGTCAGGCTCTGTGCTGACAGCTCAGAGCCTGGAGCCCGCTTTGGATTCTGTGTCTCCCTCTCTGTCCCTTTCCTGTGTACTCTGTCTCCCTCTCAAAAATAAATGTAAAAAAAAAAAGTCTCAAATTAGTAAAATCCATAATGAAGAGGAGATACTAATGACCTTCTCAAAACAGTATTTAAAGAAATTACACAATATCTAACTAAATGAAAAAATACTGTGTTCAGGGTAGGGAGACATACTATTATTTATTCCCCAAATTGATCAATATAATATAATTCAATATAATCCCTAATAAACCCTCACCAACACACACCACCTTTTGCTATCTCTTGCCTTTTTCATGATAGCCACTCTAACATGTGGGCATCCGTGCATTTGCAAAGTATCTTACAACCTTAAAAGGCACAAAAACAAATATTGAAATATACTGAACTTAGAGGGGCACCTGGGTGGTTCAGTTGGTTAAGTGTCCTGCTTCAGCTCAGGTCATGATCTCACAGTTTGTGAGTTTGAACCTCGCATCCAGCTCTCTGCTGTCAGCACTGAGCCCACTTCAGATCCTCTGTCCCGCTCTGTCTCTACCCTTTAC
>NC_043702.1:119634763-119721099 GCF_006229205.1 Suricata suricatta | reverse complement strand
GAAAGTCATAAATAATTTTTACTTATGTGTAGTGACACAGGTGTAGTGACAGGAAAGACATGTGGTAGATCCTTGTGCCTAGGGTATTATTACTGTAAATACCACAACAAAAAAGACTTAAGATATAAATTATGGCTACAAGGGGTGCCTGGATGGCTCCATCAGCTGATCGTCCGACGTCAGCTCAGGTCATGATCTCATGGTTTGTTGGTTTGAGCCCTGCATCGGGTTCTGTGCTGACAGCCCAGAGCCTGGAGTCTGTCTTCGGATTCTGTGTCTCCCTCTCTCTCTGACCCTCCCCTGCTCACGCTATCTCTCTCTGTCTTTCAAAAACAAATTTAAAAAATAATAAATAAATAAAAATAAATAAATTATGGCTACAAATCCAGGAGAAGGATGCATAATAAGCTTTCTTATGTAAATAGTTTAACTTAATCATTTAAAGAGGCATATATGTTAAGACAATGAGTTTTAGAGTCCAAATGCCTTGGGTTAAAATTCAGTCTCAGCATCTGTAAAACAGGGTTTATAATCATGTCTCTCTAACAGAGTTCTTTATAAAAATAATAGTTAATATTGAGGACTTATCATAGTTCCTTCCAAATGGTTCCTTTGTATAAATGGAAATTATTTCCAAGAATTCTCAGAATATTTAGTCATCCTGTTTTCTCAAATAGGAGGCCTTGTTCTTTTTTTTGTAAACTGGGTTTGTGCCTTTATAGTTTATAAATCCCAGTTCGGAATTTGGAGAAACAAGAAAATTCCAGACCTTACACTGCCCAGCTCCAGCCTCCATTTCCTCCCTTTACCCCCTCTCCCCGCTCACCTCGCAGTTTCTAAGTCCCTGTCTTTGGACGTTTTGGCACCGCAGATCTTTAAGGATAAAGAAAAATACATTTTGTACAGTTGTATCTAAAACCTCAGCCCCACATAATCTGTGTCTGCCTTTAAATTTCCCATTTCTCAGACGTGCCTGGATCCTCAGCTCCATTTCCACAGCGGCACAGGTGGCTTTCAGCCCGTGCTCAGAATCTGAAATGTTTGAACTGGTGGTTAGAGCTACAGACACAAGTATTCCCATGCAACCACCCCCTCCCAGCTCCCCATACACTGCACCCTGCAGCCCTCTGGGCATCAAAGGGGCACTGCAGTCAGGTGGCTACTGAAACCTGTCCCTACTGCCCTGCCGCACAATTCTGGAAACCTAGTATCTCCAGCTAGCCAAAAAGGGCAATACCTCTAGCAATCTCCTTAGTCCACTCTGACATCTCCAACAGGTCCCATCAGCGAGGGCCAACTCTGGCTCCCAGTGTAATAGACATTCATCATTCAGCCATCTCTCAATCTGAGGCTACAAAGGACAAGTCAATATGCCTTAGAACATGACAATAAACTCACTGCTCTGAGAAATTTACTTAGTCAACGAGATACATAGAAAGAAAGATTATCCTCATTCTGTTCATGGAAATCTGAGGCGGGAAAGGGCTAGGCTCATTCAAATTTTTTAGTTGCGTCTAAAATGTCCTAGAACTTGGGGCGCCTGGGTGGCTCAGTTGGTTAAGCATCCACCTGGGTCAGGTCATAATCTCACCATTGGTGAGTTCGAGCCTCACATCAGGCTCTGTGCTGACGGCCCAGAGCCTAGAGCCTGCCTCTGATCTGTGTCTCCCTCTCTCTTTCCCTCTCCCCCACTCACACTCTGTCTCTTTCTCTTAAAAACAAAATAATAAACATTTTTTAAAAATTAAAAAATAAAATAAAATGTCCCAGAACTCAAAATTCTTCTAGGTCCCTGCTAGCTTAAGCTAAATAACTTCTGGTGGATTTCTATCAACTTGATTCTGAACTTGTTTTAAATAGCATGAAGAAGACTGTTCAGGGCGGGGGGCATTTTTTAGGGGACAATTTGTGTGAAAAGATAGAATAAAGCCTACAAACTCAAAACATACCCAGTTGGTCACTGGCACACCACATTCTCATTAACCCATCTCTACTCCAGCTTTTTTTTTATTATTATTACCCAGCCTCTGTGTTTTAAGAGTCTTCAAATGGAATTGCATTTTCGGTGATTTGATTTTCTCTCCAGAACTTTCCACAAATTGAACTCTGTTTCCTGTTTCCTTTGCTGTTTTGAAGCTTCTCCAGGATTGTTACAATAAGAACCAGAAAGATTATCTGTTCTAAGGAAACTACCTCAGAGACCATTTTCTAGGAAGAATGGCACAGATGTTTCTAATACTCTCAATTTTAGTTCCTTTAATAGGGAATATGTTCAAACCTGTATTTTAAACACAAAGCCACCACTCTCATCGCGATTGTCTTTTACTTCTCCAGAGTGGGAAAAAGATCATATTCTGTGACCTCCCAACAAAATACTTTAGAAACTCTTCTTTCCTGTCTCCTGTAGCCCTGAAGTTTAGCACAAAGAGAAATAACCTTAAAGTGAAAATCATTAGAGATTTTTATGGCTCTTGTAATTTTACTTTGCTATCATCCATTTTATCATACAGACATTTTACTCAATTGCTAAAATAAATGACAAAGCCAAATGTGAGAGCCTAAATATACATCAGTTTACCCAAAATGATTTAAAGAGACATCCTAGATGGGCCCACTATTTGGTCATATGTAAACATGCATGCAAAAGTTTTCTATCTCTTGGTAATATTTTAGGAATAGGAAGAATTGAGCCCCTCCAAGGTGCCAATCCCTTCATGTTGAATTTTCTCCCACACTTGCAAATCACAGAGAATTCTGCCCTGCTCTAAAGCTTTGATGTGTTCTTACTCTGATAAGAATTCACCAAGTACCTACTTTATATAGAGAAGACAATTTGTGTCTTTAATAATTCCTGTTCAAGAAATGCAATATTTGCAAGAAAAGTTTTGTGTTTGTTATAGGTCAATTTATGAAATGTAATAAGTCAACTTATAAGATATCAGAAAGCTTACTGTATATAAGTTCAGCTTAATTACTAACTACCTCATATCGCTTCTGTAACAACACCCACCTGCTAGACAGATAACTTTGGTTGGAAAACTCTCCCCACCCCTTTTACTAAGACCTGGTCAAAGGCAAGGCCAACAGGTGAAAGTCACCTAGTCACTGTCTTTCAGGGTATCTTAGGTGTCTAACTATGATTGGTCATTTTAAAAGACTAAGAACTTTAAAATGATAGGTTCCCACCAAAACTAATGTCTGTGTATTACAATGTAATTGGCTACCATGGAATGCTATGGATTGTAATTGGTTAACTAAATAATGACGTATTCTGTCTATATAATCTCACTGTCGCCTTTGTTCGGGACCATTCTCTGCTCCTTAACACCAGGGAAATCAGGTTTGGCCCGGCCGTAAATAAAAGCATATGGCCATAAATAAAATCATGCCTTGCTTCTGTTTGGCGTTGGTGGTCTTTTTTGACATCACCCTGCAACAGTGTTGTGCTGTGTACTGAACACACTTCCAGATACACCCCATTTCTTCTGGATCTTTATAGAAGTGATGCAATGAAGAGACAAATCCCCAAATATATTTGACTTCTGTGTACCCCTTTTACCGTGACTTGTGCATTTCCTTTGTTAATTGAGGGACTTTGTCAAATTTACTTAATAAGGGGTCAGAGATTAACAGGAAACAGAACAATAGATAACTGATAGCTTTGGACTCAAGCCTCAGAAGAAAAGATGCATGATAGCAGGCAAACAAATAAGCAAACAAAGCTGGGGAAGGTAGGAAAGAGAGGAGAGAAAAATTAAGAATGATAGTGAGACAAACAGGGAATTATAGTAATGAAAATTTAGAGTAGCAGGAAGAGTTCTGGGAAAGTTAAGGTGGTGGAACTCAAGGAAAAAGACCAGACAATCACGGAGTCAAGAGTTGCCTGGAATTTGCTCAGTAGTTGAACTTTTAAATGAATGACTAAAGGAGAAATTGCTGGTGACTCATGGCAAAGGAGCCAGTCAAGGGACAGGGTTGTGGGATTAACATAAGAAGCCAATGAAAAGCATTGAGTGCCAGCTCAAATGACCTTGCAGTGGCTGTATGTAGCATTTTATCCTAGTCAGTGTTGGTTTATAAAGCCCAGCTTTATACACAGAATGACTATATATCCCAGGATGCTTGAGGCAGACCTGGGTTATGCCTGTTGTCCCCTCTGGTTTAAAGCACTCTCAAAAGTTTACCAATTTGGATGATAATTATACGGTGAGCCTATTTATTTCAACCCACTTTAACACTATCCTTAACTTTACAGTTGTGTAGAATAAGTTGTAATTGAAAGCAAAATCACTCAGTAAGTATGAACCTCCAATTATGCGTTAGGCATTAAGCTTGAAAATGGCATTGAGCTCGAAAATGAGAGAATGTGATATGTTACATGCTTCTAGCGAGCTTCCAGTCTAGGGTGGGAAGAGTGACACAATTACTGTACCTCCTGTGTAGATGTAGACATTCTGTGTAGGCTCCTGACAGCGTTGTCCTTTGAGCTGTAGAGGAAGACCATATGCCTATAAGGGGTGTACAAGGGAGATGATGGAAGGGGAAGAGGAGGGATACTGGTTATTTCCCAGCATCAATCATCTGGTGGCAACTTGGTAGATTTTCAGATGGAAACAGATGTCGGAACATTGATCACAGAGCTAAAAAATTTTTTCCTTTCTTCTTTTGGCTCTGAACTTCAAGAATTGAGACAGTCCTGGGGCGCCTGGGTGGCTCAGTGAGTTAAGCCTCCGACTTCGGCTCAGGTCAGATCTCACATTCGTGGGTTCAAGCCCCACGTCAGGCTCTGTGCTGACAGCTAGCTCAGGGCCTGGAGCCTGCTTCTGGTTCTGTGTCTCCTTCTCTCTCTGCCCCTCCCCCTCTCAGGCTCTGTCTCTCTCTGTATCAAAAATAAATAAAACATTAAAATAATTAAAAAAAAAAGAATTGAGACAGTCCTGAAAGAACAGATGACCTCTGCCAAGTGGAGGTGCTATGGGGAACCAGAGGCAGAAGATAAGTAACCTATATATCTAATAGGAGAATGCTAGGACAACACTCCCCTCCTCTCTCTAGTTAGAGTCTTGTTCCAATTGCCAATCATAAAAGCCAGGGGTTTTCTCTTATTAGGAGGAATTACTAGATCCCTTACATAAATATGCAAGCAAACTGTTCACATGCAACAGGAGAATAGCAGTAATGGCAGTCGATGTTGAGGTAGTGCCAGCAGAGTGGAGAAATTCTTTTGGCCTAGTGAGGTAAAGCTTCTCATAAGAGGTAACACTTGAACTCAGACTCGAATATAAGTGGATTTTCATCTGACTAATAGAGGAGTGGGGTTGGAATTGCAGAGAGCTGAGTGCTAACAGGCAGGACTAGTCTGTGAAAAAGCACTAGACCCAGGGAGCATATTCATTCATGAACTTATTGAATATTTATTGAGCACCTGATTACCATTTCTAGGTACTGGGGCAGAAGAGTCTGCATTTCTAACAAGCCTCGGGTGATGCTGATGCTGCTGGATTGTGGATGGCACCCCAAGAAGCAGAGCTCCAAGTCATGGAGCTACATGATCCCACCAGATGTGAAGCTGGCTCAGAAATTGATAAAAGCTTCTAAAGTCAATATTTTTCCTGTTAAAATTTGCCATCAATTAAATTTCTTTGAAACTTCATCAAACCAATGTAAACCATATGTTCTACAGGCACTGTTAAAAAAATGGCATCCTTTAAAAATAATCTCACACAGGTTAGTACTTTATTTTTAAATTGTGTAATTGAGAATTAATTTTCTAAAGAGTGAGTTCAGTCTTCTAAAAACCTACAGCCAAGAGTCAAGGAAAATGCCACCCTTCCTATCTGTTAACTCAATAACAGACCTCTGATCATAAATCTTTGGGTTTCATTTACCACAAGTAATGATCAGTCTGTTGAGTGTGTTTATTTCTTGCAAAGAGGTGACCGTGATTTATTCTGAGTGAAACTGAGGCTCAGGCTCTTATTTTAGTCTATTTGACTGAGAGGTTTCTATGTCCATAAAACTCTCGTGGGAAAACAACAGAAATCATAGGGACATCTTCACACCAGGGTGTTGTGACTCTCTGTTGTTTCTTAATCACTAAGCACATCTCAGAACCAGCAGCACAGAGGAAAGATAAGTATCCAAGAAAGCAGGAGGCTGTGTGGTGTGGTAGAAAGGCCAGTGGAATAGAAGTCAGACAGACCTGAGTCCTAAACCTGACTTGTGCCCTTGGTAACGGTGGGCATGCCCTTCATCAAATGCCTAAGACCTCTCCAATAGTTTTCTCCTCAATCAGATACTGGTATTTGTTCTGTTTATCCCCACCGAGTTACAAATTTCAAATATAATATTGCATATTAAAGTTTCCTGTAAATTTTTGTCCTTTGTCTTCTTTATAATCACTGGTCTTAATTCATGTTTTCTTATTGTTCTCATATTTGACTAAAACAAACTTTTCTAGTGCTGCCACTGCCTTTATTTAGTTAATTGCTTCCTTTGTTTATCTCTTTCTGTAATCAAGGATTCCCCAATTCATCCAATTCAAATTCAGCCAACCAATGCTCATTCATTCAACCCATACCACAACACAATAGTTTTCATAGGACACCAATTTCATCTCACCTCTTCCTTGATTAAAATCTTTAATAGCTTCCCATTTTCAGACCATGATCTCCAAAGGGGGATGTAAGAAATCATATTTTAATGTTGAGAAAATACTGGACCATACACTTGTATTTGTTTCTTTATCTAAAACATAAGAAGAAATTAATTCTTGACTTGTCTTCATGGCATAAGATATACCAGGAAGTCAGTACCATCTCTGAATACTCCCCTAATAACTGTCTCTGTCTTTATGTAACATTAGGACAACGAAGACCATGTTTATGAGAAAAAAGACTCATGAAGTTTTCATAAAGAAGTATAAAAGTGGGGTCATCACGGAAGGCTTTCCAGGGGTAATTTTAAGAATGACTTGCAAAGGTACCACTGATTATTCCCAGGGCAGCCTACCCAACAGACTTCTAGAAAAAGATCTAAGTGCCTGAAAAAGGGAGCAATGTCTTATCACATCACTTCTTTATCTAAAAAATTTTAGTAGATCTCTATTATCTGAAGGATAAAGTTCTAGTCACTTAGTCTGCAATCAAGACTCTCCTTAATATAGCCAAAACTACCATTTCTATCTTGTCTCTAAAATTTTGGTATAACTATTCCACCCAAAGCAATTTTTTGTTATCAAAGATTACTCACCTCCTTGTGACTACCTGCTCTTCTTGTCACTCTCTCATTAATTTTATTTTTCTTTCAGTTTTATTGAGATATAATTGACATATAGCACTGCATAAGTTTAAGATGTACAGTATAACTTGACTCACATGCCGTGTAAAATGATTGTCACAAGTTTAGTTAACATTCATCGTCTCACATAGATACAAAAAAAGGAAGAAAAAAAAGAAAAAGTGTATTTTTTCTTGTGATGAAAACTTTTAGGATTTAAGCTCTTAGCAACTTTTAAACATCCCATATATTGAAATTAACTATAGTTATCATGTTTATATGACATCTCCAGTATTTATTTATCTTATAACTAGAAGTTTGTACCTTTTGACCTTCTTCATCCAATTCTCTCACTCCCTACAAATCTGATCTTTTTTTCTATGAATTTTTTTATTATTCCACATATAAGATCATCTAGTACTTGTCTTTTCCTGTCTAACTTATTTCATTTAGCATGATGCCCTTAAGGTCCATCCATGTTGTCATAATGGAAGGATTTCCTTTCTTTTTGTGGCTGCATAGTATTCCAGTGTGTGTGTGTGTGTGTGTGTGTGTGTGTGTGTGTGTGTGTGTGTACGTGCACGCACAGCACATTTTCTTCTATTTATCTGTTGATGGACTCTTAAATTGTTTCCATATCTTAGCTATTGTAAATAATGCAGCCACAAATATGGGGGTACAGATATCTCTTTGATGTAGTGATTTTGTTTCCTTCGTATGTATATACCCAGAATTGAAATTACTGGATCATATGATAGTTCTATTTTTAATTTTTTGAGGACTCTCCATACTGTTTCCCCATTTTTTTCTTTGATTTTAACATTCTACCCCTCATCTGAGGTCTACTTTAAGCCCTGCCTCTGTGAAGCTCATTCTAACCTTTTGATCCGCTATGTTGGCTCTTTTCTCGGAACTTCTCTGTAATAGGCCTGTGTAACTCCAAATGAAAATGGTCATATAATTTATCACCCAATCTGGGACACTTGAGAGTGAATTGAAACAGCCTTAATAAATTTTCCAGGACATCAGGTATAAACTAGGACTGTTGTGGAAAAAGCAGTGGCCCCCAGTGATAATAATGTGGAATACTCTCCCAGTGATGGGAGAGCACAGAAAAAATCTTCCAGCCATCCTAATGTCAAATTTTGCTCTAAAGTCAGAAAAAGGCTATAATATATGAAAAACTGATAAGTGGAATTTCAAATAATTTTTCGTTTTATTTTATGGTTTACTTGGGGCTCTCTTGACTTGCTTGTATTTTCAGGGAAGTATAGGGCAATTACACTGTAGGCAATCATGAACCTTCACCTCAAGCCAATAGACACAGACACATGATACAGTGATTTGGTGCCTTGGTACCCTCTGGGTCTTTGACCCTCACATTAGTCAGTTG
Organism: Suricata suricatta; assembly: GCF_006229205.1. Lineage (NCBI taxonomy): Eukaryota > Metazoa > Chordata > Mammalia > Carnivora > Herpestidae > Suricata > Suricata suricatta. Next base: position 119,712,428 of record NC_043702.1, on the reverse strand, counting down.
TGCCTGGTATAGAACATCCACACACTGTTTTCACTGTCAGTTCTCAGAAGATATTTCCAAACTTGCAACAAAGGAAATCTGGCCTATTCTTCATAATGTCCCTTTATGGTTATTTTATGCTGGATCAAATAAAGCACTGCCTCTTCAAAGAACTGCCATCAGTTACTGGGCACCATTGTTTCCTTCAAGCCTGCTCTCCTTAGTGGGTAGTGAGAATGCCCAGGGGGAACCACTGGTTCTGGTATCTCTTACCTAGCACCAAAGTTTTCCACAGGGCACAGTTCCAAGAGACCAAAGCTGTTCTGATGTGAATGCACATAGAACATTCTGCCTCACCCCCGTTTTTTACTATATTCTGTTAGTGTAATGGTTTCTTCAGGTATATTTAGAATTTTTTTCTTTTCTCTAGCATTCACCTCCACCTCTTCTGGACTCTGTCATGAGTTCATTACAGATATGGGCAGGCACAAAACTTGGAGGAAGTTGTCATAATAAGAAAACAAACCTTCCCATCACCTAAGAATTTGCTACAGAATCGAACTCTTTCTTGAAAATGGATTAGTCCTGTCCCAGGTAGGATTGTCAGATAAAAAACAAATATTTTACTGGAAATAATTTATTGTTTATCTGACATTCAAACTTAACTGTATGTCCTGTGTTTATACTTGCTAATTCTAATAAACCTACTCCCAAGGGACTCCTCAGTCTTTCATAGTTGTCCTTTGGGAAATCCAGTTAAGACTCAAGCCAGAAGTCCAACTATATTTGTTTATATCACACCAATGTTTGTCCAGTTTATTTCATGGTAGACCAAATTATGTAAAGGAAACAGCCAAGAATATGAAGGATGACATAGGAGAATCACATTGGAAATACAAATATGCCCTGTGTTGGGAAGGAGATCGATTTTATGCTAAAAAGGAACTGACCACTTACTGTCTTAAGTGACCATTGCCTGTCATCATTTACTAGGCAGCAAAACGTACAGAGGCACCACCTCCAAGCCTGTGAAAAAGGCTGAGATTGGGAGAGTATGTTAGAGAGGTAAGAAAGAAACCAGGGGAGTATGATATCTTGGAAATGGACAGGTGAGTGGAGGGAGAGATTGCCAGTGTCAAATGCTGTAGGTTGGCCAAGTAAGATGAGTGCCATTGAATTTAGCAATGTGGAGGTCAGTGGTGATGTTAATAGGAGCAGTTTTGGTGGAATGATTGTGATTGAAATGAAAGCATAAATGGAGGATGTTCAAAATAAATCAAGAGGAGAGCAACTAGGGACAGAAATCACATATGACTAGTTTGAGGAGTGGAGAAATAAGGTGATAGCTGGAAGGAGAGGTGGGATTTGAGGGATGGTTTCCTAAGCTGGAGGAAAAAATAAAACACGAGGTGTTTAAATGATGATAGACTGATTCCTCTGAGATGGAGGACTTGATGGAAGAGAAGGAAAGAAGGAAGGGAATTCCTGGAGCAATGGCCTTGGTTGACAAGAGCAGATTATATTCAAAGCCATGTGCAAGGGCTGGCCTTAGAACACAAACACACAGAAGTGCATCCATGGTAACAAGAGGAAATGAAAAGTATATGGTAAGGGGAAGATCAGGGTGGGACTTTGTAAAAATCTTCATTTGATGGCTTCTATTTTTTCAGTGAAATAGCAGACAATGTTATCAGTTAAGACTGAGGGCAGGGAAGAAGATACTAGAAGTCTGAGGAGAGTGGGAACGGTGTGACCAGTCATCTACACAGTAGGGGAATGACTGGAAGTTGGGAAATGTACTGTGATTAGCAGCTGACAATGTAAGGACCACTTGAAATTCACAATTCTGAATTAAAAGGAATGCCAGTGAGCAAGGTTTAGTGGCTTTCCAACCATGACCAGCCCCAGGGGTGGAGTCAGAGTAAGAGGTAGAGAGTGAGATTTACACAGCTTTGGGATTAGCCAAGAGAAACCAATGACGTAGCGTTCAGTGACTCATCTGTAAAGTAACAATGGTCAGTACTTATACCTAGAATAGGTCTCCTTCCTGGTGCAAAGGCACAACCCTGAAACTGTGAACTGCCAACAGACCCTTGATGGTAACCCTTAGTAGAATCCTTGCCCATTGCCTGAGATAAAAAAAAAAATTATTGTAAGCACACATGGACAGTCCTCCAACTGTGCTAAGAAGGTGATATGGTGGAGATGCAGCCCCTCATAAGAAACCCTTTTATTCTTTTCCACTCATTAGCACTTCATATTTTTTTTTTGCATTTTGCTGACTAGGATCAAGATGGAAAAAGTGGGTTGGTTTTAGCTGGGGGTGGTGGTGGAATTTTCCCTGCCACATTTCAATGCTTCGTGCTTTCCTATATTAGAGCATTGCTGTTTCAACAATCAATCTTGATTGTTGATGAGAATAGAAATAATGTATGGTCACTGGTGGCTCTGAAAATTTCTGCACATTGATTGATCCATCAACTACCCTTGTCAAACTTCCACTCTGTAAGGGCCCTGTCTGGTATGAATGTAAGTCACATACTTGGTATGACTTTGTATTGGGTACATAATATGCACCAAAAACCTTTATATCTAACTGGTGGATGAGAGAAAACTTTTCCCCAGGGATTCAGAAAAAAGCTAGAGTCTGGGTAGTTAGGGCAGGCTTCAAAAAAGTAAGTCTTGAGGTGTAGATGCAGCTAGATTGAAAAACAAAGGGAAACCACTCTGGAGAAGGTATTGGTATAAAGATTTCTTAAAGAAAGGCTGAAGGTAGTCTTCTTGAAAACAACTGAGCCAAATCCTAAAATCAATTTTTAAAATTTTTTAATGTTTACTTATTTTTGAGAAAGAGAGAGATAGAGCATGATCATGGGAGGGGCAGAGAGAGAGAGAGTGAGACACAGAATCAGAAGCAGGCTCCAGGCTCTGAGCTGTCAGCACAGACCACAACTAGGGCTTGAACTGACAAACTGTGAGTTCATGATCTGAGCAGAAGTCAGAAACTTAAACAACTGAGCCACCCAGGTGCCCCGAAATCCTAAAAGCCTAAGAAATTTTGCCTTTATCTTTGAGACAATGGAAATGGAAAACCATTTAAGGTTTTAGCAAAGTGTTGTGAAATACTCTATTGCTATGCTCTTGATGGTGCCACAATTTACAGTCTCCATCCATATTTTTAAAGCATTTGTGTCATCAGTATTAAAACCAATTCCACAGCAGATATTCTTGTGTATAAGCCTTTGTGCACACTCCTAATTGTGCTGCCAAATTATTAGGTCTAAGTGCATAAACATTTTTTTAGTGTTTCTGATCTAATTGAAAAATTACCATCCAGAAAATTTGTACTAATTACTTGCACAACATTTGTGCATGAAATGTATTTTTCCCAGAAATACAGCTCAGTATTTTTATATATTTTGCCTATTTGTGGGGGGAGAAAAGGATGTTTCCTTATTTCCGTGTTGATTGCTTTGAGAGTGAGATGGAGTTTTCACATACACATATATATACACACACACACATATATATACACACACACACACATATATACATATATGTATATATATATGATCATTTGGATTTTTAAAAATTTTTTTGCCGTGAAATACATTTTCCACCATTTTTCTTTTCTTATTTCTAAAGTTTATTTATTTTGAGAGAGCAAGAGAGAGCCCAGAGAGAGGGCAGAGGAAGGGCAGAGAGAGAAAGGGAGAGAGAGAATCCCAAGCAGGCTCTGTACTCACAGCGCATGAAACCCCATACAAGGCTTGATCCCACAAAGCATGAGATCATGACTGAGCCTAATCCAAGAGTCAGACAGCTAACCAACAGAGCCACCCAGGTGCCCCCACAGTTTATTTTTATATTGGGAATATTCATTGTTTTCCAACTGTGTATATTTATGTGCATACATATTTACAAATATGTATATATATATATACATATAATATATGACCCAAATGTTTCATTCTTTTTTTATTTGCTGCTTGCTTTTTAACTTAGTCTATAGAAATTCTTCATATAAATTAATTTTTAAAAATCAGTATTTTAAAAACTTCTTTGGGCGCCTGGGTGGTTGAGTCAGTTAACTGTCCAACTTTGACTCAGGTCATGATCTTGCAGTTCATGAATTCCAAGTAGGGCTCGGTGCTGGCAGCTCAGATCCTGGAACCTACTTCAGATTCTGTGTCTCCCTCTTTCTCTGCCCCTTTCCTGCTTGCACACACGCACACACACACACACACACACACTCACTCACTCACTCACTCACTCACTCTTTCTCTCTCTCTCAAAAATAAACATTAAAAAAATTTTTATAAACTTCTCATTTATGACAACTGGAATGATTTTAAAAAATTCTCCATCAAAGATTATATGTTTAATTATCCATATTTTTTTCAAGCATTTTGTGGTTTTCCTTTAAAAGAAATGAAATGCAATCCATCTGGAATTTATCTTACTGTAGAATGTGAGGTAGAAATCTACTTCTATTCTTGTTCTTCCCCTCCAATGTCTAGCTAGTTATCTTAACCCTATTTAGGGCTACTCTTTCATTGATGATTTGAAATGTCATCTTATCACATTTTAAATCACTATGCATACTTAAGTATGCTTCCAGGTTTTCTATTCTGCTTTATTGTTTTGGCTTATTTTGGCAATAGTATCAAACCGTTTTCATCAGCGTACCTTTATAATGCAATTTTATATCTGTCAGGAAAGACTCTCCTTGTACTTTCCTTTTCAAATCTTTTCTTTGGAGGGTGGGGTAGGGTGTCAGTCACTGTTCATATATGTTTATTTTTCCCAGGTAAACTCTACAATCATCCTGACAATTTATAAGCAATTTCTTTAATATATTGATTGACAACATCAATATTATATTGTACTGCTATATTAAATGTACAGATTCATTTGGTAAGAATTGGAACACTTAGAATATTAAATATCCTAATCAAGTATTATGGCACACCTCCCCATTTATCCAGATCTTTTTCTTAAGGCCCTATTTCTTCACAAGCCCTACAAATGTATTGAATTTATTCCTACATATCTTCTATATTTTTTAATTGTTACAGCTTATGGAATTATTTCTATTATATTTTAAGCTCGTAGATTCTAGGAGTAGAAAACCTATGTACTTCAGACATTTCACTTTTCTTGAGAATTTGTCTTCCTGTGGCTTACTTCTCTTTACTGGAATAGCTCAGATCTTACCTAGAGAAGCAGCTCAGAGAAGTAGACAAAGCTTTGGGTTGAAACCATGCTTTTGACTTTTACTTCTGTACCTTAGTAACCGCATAACCTTGAACCAGTTAGATCACTGGATCTGAGCACCAGTTTCTTCATCTGTAAAGTGGGGATAATAAAACTAATCTCATGGGTTCATTATGGGGATGAAATGAAGTAATATGTGCTAAACATTTACTAGGTTCTTGTCCCTAGAAAGATGCACTCAGCACAGGTTTAATAAATGTTGTTTAAATGAAGTTGCTTTTACAACACCAAAGACTTAATCATCCATTTCCTACATAAAAGGTAGCTACTTTTTTGCATGGACCTCAAGCATATTGTAGTATAGAGGTGGAATGTAAGGAAAGGTATTAAGCAGGCTGTGTTGTAGCCTATGAACAAGTAATATATTGTATCATTTATCTTGAATGTATCATAGATAAGCTGCTATATAACGATTGCCACTTCAGGTAGCTGTGAACTTAGGTGATCAACTAGTTGTTACTTAACCTTCTAATTGCTGTATAAGTCTAATTACCTGAAATAGAAGTTGGGGTTTTGATTTTTTACTTTGCTTTTCTGTTTGGAGTGTCATTGTAACTACTGTATTGTAAATGATGGAAAATAATTGCATATGTTAAAAAAATATGAAACTTTATAAAGCAAAAAAATAAAATAAAATAAAAAAAGAAGGGAAAAAAAAGAAAATAAATAAATAAATAAATGTTGGTTAAGCAAATACTGTCAACAGAGTCATAGTCCTTTTAAAGTCAACTGTGAGTGGTTTTCCCTCACAGTTTTTCAGAGAAGGTAATCCCATAATAGATAAAGCTCTAGCAAGTAAGTTTTTATCTAAAATCTGGTGTCATGGAGATGCCTGCACAGATGGCATGATTGGAGGGACCCAGGAACTGTCACTCATGCATACTTTCCAACCTTTTGTCCAAAACATTTGAAATGGAATTAGAGAGCCTGCTGCATCAAACAATGTTCTCTTCTTGGGATTCCTTTAAAAAACATAATTACACTAGGATACTAATAATTTTGTCTAAATTATTTTATCGAATCCTTTTTGTGTGTATATGTGTAAAGGTGAGACCCAAGGACAATGATACTACCTCTGGAGTTTACGGAAAGAGAAGACATACACACAAAGAGGGACACCAAATATTAATTTTGCTTGCATGACGTTTTCTGCTATAATTGCTCCGAGAAAGGGAATCCATTTTCAAATGAAAAACTCTCATTTTCAGCCCAGGGTATTTCCTATTAGTCAGCTATCATCATGGCTTATAAATCTCCCCATTGTAAGTTTGCTGAGTATACAGCAATCCTCCAGAGGCTATTCAGCCCTTGGTAAGTTTATGATTTTCACAATTTCGGGAACAGAGGGTGGAGAGGTAAGATACATAAAGCAAGAGGTTGGGGGAAACAGCTTACGTCCTTTGTCCTGCCATGTTAGTCACTGAGGACTGTTGTCTGATTGCTATGGAAAGTGTCTTCTTAAAACAAATCTTGTTTGAGAATTGTTTTTCCGTTGTCTAGACAAGTCAAGTATATTAGTAATTTTCTTGTTACTGACCGAAGTTTGGAAACAGTTAATGTTAAGGACCCCAGTGAACTTTGGACCTTTCTAAATAGGACTTTGAGCCTTCTATCCTGTATGGGAAACAACTTTGTAAGGTATTAGCCACAATCAATGAAATACCAAGTATTTTCCACTAAAAACATGTCAGTATCGATGATCACATTTTAAAATTCTAAGCAAACAATGTATCCGAATTTCAGGGACTTGTCCCATGTCTTACTTTCATGTTTTACTGACATGGAAGTTAGAACAAAACTCTAAAGCCTCTTGTCTACAATGCTGATCTATTCTGTTGCCCGTATCCTTTTTCATGGCAAATCACAAGTATCCATCCACCCACCCATCCTATCATTCAGCCAGTAAGAATTGAGAATATACTTAAGAGCATAGGTATATGCTTGGTAGTATAGATGTCCCAAACTGTTTACATTTGCCATGGACAAAGAAGATATGTTAAGACTCATATCTCTATTCCCTTGTACAAAAGAATCTCTATTGTCTCTACTTATAGTTCATTCATTCTCATCTTTTATTACTTCCTTCAGTTTCAGTTGGGCTTCTGTGTCACCATTTCACTCAATGGACTGACCACTTCATATTTCCAAATCCAAGGGTACTTTTCTGTCCTTATATTATACAACTTCACAGGAGTTTATGACTGCCTTGTTAAAACCCTCTCTTCTCTTGCCTTCTATGATGCTACACCTTCCTGGTTTTTGTCCCCATCTCATTCCCTGCTCAATTTCAATCTCCTTTCTCAGTTCATACTGCTGTGATAACCATCTTTAAATGCACCCAGAGCTCTAAAGCCTTCATCACCTCTTAATCTTCACTACTCAGTATCTTATCTACTCCTACCATGTATAAGCCAATGACTCGCAAGTTATTTTCTTTCCTTTCTACTGAGCTCTGCTCATATGCAAAGCATCTCTTGAAATCTTCACTTGTATGGCTAAACATCTCCTTAAAATACATTTGGAAAAAAGAAGCTTGTGATCCTTATTTTCCTTCTTGACCTCCCTGTCTCAATTCATAGCACCCAGTCATTTGGTTGCTTGGACACAAACAGGAATCACTGTTATTTTTCTCCCTTTCCCTATTCCCACATATGATCCATAAACAAGTGATATTAGCTCTACCTCCAAAACAAATATTAAATATGAGCCATTTTTATTTATTTCCACTGCTACAATCCTAACCCAATCCTAAAATGGTCCCTTATTTATTTCATTCCTGTCTCTTCATAGTTGATTCTACATAATTGTCTTTTAAAAATATAAATCAAACTTCCCATTCTAGCTTAAAACCTCTAATGGTTTTCAAATACTGCTGGAAAATAATCTATCACAAATTTGTATAAATTTTCTTCTGCCCTATAAGGGACTATATTATCTTGCCCTGTTTATAATTCCAACCTCAGCATATCCCATTCCCCCCCTCCTTTGTTCACTACAAACACTACAGGCACACTGTCATTCTTTTTGTCGCTTGAATGAGGAATGTGCATTTAATTTTTCACTCTAAACTCTTGTCCCCATACCTTTACACCCCCAGCTTCTTGGCATCCTTCAGGTGTCTGCTCAAATGTGCTCACCTTCTTAAAGAGACTTTTTTTGGTGTGTGTGGTGATGGATTTTTTGGGGGGTTTTTTTCTGTTTATTTATTTATATTTTTAACATATGCAATTATTTTCCATCATTTACACTACAGTAGTTACAATTACACTCCAAACAGAAAAGCAAACCATTCTAAGCTATGTAGACTTTCTTCCCTCACCTTGTCAATGTCCATAACCTGTATTTCTGAAAGCACCTTGTGCAATTATGTTTACTTGTTTATTGTCTACCTTTCCCTCTCTGGAATGTCATGTCCATGAGGTCTTGAAACTTCAGTTGTCTTACTCACTGCTGTATCCTTAGTGCTTAGAATAGTGTCTTGCCCATAAAAGGCTCTTAGTCTACATTAGTTAAATGGATGAGCAAAAGATCCTTTAGCTGTTTGCCATTGCATAAAGAATAATATCCAGGGTACTTAATACCTTGGACTTACAAGCTTCTCACTGCTTCCTTATCTGTCTAGCCTTATCACTCACTACACAGATTCACTCTGAACTCTTCTTGGCTTTGACTTGTAATGTCCCTATTTGCCACTCCATATGCTGCTCTCTGTCCTCGGATGCTCTCCCTGCTCTGTATCCATCTCTGCCTGGCTCATTCCTACTTACATTTAGGTCTTAGCTGACACTCCATTTGTTCTGTGATCATGGTTGGTAATCTTGCCAAACTGCTTCCGTTCAGACGAGAAAGCTTGGAGTCCACATTTAGAAAGTTCAGAGGTCTCTTTGTGTTCTTGGAATTGGGTGTTTCCATGAATGTCAATAATAAGACAAACATTGGTGGTTTTGACTGAGACAATGGTGTGACAATTCCTAATAAAGCCTTATTTTATTTATTTATTTACTTACTTTTAAGTAAGATTTATGCCAAATGTGGGGCTTGAACTCATGACCTTGAGATCAAGAATCGCATGCCCTACTGACTGAGCCACGCGGGCACCTCAAAGCCTTGTTTTAAATAGCCTATTGCCATAGCAATCAGAAAATAATCCTAGTGACTAATGTAGCAAAAAAAAAATTTAAGGTTAGGTTAGGCAAGGTGTTTCCTATGCAAACTGATGATTTTTGGTTTCTTACTTTTCTGCCCATTGGTCCCTCAGCTCTTTGCTACATGTTTCCTAAGTGATCGTGTTGGTGAATTGATCTCTAATCACCAAATTTCATGAACATATTTCTAAGTCAAATTCAGATATCTGATTAATTTAAGCTGGACGATAGCCTTGAAATTGAGAATGGGAATTTGTTATTTGTAAAAAGTCTATCTTTCTCCAGGGCAGACAACTGAGGCAGAAAAAAAAAAACAATAACAAGAAAACATCATCATATTTACATGTTCACTATGGTCTTGCAGGTTACCTTTTCTGGACTTCCAGACTACATTAAGTTTCTCCTGCTCTGTGTACTAATGCTTCTTCTATCACAAAGCTTAGTACATTATAGTTATTTTTCTACTTATCAATTAGCAAATAAAATCTTGGACATGGCCATAATATACTTAAAGGCAACATCTTATTCTGATTGGGATTTAATAAATATTTGTTGAATTTGTTGAATGGATGGATTAATGAAGATTAAAAGTAAATAAGTCAACGTGGAATATCACAAGATAGTCTATGAGTAATGTGAATTACAGAGTCAGAAGAATGTCCTCAAGTTCAGAATAGGTAAAAATCACTGGGCTGAAGTAGTTATGGGAGGCTTTGTAGGGGGTGAGACAAGAACTTGGCTTTGGAGGGTGGATACAGTTGAGTGACTGTATACAGTTGAGTAGAGAAAGGATACTATCCCAGAAACAATCAGTGGCAAGAGAGGGCTTAGGCAAGAGGCACATGGCCAGTGAGTGGACAACTACTATGGTTGAGCTCTGATGAGGGAGAGCTTTGATGCCCAGGCTAAGGAGTCAGAGCCTTTTTCCTAAAGACAATAGGAACACATTAAAAAATCTTTAATTGTACAAGTGATAGGCTGCAGATTCAATTTAAGGAAAATGTATCTTGTCTTGGAATTCTGAATGTTTTGGAAGGAGGAGGAACTGGAGACAGAGAAACTAGTTTGGAGTCTCCCATTAGGTGTAAAGGGAAGGCTTAGATTTGGCAAGTGACTTGGAAAGGCATATTTAGAGGAGAAGGATACCAGCCAATGGTGGTGATACATGTTAGGGAAGTGGTGAGCCACAAGTCCTTTTCTTCAAAGAGTAAGTGTGCTTGAATTCCTGGTGGCCTTTGTGGATTCCTCTCCCTATATTCTTTACGTGCACTGAATCTCAACACCCTTTATCAATTCTAAATGAAGACCCTAAAATCCTTAAGATTGGATTCCTTTCACCCTTTGTCCCTCTCTCCCTTACACTCTCCCTCCCCTCCTTCATCTTTCCCTTCTTTCCTTCCTTCCTGCCTACCTTCCTTGCAGTATAATAGATATACTCTAGTGGGCTGGAAACTCAGGCAGAAGCTGATGCTGCAGCCTTGAAATAGAATTTGAAGAAATTCTGGGAAACCACAGTTTTTGCTCTTAAGATCTTCAACTGATTGGACATTTTTGAAGGTAGTTTCCTTTACTTAAGGTCAACTTATTTTGTATAACTATAGCTTCGTTTTTAAAAAGTTGGATATTGACATTGGTACAATACAGAGAACTTTATCAGATTTCATCAGTTTTATAGGCTTTCCTGTGTGTCTCTATGAGTGTGTGTGTGTGGATACAATTTTGTCACATGAGTAGATTCATGTAACCACCACCACAGTTGAGATAGAGAACTTTTCAACCACACAGCTCTCTTTTGCTGCCACTTAATAGTTATACCACACCCTTATCCAACTCTCCATCCCAAATCATAGGCAACCACTAATATGTTCTCTATTTGTATTATTGTGTTATTTTAAAATGTTACATAAATAAAATCATACACTACGTACCATTTGAAGATGGCTTCTTTATTTTACTCAGCATTAATTCTCTTGAGATCATCTATGTTATTGCACGTATCAATCAAATTATATAGCTTACAACTATGTTTCTTTTTATTTCTGAGTAGTATTCCATTGAATTAATGAACCACATTTGTTTGTTCAAGGACATTTGGGCTGTTTCCAGATTTTTGTAAATGAAGTTTCTACAAACATTCATATACCAGTTTTCCTTTAAACAGATATATGTTTTTTTCGTTTGTCTGGGTAAGTGCTCAAAGTTCAGTTGCTGGGTTGCATGGTAAGTATATGGTTAGTTTAAGAAACTGCCAAACTATTTCCAGAATGTCTGTACCAATTTATAATCCCACCAGCCTTAGACTACTCTTTCCTCCTAAGCTCCAGACTTTTCTTCCACTTGTCTATTAAGTAAATTGACCTGGATGTCTTACATCCTCAGACTCAGCTTGTAAAACTTTAGCTCATTATCTTCCCCTACACACCAATAATCCAGTATTTTTTGTGTGGACTAACATAACCCTTTACTACACAAACCAAACACTGACAGCCGCCCAGATTCCTCTCCCATGAACTCTCTTCTTCTCTCTCAAAATAAATAAACTTTAAAGAAAATTATTAAAAAAAATTAAATCCACCACTTGGGTTGATCCATTTTATCTTCTGTTTCTCAAACAGAGGGGAAGACAAATCATCAGCCACCAGAAATTATGACTATCTGTGTTCACATAAGGATGTCCTAATGAGGTATTATAGTCAAGTTAAGAAAAGGCATTTTAGAGTGGGTATAGTAATGCTTGAAGCATAGAGAAATGAAAAAGACTAGCTGGTCACCTATAAGTAGGTCTGAGTTGCCAAATAAACTCAAATGCCTCTGTGTGGTTGCAGATTGGAAAAGAGAGACCTACTCTTGACAGAGCTCTAGACTCAGGTTTGGGTAGAAACTGCAAATTAATTCTACTATATCTGTAAAGCAACTTATTTTAGCACTGTGGACAATCATATGTAGCATCATCTGCTGCCTTAGATCCCAAGCCAGTTATACTAATTTGTAAAATAGTCACTAAAATAGTCACCTAGGAGTTTAGTTATTGAGAATTGTGCCTTGGTGACACAGTTAGATTTCTGAAGGAAATTTACAAGTTGTTCATGGGATGGGCCATAGCATACTTGCTTCCACTCAGCACTTTGGGCGTTCAATAGCATCTGAGAGTGTAGTGTTGCCAGCTACACTTATCTGGAATCAACCACATGACTCTAGGCATCAAACTGGGTTGTCCTTGTCCAAGGAACAGTTATCCTTGGATCAATCCTCAGAGTCATGATTTAACACAAATCAAACTGATATTCTGAAATTACGTCCTGCTGAGAAGTGAAATAAATACACAACACAGAGTCCGGTGGCAATCTACTTAGCGGCTTCCCAGAGATCACCCTCTTCCAGTCTTCCTTTCTAGCTGGATAGCCAATTTTACTTCTGGTGGAAGAGACACTGATGCTTTTGCTCTGAGTATACAAGTCTATTAAGAAGCTGCTTATGTGGAAAGAAATCACTAGTATAACGTCTCTAGGGACTGTGTAGTGTGACTGCTTGGCATAATCGTAGGTGAGGAAGCCAACTCAGCTTTGTAACAATAGGGAATATGTTCAGGAAATCCCCCATTTAAGCTCATTTCCAACTGGTTTTGTTCAACTAGTGCCATGGGACTTTGGAGTCCTTGCAAGTGAGAGCCATTATTACTGTTATATCCTTAATTATTACCAGGGCCATCAGGCTACTGTGACTGCATCCAGAGACATGGAGGAAAGAACCCACTTGTCCTCCCTTGGAACACAACTCATTTCCAATGCCATTTTTCTTCCCAGCTACTCAGGATCCAGCTTTGGTTTTCCTATGGATATACTGGATATATAGCGAGCCTCAGAAAGTGAGGCTGGAGGTCTGGACTTCATGGTTTGCCATAGACCCAACTAATCTCCTGAGAAGTTTGTCCAGCATAGGCCCAGATACCTGCAAATTTTTCGGGAAAGAGCTCACTGTCTGAATTCTTTCTATGTTAGCTTTCCATTGCTGCAGTAATAAGTGATCACAAATCTAGCAGTTTATAACACAAATGTATTATCCTAAAGTTCTGTAGGTGGGAAATCTGACACAGGCCTTACCCAGTTAAAATCAAGATGTCACAGGGCTGCATTCCCTCTTTGAAGGCTCGAGGGGGAGATCTGTTAACTTGCTCATTTGAGCTGTTAGCAGAATTCAGTTCTTTGTGCTTTTAGGATGATGTGCCAGGCTTTCTTGCTTATTGTCAACTAAGTGCTTTTTGCAGTTTCTCAAAGCTACCCACATTTCTTGGCTTGTGATTCTTTCCTTCATCGTCACCACCAACTGTCGTGGATACACTTACTCTCTCACTTCAAATGTTCTGTCATTTCTTTACAACCTAGCTGGGAAAAATTTTCTGCTTTTAAGGTCTCATGTGATTAGACTGGGTTCACGTGGGCAACCCAGGGCAACCTCACCATCTCAGGGTCAGCACAATCCCTCTTGCCATGCAATGTTACATACAAGATTCAAAGATTAGAGTTCAGGTATTTGGTGAGAGGGGTGTCAATCACTCTGCCTACTACATTATCTAAAGGTAAGGATTCATTTTTGATATATTGAACAAATATTTATTTAGTGCCTACTATATACAAGACAATCTACAAGGCACTGGATGCTCTGTTCTGCTCCACTTGTGAACTGTAAGAGGTGATAGAGAATTTGCGGATTGAGCAAATTTCCTACTGAATTTTCTCTTGAGCCACATGCACATTGTCCATAAGGAGAAGGGGGCTGGGAAGGAGCTGATGACAGAGGAGACTCTTAGACAACCATAGTAGTTGTGCATGGTCATCTGTCTCCAACTCCCAGGCTGATCCAATTCACTTTTCACAGGTTGGAGGCTGAGTGTGAAGTGAGCAATTATGACTTGGAAGTACTACTGTGAACGTTATCTTTAATTCAGAAAGATTAGTTGATGTAACAATACATAAAAACTTCAATGGGTGGGGCCCCTGGGTGTCTCAATTGGTTAGGCATCTGACTTCAGCTCAGGTTATGATCTCACAACTTGTGGGTTCGAGCCCCGCATCGGCCTCTGTGCTGACATCTCAGAGCCTGGAGCCTGCTTCAGATTCTGTGTCTCCCACCTCTCTGCACCTTCCCAACTTGTGTTCTGTCTCTCTCTCAAAAATAAATAATAAAAAAAGCTTCAATGTGTGCTAGGTGTCATGCTAGCATGCATACATATAGGTTTTGTTCTATGAGAGCTAACAATGCAGGGCAGGAGATGTGGCACTTCAAACAGTTCAGAGTTAAAAATACCAATTGTGGCCAGAGCCTCTCGTTGATTAATGGATTCTACATTTGATCTGAGCCAAAAGGCTGAGAAACAATCATTAATTAATGGATTCTAAATAAAAGACAGCACTGTCATTATGTATCTTTCTCTGTTATCTGTCACTTCTTTGAAAAAGAAAATCTAGGAGAAGTTATGTCAAAACGTAGTACTCAAACACTGACATCGTCAAATGCTGCTGAAATTGTGGAGCAACAGGAACTCTCATTCATTGTTGCTGGGCATATAAATGGTACAGCCACTTTGGAAAGCAGTTTGGAAGGCTATTTCTAAAAAATGAAATATATCCTACCATATGATGCAGCAATCACACTTTTACATGAATTAAAAGCTTATGTCTACATCAAATTCTGCACATGGATGTTTATAGCAGCTGTATTCATAATTGGACACAACCAAGGTGTTCGTCACTAGGTAAATGGGTAAATCAATATAGCCCATTCATACAATGGAATATTATTCAGTGTTAAGAAGAACCGAGATACCAAGCCATGAAAGCATATGAAGGAAACTTAAATTAACTGAAGAGACCAGCTGAGCAGACTACATACTGTATTATTCCAGCTGTGTGGCACTCTGGAAAAGTCAAAACTACAGGGACCGTGGTTGCCAGGAGTTGAGAGGAGGGAGTGACAAACAGGTGGGCACATAGAATTTTTAGGACATTGTAACTATGTAACCTAATGTAAACTATGTACTTTGGGTAATGATATATCATTGCAGGTTCATTAATTGTGACGGGTGTGTCACTCTGGGGGAGAATGTAGATAATGGGGGAGACCATACCTGAGGAGCAGGAAGGAATTAGGAGCTTCTTACTTCCTGCTCAATTTTGTAATGAACCTAAAACTTCTCTAAAAAATAAAGTCTATTTGAAAAACTGCTGTTGTTGTGGGGCACCTGGGTGGCTCAGTGCATTGAGCACTGGCTTCAGCTCAGGTCATGATCTCACGGTTTGTGGGTTCGAGCCCCACATCAGTCTCTGTGCAGACAGCTCAGAGCCTGGAGCCTGTCTTTGGATTCTGTATCTCCCTCTCCCTCTGATCCTCCCTCCCTCCCTCTCTCTCTCTCAAAAATAAATAAAACATTAAAAATTTTTTAAATAAAAAAATAAATAAAAACTGCTGTTGCTACTATTATTGGAGCACCGCCTTCGTGCCAGACCCCAGGGTAGGCTAGGTTAGGTATCTCTTCTGTTCACAGCAATCCAATAAAATAGATATTATTAGTTTTGTTGCAAATGAGAAACCCGCTATTTGTGGGGGATTAAATTGATTTCTCAAGGCCATTCAGCTAATATGTGAGAATCTGAGATTCTAACTTTATCTGGATGCAAAAGCCAGCACTCTTTTTTCTTATACTATATCATTGTTCACTAATAAACAGCAATATATTTTCTTTTTTATAAGTACCACATGGGACACTGTATTTAACAATATAGGAGACACTTGGGAACAATCAATGAATTTACAAGTACAGAAATACCTGACTTAGGAAGTTAGAAAATAATAAGCATATGGCTGAGAAAAACAGGAAATGAGGAAATGTACAGGAAGTAGCTGAAAGTCTTTTCCAAAGAAAAATGCTGTTCAGAAATGTTATATTTAGAGGCTTCCAGCTTCCGGTTATGGAGTGATAGTTCCTATCAGACCAGCTCTGCCCCAGACAACAGACCACAGCCGTACATTCTGGACTCCTGAGAGCAACCTACAGCAGGTAGACATTGGAGGGGTCTCCGCATTTGAAAGAAGGGAATAGCACAAAGATGAAAGGATTTCCCATTTTTTCATATTTGGACCTCAGAACAAGCTAAAACTTAGATAGAAACTCTAAAATGTTATTGATCTGAAGTATCAGAAGGCAGAATTCAGGGCAGTCATAGGAGTAGGAAGGAGGGAATCCAGAAAATGAGACATCTGGCAGAAAGGGGGCCCCAAATGCTGGATATGTGTCCAACTCTTTATCTTACACGTACACCCGGCAGACATCAGGCATATGACTAAGGGTTAGAGAATTGAAGAAAGATTTCTGCTGCTGCCCATTGTAGACAGGCTCAAGTTTCAAGTTGGAATTCAATTAAGTTACCTGCCTGGTAGGAAGAAATATTCGTACTCTTCGGAAAATCCAGAGTCTCCACAATAAATAGGTCAAAATACCCAGGTGGCAACCAAAAATGACTACGCATATGAATAAACAAGAAAATGTGACCCCTTACTTTAAACAAGGCAATGTAATAGAGACTCAGATGTTCAAATTTGAGACAGTGACTTCAGAGCAGCTATTATAATCATGCTTAATAATGTAGGGGGGAAATATGGTCATAATTAACAACCAGAGAGGAAATTTCAGCATTCTGAGATTTTCTCAGCAGAGAAATGGAAACTACAAAAACAGGGAGAAATTATAGAACAAAAAAATATAGTATCTAAAATTAAAAATTCACCAACTGGACTCAACAGCAGATTAGAGAAGACAGAATAGAGTTCATGAACTTGCAGTTAGTTACATAAGAAGTATTCAATCTGAAGAACAGAAAGATTGGATACAATAGAAAAAAAGAAAAAGCAATGCATCAGACATGTAGAACTGATAATGTGGATGGTAAGATGAGACAAAGATGGTGTTCTTCTTGCTGGCTGTAACCCACATGTTCTAAGTGCATGCTTCCAGCCTATAGTAAATCTTCTGTTTTCAGGAAGATGTCAGATATTTGGCTCATAGTTTTCATTCTTTGTGGTCTGCTGTTCCTATCCTCAGTGGTTCATTCCCAGCTTTTAGCAAGCCTTTCCCCCCCATACCAGCCACTGCACTAATTGCTCTGTTCCTCCTTTTCTTTTATTCTCTTTCCTTGTAATTGACACCTTTCTATAGTGTTACACATGGCTTTCTATTTTTTGTGTATTTATTATAGGTTTGGGGTTTGAGGTTAGCATGAGGTTCACATATGACATCTGAAGGACAGAGTAGTTTATTTTAGGTTGATGGCCACGTAAGTTTGAACACATTCTAAAAGAACTTCTTTTTTACTCTCCCAACTTCACATTTTATGTGCGTTGTTATAATTTTTTTTCTTTTCTCTATTATGAACTGGGCTGTAGTGAACAACTTTTCATATGCTTATCTACATGGATATTTCTGGGTCAATGGGTAAAATTCTGATAGCTATTGGCCTTTCTTTCAGAACAGATTGTAACAATATTTACACTTAAGTAATATTTCACAACCTCTTACCTCTTCATTTGGACCATGTACCTGTCCTCACTCAGGCTGGTAGGAGCTCCATTTTGACTTCCCCATGCATCCACATCTCAGTATGGTCAGTAGCCATCAATCACAAGGGGCTATCTACTCTCCAGGACATCCTGTGAAAGACAAAATATTTGCTGAAAAATCTCTAGTCCTCTATCACCTTAACAATATCTCCCCACTTTTATACACAGAAAACACAAATAGAATCCATTTTCCAATATGGTGTGAACATGTGGATGTCAGACACCAAGAAAGATTTATTTTGAACCATGTATGTTTCAGCATCTCCTAAGGGCGGTGGCAGAGGATGGAGATGAAAAAAATAGGATGGAAGTCATTTTTCAAGATAAACCCTTTTAAGTCCATACTCTCTGAAACCAAAACGTGCCAATGGAGTTAAGCCAAACACTTCTGCTATCATCTCTCGGAATAACTTTATCAACATAATGCTAATAGCAATTTTCCTGTGTTTGGGTTATAGACCTTCCAAATTCTTGAGAGGCAAGTGGGGTAGAGATTAATTTTCTCATTTTACCAATGAAGAGACTGAGGTTCAGAGAACATAAGGGTCTTGCCCAGAGTCACACTGTAAATGTCAGAACAGGAATTTAAACACACATCTACATTCCAGTTGAATGGGCAAGAAAGGCTGAAGGCAGATCAAACAGCCCAGTAAACAGATAGCAGCAAATAGGGCTGCCTTTCTCCCGCCTCAATTTATGGAAGGGTAAGCAAAGTGCAGTGAATAAAGGAAGCCTTGAGTGAAGGAAAATTAGCAAATAGCTGTTTCTAACGGAGACATCAGCTCCTGAAATCTCACCTTGCTGTCTGCTCTGGAACTGCCATCTTGCCTGAGGTCTTCTCTCCGGGAGGGCCAGGTGCTGTTACCGCCACCCTGACCTCCCAGGGGTCACTGGTTACTCCCCACTTCTTGCCTCACCATGCTTGGGTATGAGGAAAAAAAAGTTGATAACCATTTATTAACTATCTTCCCTATGCCAGTTCCTGAGGTAGATTCTTTACCATCATCTCATCCAAACTGGAAGGAGCGTCCTCATTTTGCCCAGGAGGAGCCTGCCGAGGCTCCAGGAAGAACAGAACGTCCTCTCTTTTCCCCTTGAAGCGGCAAATTCTTTTGCATTTTAAAATGAAAATGGTCCATCAAGTGTGAAAGGAAAAAAATCAAAGCAGCAAAATCAACCGTAATTCCTCAATCTAACAATTACCTTTTGTGTATCATCTTATCCTCACGGTCCCATATTTTGCTAGAAGTTGCAGTTGGCAAACAAATTTGCATAAAATTTTATATTCTGCTTTTAAAATTTAGCATCAGAATGATCTTCCAACTTACCGTGATCCTCATAATAAGCATTTTATTGCTTGCAGAGTAAATGATTTCCGCAAAGAACATTTAGGTTGTTCCCAGTATTTGGTTGCCCAAATCAAATTGTTATATTGTGTGCTAATAGTGTTTGTTACTATTAAATTATTTCCGTAGAATAAATTCTCAAGAGCCATATTATTGAGTAAAAGGGCAAAACATTTTTACAGCCCTTACCATAATTGTAGGCAAAAGGCTTGTGTGACTCTAAGTGACGCACACTTAAGTGTAGAATTAGATATTTTCAAAAGAAGCCACGCTGCTTTCCATCTCCGACAATGCAATGAAATCCAAGTTAAAAGTACCAAGATGCTGAATAAAATACAAAAATTATCTCCTTAGGGGAGTGAGGGCAGCTCAGTCAGTTAAGCGGCTAACTCTTGGTTTGGGCTCAGGACTTGAGCTCACAGTTCATAGGTTCAAGCCTCACATCAGGCTCTGCGCTGACAGTGCGGAGTCTGCTTGGGGTTTTTCTCTCTTTCCCTCTCTCTGTTTCTCCCATGCACTCTCTACTTCTCTCTCTCAAAATAAATGCATTAATAAATGTCAGTCATTTCCCCAAGGAAACCTTGTTCCATTTAGTGGAGAAAGGTACTTAGAAATCAAGTTCTGGGCAACGGATGTGCTTATTTCCACTAGGATATTACTGAGTCTAGGCCCTCTCAGTGGATAAAGCTAGGAGATGTCTTTTTTTTTTTTTCCTAACAATGACTTTATACAGATACCTCACCACAGGGCCTTTCTCTCATTTGTCAAATACACACTTCTATTTCTCTTCTCCCACAGTGATAATTTTAGCTCCTGATACCATCAATATATTTATTCATTTACTCAATCTTGTAAGACCTAAAAAATACCACATTGACATTACTACCAATAACATTCTACAAGCAAAGTCCAAGCAAGATATTTTTGCAATTCTTTTTGTTCTTAGAATATATCCACTTAACACGGACAGTCAGAGTACTGTGTCACCGGCATTTGGATTGGCTCTTTCATCCTTCTTTGAGTTTATGTTAATTTTTATTTTTGAATATATAAATATAAATATGGTCTCAAGGTCAAAACCATCCATAGACACATTCTCAAGGAAGCCTCATCCCATCCCATCCCATCCCCACTAACACCAGGACACAACCAGCCTCCTAAGTTTCTGATTTATCCTTCTTGTGCTTGCGATTGCAAATAAGCAAATGACCACATATTTATCTTATTTCTTTTTTTCCATATTAAAGGCAGCACACTATGTACCCCTTGGTACCTTGACTTTTTAAAAATATGAACAACATAATTGAACAGCACTCCATTGTAAAATTGTATCCTAGTCTATTCATTGTTTTCTATTATGTCCATTTAGAATGTTCCCAATATTTTGCTATTAAAATTTTACCAAGCATGTATAAGCTTGCGCATATATGCTTTTATATTGTTGGAGGTATCTTCACCCCAAATTCCTAGAAGTGGGATTGTTTGGTCAAAGAATAAATGCATGTGTGGTTTTGCTAGCTATCACCAAATTCCTCTCTGTAATGGTGGTACCATCCTTACCAGCCATGTATGAAAGCGATATCTCCTCTCAGCCTCCCAAATGAGCATGCCGTCTAGCTTTTCAAGAGATCGCCCCTTCCAGTAGCTTTCTTCATCTGGTCCCTATTCTCCTTTTTCCCACCTTCCGTAATTTTTGCAATTTTTTTCTTTGCTTTGTTGGGATTTTCTTTGATTCACAAACTAGGAGTGGATCATATTTGCCTTGGAAGTTTTATATCTACAGCATTTTGAGAGCTTCTGCTTATTTGTAACCAGTCTGTTCTTAGGCAGGAAGGCTCTGCCCCAAGAGTCTTAGAACACCTAGCCAGATATAAACAGTTCTAAAAACGATTAGCTCTGAAGAATCCACATGCTATTATGCTGAACTTCGCAAAAGCAACGCCAAATTTCTTTGGGATCAATCACTCAGCAAAACACATCTCAAAACAAGTTTTCCCTACCTTGAACTTTTACATGACTATGTGCAAAAGGAAAAATGAGTGTCCAGGCCAGCACCAACATTACAGAATAGATGGAAAAAATGATAGGAAAACATCTTACATGTCTGTTTATGTAGGTAGGAGGCTGAGAACATCTTATTCTTGTACAAAATGTTTTCCTTATTTTTATCAATGGGACTATTTGTGTTAGAGGAAAACCAATGGTTATAGAAATACTTGTCTTTCAGTAGACCCTTGGCTTACAAAGATCATTTTTTTGCAGATTGAGTATTGAATGGACACAACGTTTGGTAATTTGTAATTTTGCTAAGACTGGAATTTTAATAGTTGACACAGCACACAAGAAGGACAAGGATATGTCAGTAGAATGTCCCCTATCTTGTGGGTGAGTCATTTTTCTAGGGCTCTGTGACTTTTAATCATATACACATAGTTTATGGAGAAAGGGTAAATGCGATGCATTTTCATTTAGATTGTTCCCAATATTCTGTTATTAAAAGTGATTAATAGATTCACAGAATGAATAACTGTGTGGGTATTTTCTTCATACTATTACTGGTATATCTGAGAATGGTATTGTAGGGTAAAAGTATCCATAATCAAGTCGATGGGGAAGATATTGAGTTAGACACATATGAAACACATTTCTATTCCGGAGGACTTCTCAGAGCCTTTAATGTGCTAATGTACATTAAGACTCTTCAAGAAAGGAGCCATATTATGCAGTGTTTCCAAGTTTATTTGCCTATGATATTTTTTTCACATCTCTGGAAAGTAGTGTTCCATGGAAGATATTTTGTAAACCATTGTTCTGTTAGTGATCACACAAGTGGGGACTCTCGTAGGCCTCGGTACCTTTCACAGGAAGGTCAAGTGCCTTTTCTACTTCACCTTCCAGAGTTCAATCCATCCTCTCCAGACTTTCTAGAGGGCTGTATTGCTTTACCATGGACAGCCTTTCCTATTTCTTTTCCTTCATTCAATCCAGGCTCTATTTTTCAAGAAAAGGGCTTCACAACATTAGCCTGGAAATTTCTCACCTGCCCAGGCTAATAGGGCCTATTTTAGGATTCAGGCACTTGCTAACAATTATTTAGTCCTGATCTAGAGGCCAGGCAAATTCTCAACTGCCTTCTGGCATAGCCATCTCAGCTGTCTCTGAATAGCTAAGTCTAAAATTAGCATTTCTAACAGCATTTTACGTGGTACTATTTATTGAGTGACTATAGATGCCAAGTGCTTTATTCATATTATCTCATCTATTTTTAGTTTTTTAAAAACCACAACATTACAAAGTAGAAAGAATTCCCGCTTCACAGACAGCATATTACTTTCCAGATGATGAACCTCTTCAGAGAGATTTAATACCTTGCTGAACGTCACACAGACAATTTGTGGCAATACCCAAAATGTTCTTTTGCTTTGCTGATTTGCATAACTACAATGACCAGGTGTTTCTTCTATTTCGTGCTGCTTCCCAGTACTTCGGCAAAGTGAAGATATTAGTCAATTGTCTATTAGATAAAAAAGAAAACCCAAAAGAATGTACTTTTGCTTCAATTTTCCGAGTATTTCAAAGGAGGAAAGTGACTCATTTCTGACTCCAGATAATCGCCTCATTTCTCCTGGGGGTTTTATCAGTGGGAATCATGGCCCCTCACATTAGAGAAAGTGTTTCATTTCCCCCAAGCCGAACAAGGCTCTCTTAATTAAGGGAAACATTCCACTTGTCAGAATCACAAAGACGTTCCCATGCTGATTACCCTTAGCCAGACTGGCTGGAGGCATCTCTCGGTAAGATAAAGCGATAAAACTGAGCTTCTTAAAAAGGTATTGTTCATTTCTTCCTC
Organism: Suricata suricatta; assembly: GCF_006229205.1. Classification (NCBI taxonomy): domain Eukaryota; kingdom Metazoa; phylum Chordata; class Mammalia; order Carnivora; family Herpestidae; genus Suricata; species Suricata suricatta. The sequence goes on along the minus strand of NC_043702.1, from coordinate 119,689,221 downwards.
TCTTCCTATCTATTAGAAGCAGAGAAAAGGCTTTGCTGGCTTCGTGAAACTGCCCTCTGTATTCCTGTAACATTCCCCAGGGGTGTTTGAACTCTTGTGTTCTCTTCCAAAATCAACATTGTTGAACAACAAAGGAACTTCTAACCTTTAGAGGTCAAGGAAGCCAATATCCAGAGAGCAAAGACGTTCTATTTTGAAAGTTAGCTGCAAATCTTCATCCACAGTCCTCATTCTGCACAATGCCTGCACGCTCCTCATTGTCACATTTATCATGTCATCACCCTGGACACTCTACTTCCCATAAACACAAACCTGTCATCCTGGAACACTGCCAGACAGTGAACGGGATGCGGCTGGCTACCTGGACTCCTACATCATACATAGGTGGCCCTTGTCTGTGTGACACAGAGGCAGTGCCAGGGTGGCTGACTCGGTGGAGGAGGGGTCCAGCCTAGGACTCTTCCTCCAAGGTGTCCTCATCATAAAAGAGACGGGTTTCCTCCTTTTGTGCTAGCATTGTCCAGCTTTGATATGAAGGTAACTTCCCAGAATTAGTTGGGAAGGTTCCACATATTCTAGTAAAATGTTAAGATATTTTAAAAATATTTTTTAAGTTCACTTATTTATTTTTGAGAGAGAGAGAGAGCACATAAATGGTGGAGAGGTAGAGAGAGAGAGAGAGAGAGAGAGAGAGAGAGAGAGAGAGAGAATCTGAAGCAGGCTTCAGGCTCTGAGCTGTCAGCACAGAGCCCGATGCAGAGCTCGAACCCACGAATCGTGAGATCATGACCTAAGCCAGAGTTGGACTTAACCAACTGAGCCACCCAGGTGCCCCATAGTAGAGTTTTAAGATGTTTTTAAAAGGGTTTGCAAATGTTATGGGTCAGAACAATTCCTTATTGAGAAAACTCTTCTATTGCTTTCAAATATAAAAACACTTACCGTATTTGAGCCTCATTATTTTCAGTGTAGAGCATCCCCTGTAAGGACCGTCCCCTGCTCTTCTGTAATCTGACTGTGGGTACCCACTCAGCATGAGCAGGGATGTGCATACGTTTCCTGAAACCTCTCACTTAGCTTCTCAAAGTTGGCGCTCAGGTTGGTACTAGGAGATATTGAGGCGGGCAGCTTTTCCTATATGGTTTTCTGTCTTTACATGGCACCAAATTAAAGTAGAAAGAACATGTTCTCTTTAGGATGCCAACTGTTGTGAAATGCATGATTAGGACACAAGAGCAGATGCCCTACAGTTGAAGTGACTTCGTTCATTTATTAATTCAACATGTATCTGTGATCATTTACTAAAAGCCAGGCTGAGGTGGGGGCTCTATGAGAAGTCATCATTATGAAGTCCAGAATGACCCCATTTTTCAGTAAAAATTTGACACCAGCAACTCATGAACAGTAAATAAAATGGGATGATAGCAAACATCGCCTATTGGCAAAGGACTCCATGTAGTGAATCAGTCCTTCCATACCTCCCTTTTTTAGGATGACTCAGCAAAATAAAATTCCAATTTATCATTGGCCAACATCGTTTCACATATACATCACCAAAACATAAGCAGCCAATTCATAGATCAAAAAAGGAGACAAAGAAAGCTTTCTTTTTGGCCTCGTTAACCATTTTATACAAACCAACTACTGATAGTACCATTAGGTATAAACACAAAAAAAATTCCTGGAATACTCAGAATAGGATTTGTTGCTGTTGCCTTTTTCATAAGTTTTATTTTCCTCCTTTGAGATTACAGTAAATGTGGTCACACCATAAGTAGAGTCAGAAGCAGGACAGAAAACATGCTGAAGGCCAATTAGATCATCCCAGATCCTTAAAAATGGCTGACCCCTAACAGCAGGTACAAAACCACAAAAAACCCACAAAACTACAAATTATAAACCATTTCTTTTTTTAAAACATCCTCAAGAGAAAAAGCAGGGCCCTGGGAATATTTGTTCTTCTGTCCTCCCCTGTTTCCAGCCCACCCTATAGTTGGAGAGATTTGAAAAGATGGACTCAGTCATTACTGAGTTGGGAAGGTGAAGGGGTCATAAGTCAGAGAAGGCAGGTGGCCCCTAGAAGCTGAGAATGACTCCTGGTTGACAGCCAGCAAGGAAACAGGGACCTTAGTCCTACAACCACAAAAAAACAACTGGATTCTATCAACCATCTGAATGACCATGGAAGTAGATTCTTCCCAAGATTTCCCAAGAAGAGCTGAACTGGCCTATGTTTTGACTTTGACAATGTGAAACCCAGAGCAGAGAAACCATAAGCTGTACCTGTGACCTACAGAAACGGTGAAAAATAAATTTGTCGTAACTTGTTATAGCTGTGATAGGAAACTAACACATCCATCTTGTCCCAGCACAACATTCAGAAGTCAGATCATGTCATTTCCACCCACAAGCGCCTGCCACTCTTTGCTGGAGGGCTTTGGCCTCAGGAATCCATTTGGAAGTGCAGGGTAATTAACCAAGTTCCCCCCAGGATCAGCCCTCAGCCAATGACAAAATAGAATTGGTGGGTCCACCCCAGCTCCCTCCGCCCTCCTGAGCGCTCTTCTTAGGGATGTCCCAGAGTTCTCTGGTGCGGCTGAGGCCTTGTTCACACAGTGGTAACCTGCTCATTAGCCCACCCTGCATGAGCTTCCTTCCTTTCCTCTCTTACTTCTTCACTCACTCCTACTATGCTTCCTGGGATCACCTCCCAAATAAATGACTTTCACCCACATCCTTGTCTTAGCGTCTACTCTGAAAGGTACCCAACCTAAGACACTCAACTTACAGGGCCAGCCAGGGGTATAGGAAGTGAAAAAGGTTGCTGTAACTTTTTTTTTTTCATGTGAAAAGCTAAAGTGGATTTCCTGCTGGGGTTTCAGTGTGAGCCGGCATGGAACGAACACAAAGGACTTGGTCTTCAGAATAACACAGAAACGGATTTGAATCCCTGCTGACTATTAAGTAACTGAAAAAAAAAACACAGGTATGTTGTTGTCTAACCTCTCTGGGTCTGTGTTTCAACCTCTGTAAAATGAAATTAATAATGCCTGCCTTTTATTTTGTGAAATCTGTATGGAGTAAAGAGCTTGGTACTCAGTAGGCACCTTGCATATAGCTATTAATCATCAGCTAAGAATAATGAACATTTGGATGTCGACTTAAATTTGGATTTAGATTTTAAATTTAAATTAAATATAGGAAAACTTAAATTTTAAACGTAATTAAATTGAAATTGTAACATTAGGTATACTATAGCAGCAGGGACAGTAGCCAGACACAGTTGGTTCTCACATGGGAAATCTGAGGCCTAAAGAGACAAAGAACTTTCTCCAAGTCACAGAGCTAACTAGCATCAAGCAGCAATCTCTTACTAGTTAAAAAGTGACCCGACCCCATCTTTTCTGATGTGAAACACTGAGCACAAAGCTAAGAATAGTCCTTTAGGAAACCTCTGTGTCACAAAACAAGCAGCATGGTGGCCAAGGAAAACAAGTAAGGGGACTTTTCTAAAACCCAGGGACATATTCCTCAGTCCGTTAACCAGCGTCGGCGAACAGTCTGGCTACACTCAGGAAAAGCTTTGTCAATTCACCAGGCCACCTGCACTTGTTCCTTTCCGCTTTGGGAATTCACCAGTGCTCATTTTGAAGATATTCTCCTTAGTTCGTTTAGATCCCAAAACAGTAAGCCAAAACCTCAATATAAGGCGTAGCCAAAGAGGAAGGAAACAAGGAAACACTTAAAATTGTAAGTCTCAGAATCGTGTAGGAAGTTCCAAAAGGAGAATCTGTGGAATTACAGGGTCCTTTCAAAAAGAGGAGGAGACTAACAGAACATCTACGTACTCACATTATTTCTTTAGCAGCTATTCTTTTTCTTTGGTTAAAACCCGCCAATTTTCCAAGTGTAAGAATTCCAAGCATCCACTCATCCTAGATATTCCTTGTTTTTGCCCAGCACTGTTACAAACGGGGCCTCTAGCTTTCCAGCAGAGAAGGTGTCTTAACTACAGTGACCTTTTGATCAAAATTCTAGTACTTATGACTGAGCACCAGCCGTATGGTCTTCTTGACATTCTCTCCTAAATCAGGTGGCCATGGGTCATTATATCTCTAAGTGTGGTGGAGTTTGGGCATTTGAATTGGAATCACCTGAGATGTTCATTGAATGTGCAGCTTCCTGGGGTCCCAGCCAGGCCCAATGAATCAGGGTCTCTGAATGCTGGACCTGAAGGTATGCATTTTAAACAAACTGTGCAGCGAGCCTCCTCTGAAAGAAGTCTCTGAGCCCCACTCTTCTCCCGAGTGTGGGAGTTCAGACTGAGAGAGCGAGCCCAGGGCACCTGCCTGACCCAGCTGCTCTAAGATAGCTACAGATTTGCAATTGAGTGAACGTGCCTTCCTGGGAAATACATTTAGAGGGAGCCAGACCAATTTTCCATCAAATAGGCTTATGTTTCGTTCAAGCAAGAAATGCCATTTTATACCACGATATTAGAAACTTAATTTAGCAATTTGGGATGTGAAAAAAATATCACATTTGAATTCTGTAAAAAGACTTGTATTTGTATTGGGATTTCCCCTCCCTGCCTTAGCCGCTGTGGAAGCACACCAGGTGTCAGGAGAATAGAATGTGGGAAGAGAAGCTAGCTAGATTTTAAAAGATAAGTGTTCAAGGGCACCTGGGGGGTCAGTTGGTTAAGCATCTGACTTTGGATCAGGTCATGATCTCACGGTTTATGAGTTCTAAGCCCTGTGTTGGGCTCCGAGCTGTCAGCTGGCGCCTGTTTCAGATTTTGTGTCTCCCTCTTTCTCTGCCCCTCTCCTGCTCATGCTCCCTTTCTCTCTGTCTCAATAATAAATAAACATAAAAATTTAAAAAATAAAAATAAGTGTTCAGCAATACAGCTCAGCTCTGAGGAAACCAACTAGGAGCATCAGGAAGGCTGCGGCCCATGCCTTGTGTTTCCCGTCAGCAGTGAGGAACCAAAGCTAAATTTACACCTTGAAAGTTGGTCTTGTCCCACGTGGTTATGGCTGGTGCTGCCTTCCATTGAGCCCAATTGTCTCCTGCCCATGGTTTTTATTCGCCCCCAGCTATTATTGATAGGGATAAAAATTCGCCCCCAGGACAGCTTTGGATAAACTTGGAGCATTTGTCTTGGAAACCTCCAAATGATTTATCTGGCTCTCTCTTCTCCCTCAGGGATGCCTCTTCTCCATAAAAATGAGAATGAGTTTGGGTACAGAAGAGAAAGTGGGTAGAGTCCTTGATGCTCATTAAAGGCTGGAGAGGAAAGGACAAACAACTTCCAGGAAAAGGGATAAAGAAGCCAGGAAGCGTGGTGCCTCACAGACAAAATAGCTGTGGTGGCAGAGCTCAGGTTGTGTTCATGTTTGCAGTGTCTTTCCTCTTCTCTTAGCCTCCCTAGTGTGGAGGCTGTCCAAAAGTCCATAGGAAGCCAGAGTTGAAACCAAGAAGTCTCTGGACAGCAGCGTGTATATTCAGAGCCTGGGAAACTCGATGGTACCTCAAGGCACCTCTAATCAGCCTGTTGCTTGGAGAAATTGGGTTTATTTGTGGTAGTGGGAGGGGGAGATAATACCCAACACCCCCAGCTATTCAACTCTCCCCCAATTCCTTCAACTTATTCTCCCTCTCCAACAAGTGGGCACCCTCATCAGATCCTGATAGTCGCTGTCACCCCACTCCTGCCCCTCATTGTGCTAAGGTCCCTTCATGAGAGCCAGGCTAGGTCTGTTCATGGCCCCTGGAGCAACCTGGAGCCTGAAGAGAGCCTCCCAACCCTCAGTTCCCAGGTGCCTGGTTTGTTGACCCAACCTCAGGGGCATATTCTGGGCAAATGCAAGATAACAGTAAGGATGAGTAGGTTTGGAATATCAGAACTCTTGGAATAAATTACCCTTACTACCAAATTCATTCCACTTTGTATTCCTCTTACCCCCTATTCTGATACTGGTTTGTCTGTCCAGAAGTTCTCTCAATGTAAATTAAGCCACAGAGAGAATTTGCTTTGATACTAGGATCTTCTGGAAAGTAGGTGTAGAGGTCAACAAGTTTTCCTACAAAAATTAAAATGATCCCCACTTACTGTCTCTAGCATTTGAATTAGATAAGATGCAGAGATGGGGATATTCTATCATCCCAGAGAAATGTCCATACAAAGATTATATATATAAACTATATTCATAATATATATATTCACTTGTGTTTAGATATACACAATATATATATTCATTTGTGTTTTGGACACACAATTCTTTGAACTATGTTATATTTACTATAAAAGTAATAGAGAGCCCTTGCAAAAATGGGAAAATGTTGAAAATAGTCATGAAGAATATAAAACCTACCCCGATCTTGCCATCCAGAGATAGCCACTGTTAACATTTTGGTACAGTTTTGTTATTTTTGACACATTCATAGCTTAAACGTTTTAAACAAAATTTGAGTCAATTAAATACGAGTACATATAGTTTTCATCTTATTTTTTTTCATTGAACAAATCATGATTAAATGTTTTCCAGACATGGACATTGAAATCTGTTTCCCATTTATCTTATTTTTAAGAAAGAAAGCATTATTTCAAACTTTTGCCTGGGAGATATTTCTAGTAACTTAGCTATAACTATGCACAGAATCAGGATTAACAGATACCTTGTGACTCATTCCTCTGTGAGACAGTGTACCTTAAGATGGGTTGAATTGGTAGGTGAGAGAGAGAGAGAGGAAAAAAACATTGGTGGCCCACTACTGACAGCTACACATGGGAAAATTAAGAATAGCAGTCTACAGCTCATTAAACCAAGTCTGAGTTTGCCTGTGTTTGTGAATTTCTGGTTATGACCACAATTACATGAGAGATGCTGATTAGCAAAGTCTTTAAACTTGTTAAAGACATCGATTTTATGTTATTAGAATTCCTCCCTCCATTTGTACCATATTAATAGGCTTCATGTAAAATAAAAAGGCATGAGGGGTGCCTTGGTGTCTAGTCGGTTTTGCGTCTGACTTCGGCTCAGGTTATGATCTCATGGTTCATGGGTTTGAGCCCCACGTCCAGCTCTGTGCTGACAGCTCAGAGCCTGGAGCCTGCTTCTGACTCTGTGTCTTCCTCTCTCTCTGCCCTTCTCTCTCTCTGCCCATGTCTCTCTCTCTCTCTTTCTCTCTCTCTCTCAAAAATAACTAAATATATATATATTTTTTTAAAAAAAGGCATGAACATAGGAGAATTAGCTTGGAGGCCCAGGGTTTCTGACATCACTGTAATTTCGGGGCGTTATGGATATTCCCGGGAAACTTTTTGGATGCTGCTGGGGAATTCCTCTGTACTGGGTTTGGACATATCCTCCTATTACTCACAGGAAACGAGCCTCCTATAAAGGGCCTCCTGCAGAAGCAGGGCTCTGCTGTTCTTGGCTGACTTCACACAGAACTGCAAAGTGGCACAAGAAAGAAGCAGCCAGTGACGCAAGGAGTCAGACACGGACACTGAAACCATTGCCTCACAAAACAGTAAGTGCAGAGTCTTTACAATGGTGGCCATGAAACGAGATTATCCATATGAACAGATAGGCAGAAAGCCTTTGGATAAAAGGCCTGTGCAGGTTCTTGCTGTAGTCAGATTTGTTAAAACCTGGCTTTTCTCTTTCACCTAAACAATGAAAGTCTTAACTTGTGTATGTATTCAATCCCATCGACTTCTTTGAAACACGCAAAAATGGGGGCACTGTTATCTTTTACCTAAAATCTGTTGCTGCCACGGAAAACGTCATTGTAGAATGATCTCAGTGACCTAAAATTTCTTTCTATAATGAATTTTGTATTTTTCCCCCCAGCAAGGCCTTTCAAGACTAATCTTTTGATGAAAAGAAACCTGGAAGTCATGGGTGCTTCTCGACTTCTCCCTGCTCTCACTCTTGGTACGTCAATGTCACTCACCAGATCAAGGTTTCTCATCCGTGACACCACTGGCATTTTGGACACCCAATTCCTCCTCATGGGGGGCCTGTGCATTGTAGGGTGTTTAGCAGCTTCCCTGGCCTCTCTGCCCAGTGTGTTCCACCCCGGGCTAAGGGCAATTTCCTTTACCTCTTAGTGTCTCAGACTCCCAATGTGTAAAGTGTTGATCATAAATTTCCCAGAGGCATTGTGAGGATCCAGTATCATGGAGAAAGCCTCAGCCAGTGCTTGGTGGTACATACTCAGTACTCCATAAGGCTTAGTTATTCTGATTATCATTCTGCTGTAATGGATATACTGGTAGATTGTGGTGGGTGAGTGCAGGGAAAGCACCAAATTGGGGGTGGTGGGTTAGTCACAAAAGGTATGTGCAGTGAATGGTAGTTTCTCTATCTATATGCCCTTTCTTACTTTGGAAAAGACAAAAATAATCGAGTCATCCCAAAGGTACCCTATGATGAAAATAAGAGTAAAAAGCCCCATTAAAAGAGTCAAACCAGAGTTGGACTAAACTTTTCATGCCATTCACATTTTCCTCTTTAGTGCTTCTCCTGTTTAAAGGAAGTAGAGCCTGGTCTTACAATGCCTCCACAGAAATCATGACCTTTGATGAAGCTAGTGCTTACTGCCAGCAACACTACACACATCTGGTCGCAATTCAAAACCAGGAAGAGATTGAATACCTGAACTCCATCTTGAGCTATTCACCAACTTACTACTGGATTGGAATTAGAAAGGTCAATGATACCTGGACCTGGATAGGGACCCAGAAACCTCTGACTGAAGAAGCCAAGAACTGGGCTCCTGGTGAACCGAACAACAAGCAAAACAATGAGGACTGCGTGGAGATCTACATCAAGAGAGACAAGGACACGGGCAAGTGGAATGATGAGAGATGTAGCAAAAAGAAGCTGGCCTTATGTTACACAGGTATGGGGCTCTGGGCAGCACTGGGAGGTAGTTTCAAGTTGTGGGCATCTTGACAAGCTGTTGACAGTATGCGAAAATTGGTCTCTGCTATGGTAATTTTATGTTATAAAATACAGGGTTTTAAAACATTCTGTTTAGTAAATTACATCTTTTTGCTTCTTTGCATGAATGTAGGAAAGAACATATGCATCCTTGTATACATCTGCGTATGTGTAAGTCAGTACATATGTAGTGTATATATGCATACAATACATAGTTTAGTTACTCATTTATTTGCAGAAGGAGTTTGTGAGAAAGTGAATTTTATATTCTTGATGCCAATTACGGCTATACCCCTGACATCTGTACATCAGCAATCAAGGGCCAAAATAGTTGAGTTTAAAACTTGGCTTTGGCATTGGGTCAAGCACTGCAATTAAGATCTCTGGCAGTCCACATCATTGGCAACATCTCTGTTGCACACTGTTGATCCTAAGTCCAAAGGAACGCATTCTAAGCACAGTAATGATCCTCCTCCTCAAAAATTGTGTTTTCTGCAGCTGCATGTAACCCTACATCCTGCAGTGGCCATGGTGAGTGTGTGGAGACCGTCAACAACTACATGTGCGAGTGCTACCCTGGCTTCCGGGGACTCGGGTGTGAGCAAGGTAAGTCTCATCTCAGCTTTGCCTTCACTTGAGTTGGTAGCGCCATCCCGCGTCCAACTGGCTCTGGTGTCAGGCCTGCCTGTCTTCCCTACCCAGAGCACATGTCACGTGGTGGTTAAGAGCCAAGGCCTTGAAGTCAAAGTCAGACCCCACCCCAAACAGCTTCAAAGCCCCAGATTTACCACTATGACTTACGACACTTGGACCAGGTAGTTAAAACTCCCTGAGTCCCAACTTTGTCATTGCATAAGGAGGGTAAAGATAGCATCAACTTCAATGGTGAGGCTGATGGGAATGAATGCATAGTGCCTGGTGCATAGGAAGCATAAACAGTAGTTATAGCTTCCAGGGCTTTCTAACTTTATGCAGGATGACAGAGAGCAGAACTGATGTGGTTTCTCCTTTCAGTGGTGACCTGTCAAGCTCAGGAAGACCCCGAGCATGGAAGCCTGGTTTGCACCCACCCTCTGGGGACCTTCAGCTACAATTCTTTCTGCTCTGTCAGCTGCGAAGAGGGCTACCTCCCAAGCAGCACAGAGGCCATACAGTGCACTTCCACGGGAGAATGGAGCGCCCCTACTCCTGCCTGCAATGGTAAATATCTCTCCGAATTCCCAGAACATTCTCAAACTCACCCTTCATTGCCTTGTTGTTGTTGTTTTTTAATCCGATGTATAACATTTTCAGGACTCCAGGGCAAGTTCTTTTTGTTGCTTTCAGTAAGACTTCTCTTAGCCAACATGCATGGCCAATAGGGTGCCTGCTTCATTTGAGAGAGGTTCATATTCCATGTTTGAAATGGACTCTTCTGAGACTCTAGTGATTTGTAAGAGGGTGCTCGTAACAGTGGAACCCACTTGAGAAATCTTAATGACTTATCTTCGGCTAAATCTCTCTCATGCAGTAGGTGGGTTTAAGACCATGGTAGTCTAGCAGTCCCCATATCTGTTTTACTCTCAGTTTTTCAAAAAATTTTTAAGAGAGAGAGAGAGAGTGCATGCGTGCACGAATCTTAAGAAGTATCTATGCCCAGCACAGAGTCCAATGTAGGGCTCAATCTCAGGACCCTGGGATCATGACCTGAGCTGAAATCAAGAGCCAGAGGCTTAACTAAGCCACCCAGGCACCCCTCTCTCTCAGTCTTATCTTTCTAGGCCAGAGACGGAAGCTTTTTGCTCCAAGGTCCTTCTGGGCTGACATAAATGAATGTCCTGTGTATTTCAGTATTTTTGTTACCACACAATAAGACATAAATCATGATCTAGAAGCTGTTTTTTCTTTGTTTTCACCTTACACAACATAGATCAGAGACATCGTAAAGTAGATCAGAGACCACTCAGCATAGTCAAAGTATAAATCAGTTGGCAAAGATGAAAGTATTAATTAAAAAGCATACAAGTTTTATTGTGTGTGTGCATTTTCCCAAGAATTATCTTAGGACTTTCGGATCTATTGTTTGAAGGCTGCTTCCTTGCCCTGATATAAACTCCAATTCAGTAGGAAGTGAACATATCTATATAATTCATGGTGCTCTTTCAAATCCCCAGTAGTTGAATGTGATGCTCTGACAAATCCAACCAATGGAGTCATGGACTGTTCCCAAAGCTCTGGAAACTTCCCATGGAACACAACTTGTGACTTTGAGTGTGAAGAAGGATTTGAACTAATGGGATCCCAGCACCTCCAGTGTACCTCATCCGGGAAATGGGACAACAAGAAACCAACATGCAAAGGTAGAGTTGTCCCACATCAAGATTTACTGTAAACATTCTTTTTCTCAACCTATACTTGAAAATGTTCAGGCCAGACCTGCTAATGTGCATGGGTGCATATGTTACAGCTGTGACCTGCGACGCCATCGGCCATCCTCAGCATGGATCTGTGAGCTGTAGCCACGCTCCTGCAGGGAACTTCACCTTCAGGTCCTCCTGCAGTTTCACCTGTGAGGAAGGCTTTGTGATGCAGGGGCCAGCCCAGCTTGAATGTACTGCACAAGGGCAATGGAGTCAGCAAGTCCCAGTTTGTGAAGGTAAGCCGGAGAGAGCCTCTCCTTCACACACTCCCTTTCTTAAAGGGCAACAGCCTTCAAAACGGCCAGCTCAAATGAAACCAGATGCCTGCTTTAACTAGAGTGATCAGATTTGATGGACAGCATTCATCTTGTATTTTTGAGTTTCAAATAAAAGAATGGATGCTTATCCAGGGGATGGATTGTATATACCAAGAGTGGATGCTTTGCTGGGTTTTTGCCTGTGCTCTGCTAATACAACTTTGTAGAAGCATCAGCATGAAGTAGGTGGAAATCTTAGCCTAAGGGGATATCACACAAGAAAATTTAAAACGTAGGATTATGATGAGTACATGACTTGATTCTAAAACTCTTATAATACTTCTGAAATTGCTCATAACTAGAAGTGATAAGGATGTGTCAAGTTCAATGACATATATAGAGGCACCCTTAATACACAGATAAGCATTAAACTTTAATTCACTTTGAAGCAAGAGCAACAATATTGAAAACAAGCAGTTTTTGCTGTTGAGCACTGGTATTCTTGTAGCCAAATATAGCACAGAGTGATTTCCAGTGGCAAGAAGCCACAAGACCCAAATCAAGCTGCAAAGCAGACACATTTTATGCACTACCTTTTCATATTCTTTGCATTTTGGCATCATCTGTAAGCATCCAAGACCTAGATGTTGCTTTCTGACTACATTACCTTTTTGTCTTGACTGTAACCCCTTTGAATGTCAGAGCAGTGCTCAGGAAAGACAAGTTCTGTGAAAGGCCTTCCTCTACTGAGTGCCATGGTCAATGAAGGGATTGGCATTCAAAGAAAACATAGGCACCTTCCCAGTTGTCCAGGAAGTAATGAAGAGCCTTGAGATCTCTGAATGTTGCTTTGTCTACAATGAACTGGGTTCATTCATCAAATGCCAAGGGCTCTCCAGTTCCACCACAATATTTTCTGACCATCATTTTGGTGTCTCAGCTTTACAGTGCAAAGCCTTGTCCCGCCCAGAGAGAGGCTACATGAGCTGTCCTCCTAGTGCTTCTGGAAGTTTCCGAAGGGGGTCCAGCTGTCAGTTCTTCTGCGAAGAGGGATTTGTCTTGAAGGGATCCAGAAAGCTCCAGTGTGGCCCCACAGGCAAATGGGACAGCGAGGAGCCTACATGTGAAGGTACGGTTTTTGTTTTTATTTTAACATAAAACTATTGAAGAGTGAGGGACGTGATTACATGAGAAACCTGTCGCTGCCTGATTCAGACTTCTAATGTGCTCGCTCGTGTCTCCCAGCTGTGAAGTGTGATGCTGTCCGGCAGCCCCAGAGTGGTTCAGTGACGTGTACCCAATCCCCTACTGGAGAATTCACCTACAAGTCTTCCTGTGCCTTCAGCTGTGAAGAAGGCTTCGGATTACGTGGGTCAGCTCAACTTGAGTGCACCTCGCAGGGACAGTGGACACACGAAGTCCCCTCCTGCCAAGGTAGGACCAAATTAAGACTTTAAGGAGCATAGGTCAAATACGTCCCATGTATCTGAACCTAGATTGCCCCCCCCCCCCGGCTTGATCCTAATTTCCTACATGTGGAAAACTAAGCAGTGCTTATAAGTTACGTTTATTGATGACTTTTCAGCCAGGTTTAAATGTTTTCCACTAGATTTTTATTAACCTCTACCTATGTGCCTGTCATTTGCAGTGGTAGGATGTTCAAGACTGGCAGTGTCGGGAAAGATGAACGTGAGCTGCAGCGGGGAGCCTGTGTTTGGCACTGTGTGTGCATTTGCTTGTCCTGAGGGATGGACCCTCAATGGCTCCGCAGCTCTGACGTGTGATACCACAGGACACTGGTCTGGGATGCTGCCCACCTGCGAAGGTAAAGCATTGATTGGTGGTGGTGGTCTTGGGGACTACACGGAAGAAGGGGAAAGTAATGAACCATTCATTATGTTCAAACCAGAAAGGTTGTCAAGGTGAAAAAGCTGGCGAATATTTATTTGTATGTGCATAGAGGGAAAACCGAAGAGTTGACACGTGGACGGAGTGGGTAGAATTCTGACAAGTGGGAAAAGGGGAGCCAGAGATAAAAGTAGGAGGGAAAGGAGAATAAAGGAGGGAGAAGAGGGCGCGTGCGCAGTGGTGACCGAGGCACAGTGGGTTCCACCCTTCAAGCCTGGCAGGTGAGGGCGCTCCTGGCCTTGACCGCAGACAGCCTGCAGGTGGTTTGGGCCCATCGCAGAGGCCTTTAGTACCATCTCTTACTCGTGCATTGAAGTGGACGGTTAATCCATGTGCCAAGAAAAGGGCACAGAAAGACTTTGCGTTCAGTTCCTTCTTGTGACAGTTCTTCCCCCTCTGTCTCTCCAGCTCCCACTGAATCCAGCATTCCCTTGGCTGTTGAACTCACCGCTGCCGGGGCCTCCCTCATGACGGTAGCATCATTAGTCCTCTGGCTTCTGAAACGCCTGCGGAAGAGAGGTAGGGAGCTTGGGAATGTGCTCCAAAAATGTTTTTGAAAAATGTATGTTTTTCCTCATTGATGAGTCATGTTCTCTCTTGCACATTCTTAAATCTTTTTTAATGTTTATTTATGTATTTTGAGAGAGAGAGAGCAAAATCAGGGTAGGGGGGCAGAGAGAGAGAGAGAGAGAGAGCGAGAGGGAGAGAGAATCCCAAGCCTGGAGCCCAGTGTAGGGCTTGAACTCAACACACTGAGATCATGACCTGAGCCAAAATCAAGAGTCAGACATTTAACCAACTGAGCCACCCAGGTGCCCTCTCTTTTGCACATTTCAGCAGTAATTAGACTCTAGTAATTAAACACTAGTAAACCGCAGTAAAACTGAGCAGTGGTCTTAGGGAAAGAGTTTATAGTACAACTCGAAGTGGGAGGAGCTTTAGGGAATAAAAATGTTACTTGTGTTACAGCGGACAACTCCAGGGGGTGCCATTCCCATGGAATTCTGTGGTTCCCCCCACCCCCTGCCAAGTGGGTGCAGTAGGCTGGTCATGATGAGTGCTCCCAGAAAATAGCTAAAACAGTTTCAAAACATCTACTTGGAATTCACGCTTCAATGTAGGAGTATCTCCTAGGAATATGCCAGCACATCTAGCCACACTTATGATGTGTTTGGCCCTACAGGATATTTAGCTTTCTTTTTCTTTTTTTTTTTTAAATTAAGTCCTGACATTTATAAAATAGGAAATTTCACGTAAAATCTAGATTTGGGACCTCTCCTGAAAAACTGGCAGATGAACTTGGCAGGCTGAGCCAGTAGCGATTTGCCAGTGTTAGGAAGCAGCTGGGCCCCTGGGATGAGTGTGCATTTCACGCCAGTTGCCACTAAACTCTGGTGGTTACTCTGAAGCCACTGGGTGTGCAATCCCTGGGGAATAGAGCCATATAGTTTCTGAGTTTACTATGTCCTTAAGAGTCTTTCGTCCAACTTAACGGTTTTCTTTTTCTTGCAGCAAAGAAATTTGTTCCTGCCAGGTAAGTTGCATTCTTGTCCAAAGCTGGCCCCTGAACATTCTATATACTTTTCCCTGTTCGTGTTAGAAAACAGTGCCTTACTTAGTGTTCTCATGTATTCCACAGCAGCTGCCAAAGTCTGCAATCAAATGGATCCTACCAGATGCCCTCTGAGCTCATTTAAGTCCAAAGGAATCAGGTAAGACTTGAAAACACATGTGATTTTGAGAAAGCATATCCCCTGAACCTGCCAGGTTCTAGGGGGAAAATCACCACCTTCACGGTGTTGGATGGAAAGCTGTTTCATTTCTTGGTAGAAGAAAAGGAACGAGGATCTGGGCTTTATTGCATCATTTCACTAGTGAAAGTTCATAATAATGATGATGATAGCTAACCTTTATGTGGCTTACTGTCTTCCAAGAACTGTTCTAAGTTAGGAATTATAGGAGATAGAGACTTGTTGCTATATTTCCTGTTACACAGATGAAGAACACGAGACACGGACAAGTTAAATAATTTGTCTAAAATCTCATAGCTAGTGAGTGGCATAGCCAGAATTCAAACCTAGGCAGTTGGGTTCTAGAATCTGTGCTCTGCTTTGTGAGAATTTTGAAGGGTCAAGTCCCCCCACCGAGTAGATTTGTAAATTACTAGACTAAATTAATAGACTTCATTTTTTAAGGCAGTTTTAGGTTTGCAGGAAAAGTGAGCAGAAACTAGAATTCCAACATATCCGTTACCCTCCAAGTTCCTCTGTTATTAGCATCTTGCATTAGTGTGGCATTTTGCTACGATTGATGGGCCAATATTGATACATTATTATTAGCTAAAATTCACAGTTGACATTAGGATTTCCTCTTGGCTTGGCATATTTTACAGGTTTTGACAAGTGTATAATGACTTGTATCCACCATTAGAGTATCATACAGAATGGTTTTGCGGCCCTCACTGAGGGTATATGTGGATGCCCCTGTGACAGTGAACACAGTGGTCTGTGGTAGAAGGTGAATTTTATTGTTGCTATTAATACAGGATATTAGGTGTCCTGATGGCATGCTCTCTTCATTTGCTGGAGCACAGGTTCCTCCAGGGAACTAGAACAATACCCTGAAGACGGCAGAGACAGAGAGCGCTCCTCTGATCTCTGGCCATTCTCACCTCCCACACTCACCGCCTTGAAGCTGGGAGCAAGGCACCCATGAGGACTTCAGCCATCCAGACTCCAGGGAGCAAGGCCCATCTGCCACTAGCAAGACAACCTTCTCTTTCCTGTTTTCAGTGTCTGGAAAGTACTGGCGGACCGAGGGAAAGCATAGTCTCTTCCAGGCAAATGTGAAGACTCCACCATCTCAGAATTCCTGTTCTATCTCTCTCCCCTGCTCCCTGTGAGATCTCCGTGGAGAAACATAGTATTTTGTGGTATTGTTTCTTTCTTTTGCCCCATATGGTGTCCCTGCTGATTACATGGTTGCTGTCATGGGGGTAAATAATTGTCAAGACTTTAGGGTGAACAACTTGGCAAAAGGTATTCTATCACCAACGTGAAAAAAAAATGAAAATTCTTTAATGCCCACAGGCAAGTGCGTGAGGAAACCCTACTTATTACTCTGCGTGAGGAGTACTAAGCACAGTCTTAATCACTTTTATCCCTGTGGGATTCACTGCTTTTTAAAGTGCTGTAACAGACTGTGTTCTTTTTATTTGCATTGATGAAAATACAATCTTCCCTAATTCCTAATTCAGTGTATGTGTTGTAGGGACTTTAAAATATGTATATGTTAGGATGAAAATAGGGTAGAAGTAACTTATCCCAGATCTTTGTTCATTCACAATTTCTAATGTTACATCTGTAGTAAAATTATTTCAAAAAATGGCAAATTCTGTCCCCCAGCTATGTACAATGTTAACCAGTGTGATGTTCTAAGTGTCGCTTTGAAAAACATTAGTATCAGTGCTAGAGAATCTAAATGGCACACACTTGTACACTGTCAGCTGTTTTTTCAGAGGTAGGTGGTTTTCTGTGATGAAAAGCTTCCATGAGGCCAAATGATCTGATTTGCTAAAAGCATAAAAGCATAAATGCAAAATAAATGAAGGTACAACTTTGAGTGTCTTTGTTGAAAAAAAAAAAAAACATGTAGAAATACGGACGTGCTTTGGATTTCTCCAAAGATGTTCATCAGATGCGATGTCTCAACATATAATTCTTACATATTACGTGAGATTTTAAATCCATGATAGGAACTCACCTTGTAAAGGATTTGTTTGGTGGGTTTCTTAAAAAGTGCAGATATTGACTATGTATTCCCTAATTGTCCTATTCTGTTTGTTAGAGTGTTCATTAAGAGAGGAAAGTCAGTATGAGTGAGCATATATATTTATTTATAAGGGAGTGTAAAATTCTTAAGGAATCCCCAGTTACCGGTTGATCATTGGCAATGAGAAATTCTTGGCTGGTCCATTTCCAAAGCTTCTCCATCTTGCAAGTGATGTGAGAATCAAAACTCTCCCACACATACATTGACTTAGCACGTGTTGAAAAAATCAAAGTTTCTGACAAATGCGGGCTGCATGTAAAGGCAACACCTAAAGTAAACAGGGAGGTATGCTAAGTGTCAGAACAGTAGAGAATTTTGAGGGGCAAAAGAACTCTGGAAAATAAGGGAGAGAGAAATAAACAACCATTGCGAGCAGGCTGCCTAGGGAGTGAATTATTATTTTCTCTGAAATTGTTCAAATATTGTAAATATTTATACTGTGATGGAAATAGTTGTATGAAATGTAAATATGTTAATGGGTTTTTAAACATATTTTAAATTATGATTTTAAATATTTTATGATTTTTTTTAAGTATGTATTTATTTAAGCTTATGCCCTACCTGTTTTGTATGTGACATGGCCAGCACAAAGTTTGATAATAAACGTGTTTATATTTACTTCTGTGTGTAGGTTCTTTCTTAACAGTTCAGTTTTATTTAGATAAAGTTTACATACCATAAAATTCACCCTTTCTTTAAGTGGATGGTCCAGTAGTTTTGGTATATTCCTAAGATGGTGCAGCCATCACCACAACAGAGTTTTAGCTATAATCAGGGAGATTTTGTTCTTCTCCCTAATCTCCGAACGCTGCAAAATTCTATCAATAGTTCTTTTAATAACCCTTAACCAGCTGTGTTCGAGTCCCACTGACAGCCTCAGAATGGACCCTTATCACTGTCCCTGGATTACATGATAAGTCCCCTCTAAATTTATTGGTCTCCAGGCTCTGAATCTGTTGCTGGGAGGGACTATGGTTCCAAGTGAATGACACAGCTCACAAGTCACACAAAATCTAGTCTTTGCCTGTCTCCCAGCCTCACTTTACAACATGCCCCTTTGGATATTGCATTCCATCAACAATGAAGAGCTGTGTCTGACCACCTTGGTGCCTTTGAACACACTGGCTTATTTCACTTGAAGTTACCCACCCTCCCCCTGAAGGACTCCTTCCCTCCCACAGTCCTTTCTTTGCCTGCTGTCTTACTCAGGTTTCAGGGTCTCCGCTTAAATATCCCTTTGTGATAGTCAACTCCTTAGACTAGGTCACCTCTTCAGTGCTCCCAAAGCCCATATTTTTATTCCTTCCTTTAATTACAATTAAACAATTTGTGTAATTGTTTAATACCTGTGTTTTCTACTAGATTCTAAGCTCCTTAAGGGTAGGAACACATGATCTTGTTCATTGCTATGTTCCTAGCATGTAGCGTATTTCTGATATGCAGTAGATACTCAACAAATAGTTTTTGAATGAATGAATAAATAAGAGGATGAACAAACACAGATTTGGGCTCCTGATAAAGAGCAGAACCCCTTTCTCAAATGAAATAAGTTGTCCCAGAAGGCAGGGTTTGAATGACAAGGTATGCTTGGCCACAGTACAGAACAGAATGGAAATAAAGGAACTAGTTAGTGGCCTGGCAGTTCAGTGAGGTAGGATTAAGAAGTGTTGCAGTGAGATACATGAGCACTGGGTCGGCAAGAATGGTGGCCATGATTACAGAGTGGGATGCTGGAGCATGTGATTTTCGAGGTGACACAGTTTGGGGTGATGTCAAAGTTGACCCTGTATTCAGGGGAGAAGGCAGCTGAAGCTGAGTGGAAGAGGATGTTATTGGAGAACGAGGCATCAGCTGTGGGGTTCCTGGTTGTTATGTGAGACTGTGCACTCCTTCTACCCATGGTGCACTCATGTTGGAAACTGCAGTGGATACAGCCTTGGTCGGTGCAGGCATTTGTGACAGGGGTGTAGGCACAATGGAAGGGGACTTCCTTTTATGGACCTAGGGCTGCTTTCAGTGGCACTCAGTGAGCCTTCCTTCAGCCATCTCATGGTGAGCAAATAGTCCCTCAGCATTGGTTTCAGCCTCTCCAGGGTTTTGTGATGGTTTATAATGCTCACCCACTCTAGTTCCGCCCTTCGGGGAACACAAAATAACTGAATAACTTCACTCCCCCAGACCACCCTTCAGGGACTGCTAACATGTCCTGTGATCTTGCCTACCATAAATCTTCTCTTTAGATTGAAGGTGCAGTATTTTATAAATTATTATTATTGAGGTGAAGTTTATATAACATTCTGGAATTCTGGTATATCATGCGGACATAGTTCAAATATGGAGCCTGAAGGTAGTTGTGGCTGGGTGTCAGATGACCTAAACTGACTTTCTGAAGAAAACCCTGGATTGGTATGTGGTTTTTTAAAGAGGAGCAAAAATGTCCAACAAACCCATAGAACAACAAAAATATCCAACAAAATAATAAGACTGAAAGAAAAGAAAGGAGATATAAAGTGTTTTCTTAATAGAAGAAAAAGACATTTGTAGTTCATGACCAAAAAGGGGCTGGTTTATCCATTTAGTCATCCATTTGTTCAATTGGCATTTATTGAATGCTGGACTTTCTGCTTCTGGAAATATAGAGAATTAATATTCTGAAAATGCTACTGCCACAATATTTTACCTTTCTAGGTGGATTATAATAACCTGTTTTAATGAATAGCTAAGCTTACAAAAAAGAATGGAAATCTCAGAGGACAAAAATGATTAGGAAGCAGGCACATGACCATGGAAGATTTTGTGAGCCAATGTGAGAACTTTAGATTTTACTCTGAGTAGCATGGGAAACCGCTGGAGGGTTTTGAGCAGAAGAGTGGTCTGACATGCATTCTCGTGTGTTGGTCATCTTCTTTCCCTCTGCTACCCTCCCTCAACATTCATCCACTCTCAGACCTCACTGCCCGATGTCTCAGGAGGCGGATTCCTGCATACTGCATCACTGGTGGCTGGTGCCTGATCGGTGTGACTACGAGGCCCTTCAGGAGATCAAAGAGAAAGAGGAAAGAGTGGTTGGGGTGTGTCTTATGCAATCTTTCCCTGCTTGGGTGATCTCTTTAGAAGCAGCTGTATATCTCCTCCATGACAGCGTCTGATGGGTGGCTTTTCCTTTAGGATGGTAATTCTCATTGGGTTCTGATAACACTGTCTCGTCCCTTGAATGTTCAGTCCCGGGAATATAGCTGCTTCCTACTACTGCCAGTCTCTGGATGCCTCATCTTCTCTTGTTTATTTTCTTAGTCTTTCTCAGTCTACGTAAATGGTCCCTCTACTAAAGGCTCTACAGCACTGAAGACTTCACTTATCTGGGGCGAATTCTTTTCCTGGCTGGGACCCTGAATGATACACATTTTAACTGAATCACGTAAGTTGTTGTGTTGAAAACAGACCATAAGAGGAAAATAGTAGAAACATGGAGTCTAGATGGGAGGCTTTTACAATAATATGGATGAGAGATGATGGTGGTTTCAATGATTCATGGAATGGAAGTGATTGCATATTTTGGTGGTAAAGCCAACAATTTGTCAGAAGAAGAGGGGAATCTCAGTTAACTCCAAAGCCTTTGGCTAAAGTAACTAGAAGAATGATTTTATAATTTAGTGAGATGATAAGAGGCTTGGGAATGAGGAATTCAGAACTTTGGTTTGCCACATGTAAAATTTGAGAGGCTTTTTCAACAACTAAATGGAGATATCCAGTGGGCATTTGGCTGGAAACAGTCCTTGCTGGAAATACAAATTTGGGACTCATCACCATTTAGATGCTCTTCACAGTTAAGAGGCTGGCTTGGAGCACCACATCAGTGAACGTAAAAAGGAAGAAAATAGCAGTGAGCACTGGAGCACTCCAAAGGTGTGGGAAATGGAAAGATGAGAGCAGATCCACAAATGAAACAGAAGGAAGAGCCTGTGAAGTAAACCAGGGCTTAACTGGTGAAATAAGAACAGAGGATTGGTTGTGCTGGCTTTAGTGAAAAGGACAACCTTGGTGGGAGCAGTCTCAGGAAATCGCTGTGATTGAAAGCCTGATTGGACAAGGGTCAAGGGAAAACTGAAGAAGACTTAGAAATACAAGTCTAGACGTTCCTTCGGAGCATAACAGTAGGAATTTTGGCACTTCACGGGGCTCCTTGGCTCCAGGTGTGTCCCCACTTCAACTTGTCATCCAAGCTCCTGGCAGAAGATGTGCAGCCTAATAATCAAGAGCATGGGCTTCCAAACTGACTGGCCTGCGGTCTAAACCCCAACTATGTCTCTTACTAGCTTTGTGATTAAGCCCAAGTTTCTTAAGCTCTCTGAGACTCTTAAAATGGGGATGATAATAATGTCTGCTGGTGAAGAGTAGTACTTAACCTTCATAAAGATTAACTAAGCTGATACATATGGAGGGCTGAGCTTTACAGCTATTGATGTTGTTACTGGTGTCTTTTAAAAACTACAAATCTGATTATGTCATAACTCTTCCTTTCCATTGCCCTCCATAATATAGGTCTTAATTTCATACGCGGTCTATTTCCCTCACATCTTACACTCAAAAAATACCGAAGTACTCTAGGCCCCCAAACTCCCTAGGGCAAAAGGTAGAGCTGCTTTGCTCCTTAGAGCTTAACTTTAGGAAGTACCATTAATGAGGATTTCCACTAGGGGGCAAGCAAGGAAAGAGAGAGAAGGAACTAGATGTCAACCTGTCAGGTGCACAGAAGTTTAACAGACATCATAAAAGGGAAGAAAAAATAAGAAAAAAACAGAGAGGGTGGCAAACCATAAGATATTCTTAAATACAGAGAACAAACTGAGGGTTTCTGGAAGGGAGGTGGATGGGGGATGGGTTAAATGGGTTGATGGGCATTAAGGATGAGCCCTGGGTATCATATGTTAGAGATGAATCACTGGGCTCTTCTACTCATGAAGCCAAGACTACACTGTATACTAACTAACTTAAATTTAAAACTAGTTTAAATTTTAAAAAATTTGGTCCTGAATGCTGTTTGGATTGTGTGGTGGTTTCAGTTATCTGGGGCCCTTCGCCATGGATGGCCAAGAGTTAAGTGCAGTATTTATTCAAAAAGAAAAGAGAGAGAAGTGGAGGCTGGGGAGGAGAGGAAGAGGAGGAGGAGGAGGGAAGGCGGGAGGAAAGGAAGGAAAAAGGGAATAAGGGAGGGAGGGAAAAACAGAAGGAAGGAAGGAAGGAAGGAAGATGGATAAGGGAATGGAAGAAAAAATTGAAAGAGGGAAGAAGAGAATCTATCAACAATGGTCAGCAGCTCTCCTTTTCTCAAGGTGGTGACAGAGGCCAGACTAGGAAAGGGGTGGGGAAAGAGGAGTGAGAAGAGATGGGGGAAGGTAAGGGGAAGAGGAGGAGGAGGATGTGAGACTGAGTCAGAGAAATGAAAGAAAACAAGCCTTTTTTGGTGGCACTCCACACAGCCTCCTGAAGCACAGCACACCCAGCGGTGGGCAAGGACCCAGACACCTTGGTGCTGAGTTGAGAGGCTGGAGTCCAGAAGAAAGAACTAAAGAAGGGATGAGCAAGGCCACGGTGAGCTTTTCAGCCTCAAAGATTTCCAGATGCTCAGATAGAAACCTTTGGGACTGCAGGGGCAGGTGGCAAAGGGCAAGAAGCAACAGAGTTCATTTTTGGTTTTAACAAAGACAAGAATTAAAAATGTTGAGTCTAAAAAGTGTTCCCAGAATTTTTCTTCTCAAATGGGCTGATTTCTCTTCATTGACTTGTCTCTGGTGAGATTCTTGAGGAAGTACTATCTTGTTGAAATGAGTGCTTTGGCAGCTAAACACAGGCTACCTGAGATGTGATATAGTTCAGAAAATATAGTTTTAAGGTGTGCAGAACATTTGTGGTTTGGGTTGTGCAAAATGTATCTCTTTTTTACTTGAAAGAAAATTAGTTGCTTTTCTTTATCGGTGTCTGGGTATCTAATTCTTTTAAGCATTTGAAACATTAAACCATTATAACCCGGCTTATAATTTTAACATTTAAATCTCAGACATCAATAGTTCATGAAGTATCAAAGAACACTTTAAAAATATACATATTAAACATCAAATAGTTTCTTCTAATAGCTCTGCAGAAGGAAAGGAGAAAAATTACCGAAATATAGAAAAAAATCAGAGTAGTAACAATCAGCAACTTGAGGCTAAAACATGAAAGAAAGAAAGAAAGAAAGAAAGAAAGAAAGAAAGAAAGAAAGAAAGAAAGAAAGAAAGAAAAAAGAAAGAAAAAAAAAGGAAAGAAAGAACTAACTTTGAGTCAGTTTTTAAGCAAATTTAATGCTATCTTTTCATGCGCATCTAAGATACCTCTTACTTCAGGCAGGGTTAGTAAGCATATGTATTTAATTTTGAACTTTAAGAAAGTCGCAGCCATCTCCTCAAGGTGCTGTAAACTTGTGAGTTAAGAATATAAATCTAACTATAATTTTCTTTGCAGATATTTCCATGGAAATGTCAGAGCACTCAGAGGGGCTCATGGAATGTCCTCAAGTTGTGGGTCTCGACAATGCTCTTTTGTGGTACGTTATAGTATTGATATATTGCTAAGCCCTTTTTAACTTACGTTTATTTTTCTTAAATATCCACTGGGAATACACAGTCGAGGGGAAGATAATTAGGTAGACAGCTGTTAACTGCATCCTTCTGTAAACATCTTTTTCTTCCTGTCACCTTTAGTGACAGCTCAGAAACCTCCTAAACATGCCACACCCTTGTTGCATGTTCCAAATCCTAACAATATTGCTAAAGTCTTAATTATGAAGAAATAAGGTCAATTAAGAAATATCTAATGGGGCACTTGCAATCTGTACCAAATATTTAACATGGTACTTTCTATTTTTATCAATAGTTTAGTGCACATCAGTGTCATTTCTACAATGGAAGTGTGAGCTCCTTAAAGTCAGACCCCTTTTTTTATTATTATTATTCTCCCATCGGTGTGACAAGTTTTATGTCGGATACTTGAAGACTCTCCAGCAATTGTTTAGAGCTTTCTCATTCCTAAAGAAGCCAATGTCTTCTTATGCCCTAGCTTGGATTTTCAGCCCTAGCCAAGCAAATGTGCTTTCCTCTGTCCCTCACACATTCTTTACACCAAGTCTGCCTCATGTGACCTGCAAAGCTAGTGCTAATTTCATCCAACAAATGTTTTCTGAGTCCCTGCAATGCACCAGACACTGTCCTAGGCACTGAGGAGACAGCACTGAACAAAACAGTTTCTTCTCCTTTAGAACATATTCCGGTAGAATGCTCCTTCAGAACTCTGTTCCAAATGTTTATTTTATTACATTATTTACTCATTAATCATATTTATTTCTAAGTTCTCTGTTCATTTCTGATACA
Source organism: Suricata suricatta (assembly GCF_006229205.1). Taxonomy (NCBI): domain Eukaryota; kingdom Metazoa; phylum Chordata; class Mammalia; order Carnivora; family Herpestidae; genus Suricata; species Suricata suricatta. The sequence continues at coordinate 119,664,463 of NC_043702.1, read as the reverse complement.
TTTCATTTGAACAAGATTAAGTATGTTTTATTTGCATCTGTTATTCCTTGTTCAGGAGGAATCCTTAGGAGACTGTAAATATTGGATCTATGTCTTCTTTGATATTTCACTATGGTTTTTGCCCTACACAGCAGAAACTCAGTAAATATTGATGGACGTGAAAACATTTACCTTAACAGTAGAACTGTGTTTCACCTAGATCATACCATGCTTAGAATGGCGTATGTTATGATGAGGTCATTGTGGGTTTCTGGTTTTTTTTTTTTTTTTTTTTTTAAGTAGGCTCCATGCTCAGTGGGGAGCTCAGTGCAGGGCTTGAACTCATGACCCTGAGATTACGACCAGCTGAGATCAAGAATCAGATGCTAACTGACTGAGCCACCCAGGCACCACTTGGTTTTGTTTCTTTCAAGTCCTGAGATTTGAAGCACCCATATGATTACTAAACACCATCAGCTGGGTATCTTCATGCACAGAACACGCCCTAAATCAATTTGACAATCCTGCATCATTTGGTTTTGTAAATTATTCTTTTTCTTAAAAAATAGTTTCATATATAAGGTTTGGGCTATGTATTGAGGCTTTCCCAGAAGCAGCTTTTCCTGTGGTAAAAGATGATCTCTTGAGAAAAAAAATGATGAAAATAAATCTAGGAAGCCACCAAATTTGTCTAAAATGAGTGATGAACAAAAAATATTGACTGTTACCATGAAAAGTGAATAGAAACCGAAGGGTTAGGTCTTACTTCAAATCTGCAAATGACTGATTCTATGACCCCGAGAAGGCAACCTATACTCTTGAGGTCTCGGTTTCCTCATGTCTAAGTGGCAGGCCCAGCATGGATTAGTTCTAGATTCTTTTCAGCCATGATGGGAGCCTGTATAGTTCACATTGATGTCTTTCAGATTTCCTTGGACGTCATGGGACTGACTGCTGGACTTACCACTATTCTGAAAAGCCCATGAACTGGGCAAAGGCTAGAAAGTTCTGCCAAGAACATTACACAGATTTAGTTGCCATACAAAACAAGGAGGAGATCGAGTACCTGGAGCAGACTCTTCCCCACAGCCCCACTTACTACTGGATAGGAATCCGGAAGGTAGAGGGGGTATGGACTTGGGTGGGAACCAACAAGTCTCTTACCAAAGAAGCGGAGAACTGGGGACGCGGAGAGCCTAACAACAAGAAGTCCAAAGAGGACTGTGTGGAGATCTACATCAAGAGGAACAAAGATGCAGGAAAGTGGAACGATGATGCCTGCCACAAGCAAAAGACAGCCCTCTGTTACACAGGTAGGGGCGGCATGGATCCCAGGGGGTGGGGATGTTAGGAAAGAAAGCAGTTTCTATTACGTTCTAAAGTAAATCCAGTTCTCTAAAAAATAAAATAAAAGCATGTTACCTCTGTGCATTTTTGGTGTGTGTGAGCCTGGTTCTAACACCCAAAAGTGATACCTTTAAACCAATTTACTTCAATATGATAAATATATGTAAGAAGTAAGGCAGAGAAATGGACACAGAGATGTGCATGTGGCCAAGAGCTCAGGCTCACATTCCCCCATTTCCTCATGGCTTATGGTGGTAAGCTTTGTGCTTATGTTTCCTTCTTGGCCTAATCTTCTATAATTCTATATAATGAAATACTGCTGTGTTTCATTATCTGGAGGATGAAAATTTGTTTTCAGTTCCCAAACTGTATTTTTCCAAGTCATATTTCATCAGTAATTTGATCTCTTGTAAATTGGGCTCTCTACTGATTTAATGAGTTCAGACTTTTTAATCTTTCCATAGTACTTTCTAAGAAGAAAGGGATTGCCAAGTATATTGCAGAAATGGTTGGGGTTAGGCCATCACTTAACGTACTTATGACAAGTTTCAAAGAACATCAATGAGTTTCCCCAGAATGTTAGAGAGTATTGGCATTGGTAAATTCGTTCTAAGTGTATGTCTGTGGCTAAATGGCCAGTATATGACATAAATAAAAAATCCTGACATATATTTTTTGTGCAAAAATGTTATGAATGTACAGACAAACCTTTCCTGCTTATAAAAGCAGTTTCAGCCAAAAAAGTTATCTGTATCCAAAGAAATGACTCTGAGTACTAAGAAGTAATTAAAATAATTTATTTCGCTCCCCACCTTTAAAGCTTCTTGTCAGCCCTTGTCATGTAGCAAACATGGAGAATGTGTGGAAACCATCAATAATTACACCTGCAACTGTGATGTTGGGTACTACGGGCCCCAGTGTCAATTCGGTAAGCCCCTTTTCTGTCATTGCTTCTTCTTGTGTAAATTTACAGGTATTATTGTAGTTTATTGACAGGGACAAAACAGTACTAGCCATTCCGAGAAATGAGAAGTTTTGATCAGAAGAATATGCTTGCACAATGTGTTACTTTTCCTGAAAGATTTCATAAGTCAACATGAAGTTTCAGTTCACTTCTTAGCAAGTTTTTTGAGTCTTTTGAGAGAATATAGTGTTCGGATAAAAGCTTTAATGATGACTATAATGAGTCAATCATGGTAGATTCCTGTTCTTAGGGAATCCATAATCCAGCAAACTGGTTGGACCCATTAGAACCCTGAAGTCTGAAAGAAACATTGCCATTTATTGTTGGGAGGGTGAGTTACCCATTAGGTAATCTTGCTTTTGTATGTAATCCTCAAAGTCATGACAGGGAATGGGTGAAAAGAAAAAGTCACATAATGACACACAATATAGGTCAGAGAAGTATAGTAATAAATCCAACAAATTTATTTGGGCTGCATATTTTTTGAGGATACAATGAAAAATCTATTACAGATTCTGTCTGTGAAGGATTTGCAACTAGCTAGTGGAAATTATGTATGCTCTCAATTCAGTTTGATGGAGAGCAAGGTACAAGCTGGAATTAACTGCTTAATGAAAGAATCTGGCCTGTTTATTGGACAATTGGAGCCCACTTAGTATCTTAACACCTGGTTTGGGGGCAATTTTCCTAGAAGCAATGCATAATATGGATTGGAAAACAAAAAGAAAGAAGATGGAGAGAATAAGTAGGAGTCTAATGAAATCATTCAGAGTTGTGGTGGTAGAAACAGAAAGGCAAGAGTATATAGACTCAAAGTCAAGGAGTCTTTGACCCAGTCAGCTCACTACTGAAAGAAACATAAATCATCTGGTTGTTATTGGTTCAGTTTCAAAACTATGCTTTGAAGTATCTGGTGCATAAGATAGAGAATTAGAAGAGAAAATCAATGTTTGTAAATAATAGACAAAGAATTAAAGCCAAAAAATAGTGTGTCAACCAACTGGTGATGGTCTAACTCATTTCACTCAATTCCTATCCAATACTTTACCTTCAACTCCTGAAGTTTATTTTTATTCTTTCTTTTTGATCCTTAATATTTTAATATTTTATTTTATTTCATTATAGAGAAAGAGTGAACATGAGTGGGGAAGAAGGACAAAGAATGAGTGAGGGGGGGGAGAGAGAGAGAGAGAGAGAGAGAGAGAGAGAGAGAGAGAGAGAGAGAGAGAATCTCAAACAGGATCCATGCTTAGTGCAGAGCCTGATGTTTGGCTCAACCCTGACCCTGGGATCATGACTTGGGCTGAAATCAACAGTCAGACATTCAATCACCTGAGCCACCCAGGTGCCCTTGATCTTTAATTTTTTAATTCTTATAACATTGGCATGCCCATTTCACTCCTTTTTGAACATTTTACACTTTTTTCTGTCTAGGCTTTCATCTTCTCACTCTTTTCTGGTCTTCTTTCTACCTATAATCATTTTTCCTTGGAATTCTTCATAAGCATTTATCCAAGCCCATCCTCTATTGTTAATTCTCATCTTCTATCTTTTGCCCATTGCTCTTGTGACTCTACATGTCCCTACTTCGGTCAAACTTACCAACTTCTGTGGACTCACAGATTCATGGGAGCTTTAGACTGGCAAATCTATTTCCAACCCCAGGCTTCAAGTATGCTAAGAATATCTTCTGGGGTGCCCAAAGGGCTGTAAAATCAATTGTCCCAGCCAGCTTCCTATTTTATATTTCTTATCTCAGTATGAGACACCTCCTTTTATATGGGTGTTCTAGTATTAAACTCTTTCTCCTCCCCTTACATTTATGCAAAGTAACACACACTACTCATTTTTACAACTTTTTTTTTCTCCACTTTGCCTCCCATTTGTCAGTTTTGCTACTACTGCCCTCGGTCTTCCTAGATTATTGGATTAATTTCTTAGCAGAGTTTCACAGCTTTAAATTAGCTCCTGCTAAATATACTATTCATGCTACAAGTAGGCTGATTAGTTAAAAACAATCAAACATCACACGTCTATCCACCCTTTAATTTCTACCTATCATTTGTCCTACAGGATGAAATCTAAACTCCTCAAGACTTAGAGAAATGCTTGATATACAGTAGGTACTCATTAAATTAAAGAAAAAAGATAAAAGAATTTGTCTTAGCTCCTGCCTTTTTTCTAATCTCATCTCACATCATTCCTGCCTCTTTGTTCCTTCTAGTAGCATCAAATGCTTGTAGTTCTCCATACTTTTCATATGTGCTTTGTATTTCATTGACTTGCTCATGCCTTTCTCATTTTGCACATGGCTAACATACCTGTTCATCTTTAAGACATAGTTCAAGGATTGTTGTTGTTGCTGTTGTTGTTTTTTCGGAAAGCTTTCTTCAGACTCTAAGATAAGCTAAGTGCCTCTATTCCATGTTTCAGTAGGTTTGCATATTTTTTCTTGTTTATCCCACATTTATTGAAATCATCTATTTACTTGTCTGTATTTCCTGATAGACTAGCAGCAGCTGAGGTCAGTAAGTATTATTTACAATCTCATATGTCAGATTGAGACTATGCCTGAAGTATATAAGGCACTTGCTTGCAGGTATGAGTAAAACTGGAGAACATAATTTAATTTGGACTTGTACTGTATATGGAAAGTATAAAAATTCTAGTTCCTCATGTCCTTTCTTCATTGAAATCTCAAAAGCAAGGTCACAGCAATGGCTAAAGTTGGATAAGGAATAGGAACAAGGGTTGGAATATTTGCTCAAAAGGCATGGAGGGGCCTAAAAACATGAAGACTCATTTCCAAGGCTCAATTCAATCTCTGATACCACCAGTAATAGCAGGAAAATCGATACAGTTTCTGGAGAGGGCTGTGAAAATCAGAACTGAAGTACTAGAGCTGAGCTAGAGAGGATAAAAATAGTATCAAGGCCAAGATGCTTTCTAAAGCTTCTCCACTCTTTTTCCACACCTCCTGCTCCCAGCACTAAACTCTACCTAGGAACTCTGATGTCAAAATTTCCAAAACCAGCTGGTCATTCCCATCTGACTCTTGGTTTCAGCTCAGATCATGATCTCACTGTTTGTGAGATCGAGCCCCATGATTCTCTCTCTCCTCTCCCTCTCTACACCTCCCCTGTTCTCTCTCTGAAAATAAATAAATAAACACAAAAAAATTATCTTCTCAGAAAATGCCAGCAATAATAAGAAGACTAGCTGATGTTTAATTAGGACTTCCTATGAGCCAAGTTCTAAGTCCTTGACTTACATTAGACCATTTAATTTCTACACCAGCTCTAGGAAGTTAATACAATTACCATGACTTCTCTTTCATATCTGAAGAGACTGAAGCTGGAAGGGTTAGTTCACTTTGTGCAAAGGCACTTGGTGACCAAGTGCCAAAGATAGTATTCAAACCCAGACACCAAGTCCTCACCACACTAGCTAATAGTGTTTCTTTTCTTACTGCAGTGGTTCAGTGTAAGCCTCTGGAGGCCCCTGAACTGGGTACCATGAAATGTAATCACCCTGTGGGAAACTTCAGCTTCAGCTCCCAGTGCACCTTCAACTGCTCTAAGGGCACAGACCTCATTGGGGCTGAGGAAACCACTTGTGGATCTTTTGGAAACTGGTCATCTATAGAGCCAACCTGTAAAAGTGAGTAAGTCTTCAAACTAGAGGCTTTGTCGTGGCCAACTTGGGTTAACTGAGAAAATGCAGCAGATACTTGTAAGGAATATATGTCCTTTTTGGAACCTAATTTAATCTAACTTAGATCACACTCTGATGCTTTTAAAAAGGATTGTTGTTACTTGAATCAAAAATCAAAGCCACAAATAAAAAACAACAACCACCAAAGACCTCTGACACCATCTCATGATATGTTCATAATCGTCAGTAATATGCAACGTGATTATAGTGTAATTTTTACTTGGGTTTTCTCATTGTCATGGCATGCATAGTCCGGATGAACCTCAGTTAAATGTTGCTTGTTCTCTCCTCTCAGTAACACCTATTTTATGTGGTGTCTTACTTAACACCAACCAATTTCCTTCTGAGGGTGTAGGATTTTTTTGATTGTTTTATTTGGTTTATTCTTGAAATCATTTTTTACTTTTCATCCTCTATGAACTCTTGGAGGAATAACAACTGCTGTGAAAAACAAAAACATAGTCTCTTGATCTTTTTTTTTTTTCATTTGAAGTATGGTGGCTTTTTCTTTTTAGCTGTCAAAAAGATTATTCCTATACAGGAGAAAACTGGTGACGTCTGAGCTTGTGAAGTCTTGGTTACATTTTCTACATTCATGCATCTGACTCACTAATTTTAAGTGGTTTATTTTAAAAAAGCGCAACTATCAAAGTCATACTGAAATCACAGAACTAAATTGACAAACCTGCTGAATTTTATAAAAGTTGATTGACTTGCTTCAGAGAACTGGGGTGTTTCCCAACACTGTTTGCTTTAGAACCATTGTAAGGACGGGAATTCTTTACATTCACCGAGAATATTTCATAAGTACTCTCGAGGATGTAGTATTTCCAGGCAGTGGTGGAGAGTCACCAGGACTGGGGCAGCAACCTGGAGCTACCAACCCTCCCCTCTGCTCCCTATCTCCCCACTCCCAAGGGCCTTCAGTGCTCCTGGCTTCACCTCTGATGCACCATTTTCCATTATTCTCAAGAAAATTAGGTCTGGAAACATTATCATAACTAAATTTTAGAGTTTAGAAATGTCTAGATTCAATCAGGTAGTTCCACAGTTGAGTTGAGCAGCTTTGGCTGAAAACCTTTGGTGAAAGGAGGGTCTCTACTCAGAAATATTGGTTTTTTTCTTCTTCATAGAAGTGATTTCCTGTAAACCTCTGATGGCACCTGATTTGGGAACCATGGACTGTAGTCACCCTCTGGCCAACTTCAGCTTAACATCCACCTGTACCTTCAACTGCTCAGAAGGAACTGCATTAATTGGGGAGAGAAAAACTATTTGTGGACCATCGGGAATCTGGTCAAGCCCTAGTCCAATATGTCAAAGTGAGTAAGTTTGCCCAGATATGCTGACAACTTAAAAAAAAGGAGCTGGTGAATGGGAAGATGGCATGGAAAGACAGATTAAACTTAAACATTTTTATTTTGCTAAATGTATATGGCTTAACAATTAATTTACTATAAAATCCTTGGCTGTTCTTGCCTCTTCTTTCGATGACACCCATTTCTTTTTATAGCCAAATTTTAACTCATTGTATCTCAACTCTTAACATCTAAATGCATTCTCTCTGACTTATTCCTTTTATTTTCTGACTTAACTTCTTATTCATTCTTCTATTCCACTACAATCTCACTTCTGTTAGTCCATTAAAATCTTTCTACAAAAGCACCAGTGACCACTTAATTCCCAAAATAGTATATACTTATCAATTACCACTAAGCCTATGCCTCCCTAATCTGTGTATGAGAAGGACTGCGTCTTCCTCATTTCCATACAGTTGACACTTAGTGCCTGTGCTAAATAAGTTGCTAAATAAATGCACATTAAATTAACATCTGAAAGAATCACTACTCAAGTCTGCTCCTGAGATCACCTCTACCAATGGAATAGTTTTTAAGTGGTAGGATTTGTAGAAACTCAGGGAAGCTGATCTCCGTATGGCCCAGGGCCAGAGAGTAAGGGAGGAATTTGAGGAGGAGGCAGGAGATCTTTAGGGGAGATTGTGTATCTCCCCATCCTCATGGAGCCTCTAGATGCCCTCTATTTGAGTGGTGTGGGAACGTGTGCCTTTTTTCTATTACATATTTGGGTGTGGGGTTGGAAGTACCTTGAAAGGGTTCGTCAAAGTAACATGAAGAATGGGGGACACAAACCCTATGCTAATATGCAAAAATAAATTTCTTTAAATGGCGGCATCAGAAGATAGCCTTTTTCATATCGTTTTTGTTTTTTTCAAAAAACGTTCCCAAATATTCACTCCTACAAGAGGGTACAGGTGTATCCATTTATTTGTGAAGGAAGTGGAGATACGCAGTAGGTCAATATCACTCCAAAGACAGTTCAGCATAGGTCCTCAGCATGTATACAGCAAGTGCATATGTTGGCACAGCTGCTTTAAAGAAAAAGTATTAATAGGTTTTTTTGGACTGATTTGTTACCTGGTTAAGATGACTGACTTTTATTTTTCCTGAAGTTGTATTAGACGTTTTAGGTCTTCTCTGTGCATCAGAGTCCCAACTATTGAACAAGGCCATGGAGATAAATACCATGGTGACCACTTGCTAAGATTTGCAGGTATTTCATCCAGGAGTTCCATGAATTGCAAATCTGGGGATGAAGAATTTATAGGCCTTGGGCTAGAGAAACTTTTCTGGTTGTTGCCTCTGCCGCAAGGTCATCATGGTCCTTCCCATGCCAGTTTCCCCATCCACCAAATGGCATCAAAGGGACTCTTATTGGGAGACATAAGGAAAAAGAAAAGCTAATGTCATGAGATAACACTAAGTATGTAATGCTGCGGCCTCATGCTGTGTGCCTTACTGATCTCTCTTTCAGAAGTGGACAGCAGTTTCTCAATGATCAAAGAGGGTAACTATAACCCTCTCTTCATTCCAGTAGCAGTTATGGTTACTGCTTTTTCTGGGTTGGCATTTATCATTTGGCTGGCAAGAAGATTAAAGAAAGGTATGTGAGTTTGTCTTCATACAAAAATATACAATTCAAATTGGATAAAATAGGGGTGCCTGGGTGGCTCAGTCGGTTAAGTATACAACTTTGGCTCAGGTCATGATCTCGAGGTTTGTGAGTTCAAGCCCCACGTGAGGCTCTGTGTTGGGGAGCTCAGAGCCTGGAGCCTGCTTTGGATTCTATCTCTCTGTATCTCTGTCTCTCTGTCTCTCTCTCTCTGCCCCTCCCCCACTTGTGCTCTGTCTCTCTTTCTCTCAAAAATAAATAAACACTTAAAAAAATAATTTTAAAAGTAAAGCAGATAAAAGTATAGAAACCCACAGGAAATTAAGATTGGTAGATTCAACTGAAGCAGGATACCAAGTTCTGTGTTCTGTAGACATCATTGCTGGGGGAGTGTGAAATAGGCCATACACCCTTTAATTAAAACAAGTTGGCTGATTAGTGTTTTTCATCTGACAAACTTTTAAAAAACGCTTACTGTCTTCAAGGTCTGTTCTAGTGTGCTAAGAGACAAATATTTTAATGGTTCTTTGCTCTTATTTAGTTCTGAAAAAAGGATGCGTATTCTCAGTCCTCGTAAGAGCCTACATGCCTTTGATCTCAGTGTTACAATCCCACTAGAAAATGAATCTAATGCCCAATAAGGTTATTTAGGCGCTATTCTCCAAAACCTGAGCCACATACCTGTCTGGCTTCTGACATGCGGGAATTGCACTGTCCCTGGGAGGAATCTCCACATTTTCTCCCCAGTGTCTATTCACTGAGGTCACAGCTCTAAATAAAAGCACTGCATATTTGTGCTTCCCTCCACTCTGGCCTGGAGGAGAAAAGGGAATAAGAAGGGCTGTTTGAGAAACTAATAGCCACTACCCGGAACAGTACCTGGGGCACCGCCAGGGGAAGACCACGGCATCCCTCATGTCCCTCCTGAATGTCCAACCCTTAGAGTAGGACCAGCTTCCTGGTTACAGATCCACAATCTGTGGCAGGTCCTGGGTGTGCACTGTCACATTTGGCCAAACTTGCCTGGCAGAACCATGGAAGACTATGAAATTCATGGACACTAAGCAGCTTTTAACGTACCCCTGCTTTAAGTTCCGAGGCCATCAATGGTCTCAAAACAACTGCTCCCAACTGCTCGGTGTTGCATTTCTTGGGAGTCAGTTGATTGCCATTTTAATTTTACTTCCATCAGTTAAGTAGTATGTATTCTCTTCAATGAACATAGCATATAAAGGCTGCCCCTTACCCATGCTCACTGCCAATTGCAGGAATATTACCTTCCAATCCCTAATGGTCTTCTACTATCTTTGGAATCTTTCATTCCAAATTTAAGATACTAGGTTAGTTTTATAAACAACCCAGAAAGACTATGGAAGGGGTCACAGTTGATGGGCAAGAACTTCATTAATGTAAAGTAAGAGCACTGAGCAGTTTAAATGTCTCTACTCCTGTTCTTGGAAATTCTGCTAAGAATGGGTCCCGTCATTTTATAGTACTATACTGAGTACTTAAGTATTACAATAAGAGGAGAATGAGACTTTTCTCCCACCATTGATTACCCTTTCCACTAAGACTTCAAAATCTGACCCCAGTCATCCCGTTTTCCCTCCTGCTTTGGGTGGTGATGACAGAACTGAGAGGTAGAGAATGCAGTGCACATTTATACACTGGTCTCTGGAATAGGAGGCTGTTATCTAAAGAACCTTTAAGGATATGGGGCCTGTGAGTCACCTTAATAAGGAGGATATCCCCAAATTCCAAAGTCTCTTAATAAATGTTCATAGAAGGGGTGCCTGGTTGGCTCCATTAGTTAAGTGTCTGACTCTTGATTTTGGCTCACATCATGATCTCATGGTTTGTGGGATTGAGCTCTGCATCGGCCTCTGTTCTGGCAGCATGGAGCCTGCTTGGGATTCTCTCTCTTCCCTTCTCTCTGTCCTTCCCCCCTTCTGCAAGTAAATAAATAAAACTTGAAGAAATGTTAGTAGAAGCAAAAGAATAGAATGCATTCTGTAGTGACTTGTATTTAGCGGCAGGGTGGGGGGTGGGGGTTAGCTGGCTAAGGCAGTTCTATAAGCAGTGGTGAGAAAAGCAGTGGGGTTGTTTTTAATTTTTTTACCTTGGAGTCATTTCTGTACAAGATCTCAAACTGATAACTTGAAAACTACATGCCCCTGCTGTGGGAATAAGTGTGGGGCAAACAGGAAACAGATAACGGGCAGTTAGGCTAGATACATGTATGCCAGCACGAGAACAGAAGCCCCAAAAAGATCACTGACTTTGTAGGAAAGTCAGGCTATCTTTAATGTAGCATTTCAAGGGTCTTCATTTTTGGAACATCTTCTGATATTTCCAACTTCCAAGTGGCTTTGTCTTCCAAAGATTTTAGATGTAAGTTAGTTCTTTGAAACATGAAGAACGTTTTTCCTACACAAACAGTGTTAAGAATGATAGGTGATTTCCCAGGATAACCATGTAACTGACACATTTATAAGAAAAAAATATGAAAAACAGTAAATCTGCATGTATGCGGTAGTCATCAACTCTGAGAATTTCCTCCGTGTTGTGTTCCAGGTTCAGTAAGCTGGAAAAGAAAGACAGGACATGGTAGCCAAGGAAATGAGCAGATTCCTGACTCCTGTCCTGTCCTCAAAACCTGTACTTTGGCCCCTTCCTTCATTGTCTTGATATCCAGACTTTAGCTCCTCTCTTCTGGAGGAGAAATAAATACAGACACTAGAAACATATGCCCTCTGCATAGGCTTGTCTAGAAACACTTTGTTTCCCAAGATAATCATTCTCTGATTAGTCATCACCCTTGGCCCTGTTAATAAATAAATAAAGTGATTAGTTAATTAATAATAAAATAATGAAATAGTAAATAATAAAACTGAAGCAGTGAGTTTAAGCCAAATCCCTCAAATCCTGTTGTCAGCAGGACCAGAATCAGAGATCAGACTCCCATTCACACAGGCCTCCTAACTCCTCTGGTCGTTGAGGTTCTATTTTTTTTTTCTCTTGGTTGATAGAATTCCCCAATTGAACCAACAACCCACAGGGTTAGAAAAGGGCAAAAAACTGAACAGCTGCCCTTAGTTCCTTTTTTTTTTCAGAAAGAACTCTCTCAGTAGGAACATATTCTTGCTAATGTATTGGTATGTGTTTCATTGTTCCTAAAAGGAAACCACATTTATATGACGGTACACAAATCTGAGATTAATTCAGATTTTGTTCTCCCTGCTCGAATGAATTCAGCCCATGTTACCAGCAGGCTGAATTTGGGAAGAAATGTTTAAAATAGTATATTCTAACATTTTAAAGTTTTAATTTAAAATGTAAATTCTGGGGCACCTGGGTGGCTCATTTGTTTGAGCATCCGACTTTGGCTCAGGTCATGATCTCACGGTTCATGGGTTCGAGCCCTGCATCAGGCTCTGTGCCATCAGCTCAGAGCCTGGAATCTGCTTCAGATTCTGTGACTCCCTCTCTCTGCCCCTACCATACTCATGCTCTCTTTCTCTCTGTCCCAATAATAAATAAATATTAAAAAATTTAAAAAAAAAATAAAATGTAAATTCTAACATTTTAAAACAGTAATTGGGCACTGTCCATGTGGTAGGTCCTGGTTTAAATACTTTGAATACATTTTATTTTGTCAACTCAATGAGGGAGATGTAATTATCACGCCCCTCTCGCAGATGAAGGGACTGTGGCTTCAGAAGGTAAGTAGCTATTCAGAGACACATTGCAGTTCATAAAACAGAACTTACACCCAGATTGGATGGTTCTAGAACTCCAGTAAGTTTTTTGTTTTTGTTTTTGGGGGATTTTTTGCTTTTATTTCCTCTGGAGTTTCAACTTTGCTGTTCATGCATTATTCTACTTCTTTACACTCTGCTTTTTCCAAAAAGAATGTATGATAGCTTATGAAATGTATTCAACGTAAGTTAAAATGAGTTTAAAAGTAAGTAAGAAAAGGAAAGCCATAACTTAAGGCACAAAAAGAAGTTGGTGCAAGAGGTGAAGTTAGTACACAAAAATATGTGTCACAAAGTTCTATACACTCGATAGAAAAGGGTCTCGGATCTGGCTCTGTTTCCTGGCAGCCAGTCAAAAAAGGGAGCAAAATGAATTATGATATTTACTGTGTTTGTAAGATAAAAACACATCAGTTACTCACATTTGATGAGTAATTCCTACCGATAAGACCCAAGTGAAATTTCTTTGTGGATTCTCACAGACAAGGTGGTGTGAGACATAATGACACATATTCTTACAATATTACCAGCTAGGTCTGTTAGGGAAGAATCTTCAGGTGGGAGGAGATGGCAGGTGAGGAAGGGATAAACAGGATTATGGGTATACTGGAACTGACTGGCAGGCAATTCCAGCGAGGCTGCTGTCTTTATGACCAGCACCGAGAATGAAATGGGACCCTGAGAAGCATCTGCGTCACTGGGTCTATTGCCTCTGAGTATATACCACTGTTTGACTCAGCACATTAAGCCGGCATCTCAAGTTCCCTTCGACACAGATGGGGTCCACCCAACAAATGTATAATGCACTCCAAAAGACAGTTTGAGAGTGGGACTCTGTCTTCTCTCTTACTTACAAAAAAGTGGGAATTGTCTACTTATGCTGATGCCATTTTCCTGTTTCTTCTGTTTTTAGGTAAAAAGTCTCAGAAAAGGTAAGTTTCATCAATGAGAAGTTTCTACATCTGTTGATCTTTTCTCTACCTTCCTTGAGATACTTCCTGTTAGAGCTCACATCTTAACTCGGGTCCGGGAAATGAAATTTCCATACAAAATGATAATCCACTATCCTCCTGTAAAGCTGTGTTTTTGCAGTTTTTGTATTTGAGAGTGCTAGTAGATTGGAATGAATGAATGAACAGCAGTTAAGAATGAACAGCCCTTAAGAAAGGGCAGTTATATAAAGGGAGCTTTTTCTGATTATCCCTTAAAGTCTTTTAGAGGATTTTAAGCATTTAAGCATATCTCTTCTTGTCCCAGCTGAATGTAAGGGCAATACCAAACACAGTATCCAGGAAACATTCAATTGATCAAGTATTTATTGAGAAACTAATGAATCCCAGGCTCTAGATTCCAAGCCTTCAGTGTCTAGTACAAGAAGGTAAATGACTACAGCTCTGACTAGCATTGACCTTCAGAAATGTGGAAGAGGTAGGGAACATTAATTCTACCTGAGGCTTCCCCGAAGAGGCAATTCTTGTAGTGTGGTCTGGAACCTCAGGTTTTTTCTTTCAATTGGAGAAACAGACCGAGAAGAGATGCAGATGTGTGAAAATGCAATGGTATCTGGCAGAAGTGAAGAGGGCAAAACATTTCTTCAGTTTCTCAGGTGCTTGGAGATTTGGAGAAGGAGAGTATAAGTAAGAACAGTGGAGATGGGACTTTGGTGCCACACTGAGCACCCAGTTAGAAAACCGAGCTCCTTTAAAGTGCTGGAAGAGGCGAGACGGTCCCTGAGAAGGTTGGCTGCTTGTTCAGACAAGTACGCTGCTGACCACAAATTGTTATGAAGAAGTTCTTATGAGTTTAGTGAGCTGCAGTTTTGAGTGCAAAACAGAAACATGAGCCAGACCATAGAGAATTTATAAGCCATATGAAGGAGTATGAACATAATCCTAAGGTCTTTGGGGTAAAGCAGGTGAATGTCATGCTAACATTTGCATCTTATGAGGATCACTCTGCAGACAGGGCAGTGGGGTGATCCTGGAGGCAAAGAACTGTTTTGGAGGCATTTAAAGTTATAAAGTGAAAGCTGATGGTGCCCATGTAGAGAAGTAGCAGTGAGGTTGAGTTTGTTCATGATGTAGAGGTAAAATCAACTGAATGTGGTTATTAACTGGATAAGCGAGAAGGAGAGAAGAATCTAAGCAGTCATCATGGTTCTGATAGGGGACTGGCAGATGGTTACTATCTATACAGTACTATTTACTGAGAAGGAAACCCAAAAGAATGAGAGGTTTTGGAGGTAAAGACCACAGGTTCAGTTTTGTCGGTATTGAGCTTTAAGTGTCCGTGGCTCACCCACAGTCGATTGGTTGTGTCTATAGCACAAGGGGCCATCTGGGGGCCAGAGAGTGGATTTGGGGGTTCTCACCCTGCATGAGATTAGCTGCTATTTTGGGAGCAGTACAGTCATCTGGGGAGAGTGAGGAGCAAGGAGTGGGAGAACAGAAGAGGATGTGGGAGAGAGGGCAGGAAGGGGGTAGCATCTATATCAAACAGGCCAGTGAAGGACAAGGAGATGGGGAGGGGTTGCCAGAGAGGCAGAAGGAAAATGAGGAGATTCTGGGTCCTGAATGCCAAGGAAAGAGGGAAATAGAAATGGCTTCAAGTGATATTGGGAGAACCAGTGAGTTTCCACTGAACGTAATAAGGGTGTCAGTGCAGAGTCTGTTCTCAGTGTTGAGGTCACGAAGGAAGTCGAAGTCTGATAGCCCAAGTATTGAGGCATCAGTGGAGATGAGGAAGTAGAGGCAGAACATGTAAGCCAACTCTTTAAAAAGCTTGGCAAGGAGAGGAGACACTTAGGAAGGTAACCGGAGAAGGACATTGGGTCAGTGGATGCTGTTTTATTCTATTTTATTTTAGTGCTCTATCTTCCATTTGATGATGTCACTGGGGTCCTAGACCCTTCTCTGGGCTGGGTTCTTTATCTCTGTGGGCAGGAAATCCACAAGATGTAAAGATTTCTTTCATGCTCACACCCACTGAGTGAAAGTCTTTTTTGGCACAATCCACCCAAAGCTGTTTTCTAGTCACGGGAACAACTTGTTTTTTCATTGCCACTAGATGGAAGCAGATTGATTCAATTTTTTAAAAGACGTTGGGGGGCAGGAACAGAGGCTGGCAGGAAGAGTATTAGCATTAATTACCACATTCGGCTAATTGCCATATTAAGTTTAACGCCTCACTGATTTTTACAGTGAATCAATCAGTAGTTTTTCAGTAAATACTTTCATGTTGGAACAATGCCAGGCTTGACTGAAACACCAGGAGGAGTAAGTCCCTGACCCTGACCTCAGGGAGATTATTATCTAGTTGTGTGGTGAGGACAGAAAAATAAAAGATATATATTTTTTCAGAAAAACATAAGGCAGAGCATAGTAATGACTGACAATCTCTGTGTTAAAGGACTTAGTCAACACAGAAGAGGCTTGGTGATCATAGAAGGTCTTATGAAGAAGGTAGACCCTGGGTTGGTTTGCAGAATGGATAGGATTTAGGTGTATGGAGAGAAGCAGGGAAGACAGACTATGAGGAGATGGTGGAAACATGGGATGGCAATGAAGCTATGACAGCATGCTCAGGAGCTGGTGGCTGGAACTGTCAAGAGCTCAGGGTGCACAAGAACTGTAAACAGAAATTGGAAGGGAAGGCTGGCCCCATCAATGTAGGTCTTCAATGCATCACCCAATGTTCTAAAAATACTAAGCAAAGAAGTATTATTTGCCCACCTGCCTTGCAATGCCTCTCACTTATTGATCAAGGTGACTTTAATTCATAGAATTATAAAATTTTAGGTCTTGAAAGGATCTTGATAGACATCATGTTCACTCTCTTTATAACTGAGCTAATTAAATAACTTTCCTATAGGCCCCGAGAGCGTGACATAGTTAAAATAATTATAAACATTTATGAAACATGAATTCCATATTGCACACCACTGCAAGTTTTAGGTATCTGAAATCATTAAATATTGCCTACAAGCCTTTGATGTGGGGGGAGGTACTATTCATATCCTCATTTTACAGGTAAAGGAAGAGAGGCAAAGAGAAGTAAAATATCAAGCCTGAGGTCACTGAATAAATGACAAAGCTGAGATTTGTACCCATCTGGATCCAAAGATCTTGCTCTTAATCCTTACGCTTCTAGAACTTAGGACTCTCCCCTCCAATGATAAGAGTTCTAAGTCCGAGCTACCCTCTTTCCCTAGTGATGTGATAACAATTTCACCCTGAAATCATGAGTGATGGCACTGAAAAAGGGTGGGATGGAAAAAGCAGAGTGTGTTTCTAGGATAAGCCAAAGATAAAATGAAAACCATCACACTAAATGCTGGAGCTCTGTGTTTTTTTGTGTGTGTTTTTTGTTTTTTGGTTTTTTTTTTAAGCCCTGGAGCCAACCCTCATAGTCTTTTGTACTCATTCTTATTAGGTCTTGGCTGGTGAATGACCAACTCGTGGGGCATTTGTGGTTTCAATTCTTGCTGGGTTATTTTCATTCTTCTGCAAACTGGTTCTGTTTACCACCTCATTTGGTTTCTAGTGTCTAAATTCTGCCTGGGTAAAAGCTACACCCAAGATACACAGGAAGATACGATGCCAACCTCAGTGGAGGGTATATGTGAAATTTTGTTTTCAGAAACATTTTTATCTCTGTATTGGCAAGCATGTTTGCAGCTGCTGAACTGTGGTTTACCCTGGCAGTTGATCATGAGAACAGAGTCTCCGAATCTGGCTCTCCTTTGAAAAGTGGTATTAAGACATGCCATATTTGGTTCCCCTCCCTCACTCCTCCCCCTTCCCTGCAAGATTGAGACAACTGTGTCACACACACAGACACACACACACACACACACACACACACACACACACACGTGTCATCTGTTTATTGAAACAAGATTTATCACCATCTGCCTAAATCACATTCCACCAGAATCAGGCATTTAGAATCACCACCATAACTTTCACGTGTTTTGATTTTTCTCAACTTTCTCTTTTCTTTTGACCATTGTCATCTGCTTTTCACTGACTTTCCACTGTCCAAAATCTATCTGAAATGCCCTTCGTATTCATTCGATCAAAAGACAAAGCTTGTGCTCCAGAAACGTCTCCAGGCATGGTCCACGGACCAGCGGTAGCACAAGCAGGGAGCCTGTGAGAAATGCAGAATCTGGGACACCACCCAGAACTACTGAATCAGAGTTGGTATTTTAACACCACCTCTGGGCAGCAAGCACCTGCAAGGGTGACAAGAATCGCTTTAGGGTTTTCTTCTTATTGCTTTGCCTGAGTGAACATGTTGTACTTGTCCTACTTACCTGAGAGGCATCTCCTTCACTCCTCTTCCAACTCTTACACTGAATATTGACCTTTACTATGAACACTGTTAGATTTTGCAATGTTTAAGGTCCTTGTTTTAATTTATACTATCTTATTTTTCATTCAGCATGGATGATCTGTATTAAAGCACCCTCTGTAAAAGAAAATTCTCGGGGTCCTGAGGTGTCACTGGTTCCTTCAGATCCCTCCCTGAAAAGTCATCACATGGTGGTGTGTGTCCTGCATTGAAGACGGGTGTGTCTCTCTCAATGCCTCTGGAAAGATTTCTCCGGAACCAGCAGCAATTTCTGCTCCCTTTGTGCCCTCTCTCATCCCCGCACCCCTGCCCGCTCTTGTGGTTTATATAGTGCACTCTGTTATTCTCTTTTTCGTGGAGAAAAGAGATCATAGGGGGAGAAGGTTGCTGTGGAATATAAAGATGTCCTATTTTGCTCTCTGTCTTGACTCTATTTCCAGTTTCAGCTCTGTGCTGTACCTGAAACTTGATACACGTGCACCTACAGACTCTGTTCTGATGCAAACCACATTTTATCTCCCCTGCCCCCCAGTCTTCCGTAGGGGTACATTTTTAGACATAAGTTCATAAAATTGATGTTGTCCTTGCTTTCCAGCTGCAGCAAAGTAGTGAGGTTCTGCCTCCAACGGAAAAGTCCTGCTGCTTGCACGGTGGCCTCACTTTCTCTGTAAATGGAGGCCATCCTATTTACCAACCTCCAGCCTCCCCACCTCCTTCGGCCATCTCCTCTTCCACACATAGCATCTCATGCGCACTGAACAAAAAGAGAGAGAGAAACTGCACTGGTTTTTTGTTTTGGGGGGTCTTGGGGTTCTTTTATTTTTACTTTTTGGTTATTGCTGTACTCATTTTATTAGATCCATAGGGACATCTTGTACTCCGTGCTTTTTTAAAAAATGACCACTATATTGTTAATAAAGAAACATCACCAGAATGTTAGCTGCAGACAACATTTCTTGGAAGTTATATGGAAGAGTTAAAACAAGTAGACAGAGATTCTTCTTGCCCTCATCC
Organism: Suricata suricatta; assembly: GCF_006229205.1. Taxonomy (NCBI): domain Eukaryota; kingdom Metazoa; phylum Chordata; class Mammalia; order Carnivora; family Herpestidae; genus Suricata; species Suricata suricatta. Next base: position 119,645,362 of record NC_043702.1, on the reverse strand, counting down.
CTCTTACCTGTCGGCTGAGAGTCTCTATTTTTTAAGATCCATCTCAAGCATCCCCTCTCCCCATTTCTTTCAAACTAGTTCTGTCACAGCTAGTCCAAACCTGTGGCCTCCTGCTGCAAGATCAGTCTATGTTTTGTACTTAGTCTTTTTTTTTTAACATGCGATTTTGTACTTAGTCTTCTTTAAAAAAAAATGTTACCACAGGGTGCATGGGTGTCTCAGTCGGTTTAAGTGTCTGACTCTTGATGTCAGCTCCAGTCATGATCTCGTGTTTGTGAGACTGAGCCCCACGTCGGGCCCTGGGCTGCCATTGCAGAGGCTGCTTCAAACTCTCTCTCTCCTGCTCTCTCGCTTTGCCTTTCCTGCATTCTCTCTCTTGCTCTCAAAGTAATTAATAAACATTTAAAAAAAATAATAAATAAATAATGTTACCTAGTCTGTTATTTAAAAATGTCTCATGGAATGTTTTCTCCCAGTGAAACCAAAGGCAGAAATTTTGTCACATCCCTGCACGGTCGAGCTTACTACTTGACATTCAGTAAAGATGTACCAAAAAAGCATGCAGTGTCCTGTTGACATATGCTGCAGCAAACCCTCTCTCCACGGGGTGTTTTTCATCAAATGTCAAAGGCTAACTTCCTGTAAGAGAATAGGGGCCTGGAAAAAAACAGTTGGAAATACTTTTCTGCTCCACGGCTATTAATAGCATTTTCATACAAATTTGTACATGCTATGAGAATGATTTTTTGGTTCTGATTATATTTTCCTTTCTCAAATCCATCTCACACTCTGCTTCACAACATGGGCTGTTGCAAAAACTTCTCCATGTTGTACACTATAAATCTAGCTGTACCATTCACATTAATGTAGCTTTAAGATATATCTCTTAGAGTCGTGCACTGCCCAACCTGCACACACTCACACGGCAGCCCTGATTGCAATTTCTTTTTCGTTTCTTTGATCGTTTCTTTGATCGTTTCATCAGGATCAAAGAGCCCACATGGTGGCTACTTCTTGGGGATAAAAAGTGCATAGATTTAAAACACAGGGCTTCACTTAAGCCTTAAGGTTACTATGTGATCTTAGGAATTATGTCATGCTATATCCCTTAAACAAAGATTCATAACATTCATAAGAAAATAAATAAAGGTTCATACGATAAATTCCTCCAAAAACCTTGAGTTTAACCTCCCTGAGATTTAGTTTCCTATTTCCTTACCTATAACATTAGGATGAAAGATGCCTTGTTTACCTCTCATGGTTATTGCAATGATTGAGTCAGGTATGATATTGTTTTCTGAACTGAACCTTAAATGGAGATTGTTTTCCACCCAAATCTTGCCTGTCATGCTTTCTTGGTGTAGGATTCTGGATCTTATGCAAGGCCCTGAGCAGAAGCAGATAGGAGAACTTGTCCTGAGATTAGAAGCCAGAGGTCCTTCATTTAGAAAGCCAGTGCTCAGAATTTCACAACAGCTCAGCTCTGCTACCTGCCACCCTTCCGACAATGACATAGACGGGCAGGGGCAGGGGAGTCCGTCCTGTTGGTGGGGACCCTGCCTCTCTGGTGTGGCACTGCAAGTCCTTAACCCCTCTGACTTTCTGGTTTATTTATGAAATGGGGCTACCATTCTCTTCCTCACACAGTTGTGCTCCAGATTTAATGAAATAACCCCTTTCTCTCATGAATCCAGAATCCTACACCTTTATAAAATTGACAAGAGTCCAAGGGACACAGAATTATCCATTCCTCTGGATTTGTTCACCAGAGCTCATTGAGCCTGGGCTATAATAATTTAGTTTCCTGCAGAAAGATTTCATTAAATGGGTATTTAATTTTATGACCTTAGCTCTAATAAGAAAAACCTGTCCCCCGAGGGTCCCGCACTTCCTTTATATGCCCTGGTTTTCACCCCTTGACCTCCTCGGTGTTCTGTTCTTTGGCACAGTTGGAAACAGACCTAGCTGCATAATGATTTAATGAGAAACAGATGAGTCAGGTAAGAAGCTTCATATCTAAATCATACTTCAGAAAATTAATAAAGTTATCCTTTGAATGTCTATGCTCTTCCCCCTCAAAGATCTTCTTCTCTGCCAGCTGACTGTATCTTCATTTGGTCTTTTCCCCAAAGTTCTTTGAAAATTTTCCTGCCTTGACTCTAACAACTTGATTTTTCCCTCTGTTTACATGCTCCATTCAGGTAAGAAAAGTCATGAGAAATGAAACAACCCATAACCCACGACAAGGAACAGGGAAATTATTAGCAGAAATAATGAGATTTTCACTTCCCTTTGGCCTTGGCAGTCTTGTCTTATCTACTGGGCTTTCAGCATTTCATGAGGTACAGCCTTCCCTGTGTGACCTGAAAGGTTAATTGGAGCTAACCTTTACTGGGTATCTTGGTTGAAGCTTGGTCCAAGCAACAGATCTGGTGGTAGTGTTTCTAGCACTGGTAGCTGTGATGGCAGTAGTTGTCATGATGATGATGATAGTAGGGTAAGGATTTTTTTAAGTTAATTCTCTTAAACTTAGTTGACATCCAATTATCTTACCTGATATACAAATCCATATCCTATCAGAAGAAAACTCTCTCTTCTTGATGAAGTTCTAAGGCAGAAGAACATTACAAGAAATGTGGACACATGGAGAAGAACCCTGCCCTGAAGGGCCCGGCATCTAGAGGTGGAAGGAAAAAGACATGTACCTGGAAGTCAAGGCAGCATGTGCTATGGCCTGCTGAAGACAGCAAGCCAGACACGCCATGGTTCAGAGGAGGGAAAGACCAAATGGGAAAGGTCAGCAGAACTGATAGAATTAGACCTTGAATGAGGTCCAATTAGGAACCAGAAGGTGAGTTAAGTATCCAAGACAAAAGTATTGAAGTAGAGATGTCAGATAGGTTGAATGGGCTTAGCAGAGAACCAGCAATGAAAAAGGTATTCATCAGCTTTAAATCCCAGATGAAAGCTTGCAAAATTTATTCTGTAGTTTCTGGGAACCCTTGAGCAAGAGAAGGATGGGATCACAGTGATATTCTGGGAAGATTAACATGTCCAAGGGTTTAAGAATGGAGAGAAACGGAAGCAGGGAGACAAGTCAGAAACTGTGATTATTCAGGCATGATGATTAGGGTGGGGCCAGGAAGATTCCAGCGTGAAACGTTGTCAAGGCTTTGGTCTCTGACAGCTGGGGTCGAGGGACAGGGAGGGGAACTGCAAGGGAGTGCAGCAAAGCATTCAGAAAGGAAAAACATAAAACAAAGGTTCTGGTTAAATATGGGTTATGCAAATGCCCTTTTTTTTTTTTTCAAAGACCCTGTAGGAAAGTCCCTCCTTTGTTATATTTCCTCTTCATGAACATTTCTTCTTTATTGTTAATATAGGATTGAGTCAAGGATATAGTCAAAATGGCTTTGGATTCACAAAGGCAAGTGGTGGAGACTGAGGACAGGAAAAGTCCCCAAACTCAGAGCTCTTAAAAATGTGGGGGTGGGGGCGCCTCGGTGGCTCAGCCAGTTAAGCCTCTGACTTCTACTCAGGTCATGATCTTGCAGCCTGTGAGTTCAAGCCCTGCGTCAGGCTCTGTGCTGACAGCTCAGAGCCTGGAGCCTGCTTCAGATTCTGTGTGTCTCTCTCTCTCACTCTACCCCTCCCCGCTTTTCTCTCTCTCTCTCTCAAAAATAAACAAACATTAAATTTTTTTAAATGTGCTGTGAATCAGTTTTTACTTTTTAAATGAAAATAAACTGAGTTTAGTTTCAGAAACACAATTTTGATAGAGATCCTGATGTAGACTGGCCAATGCTGTCTCGATGTGCAGGAAAGCTTCTGAAAATGCCTGTCAGTTGGTCTCACTTGGACTGTGTGGTCAGTTTCATGTGGATTTAGACTTAACAGGTGGAAGACATGTTGGATGGTGCACATGACTTGCACAATTGTGCTAATTACTCCTGGAGCATTGTATAACCTTTCTAGAAAAATCAGTAACTCTTTGAAAGCATTGAACTATAGGACTAGTTTCCAAAATTTTCTATTATGAGGAACTCTCATTAAAGTTACAACATTGATAGATAGCAGTAAACCCACTAGTTGAGAAAATACAGACATATGCATAGATGATTAAAAAACAAAAACAAAACAAAAAACCCCTTGTTTGGAGGGTAGTTAAAGCCTAGAGATTAAAAACCACCACTTGTTCCTATCCTACAATTTCTTTAAAGAGTTCAATTTTATAGATAATCAGCCTTTTCATCTTTATCAGATTGTGTATTCACCTGCAATCCCCATGTAAAAACACCTACGCTTGATTTCATGGATGGATATAGAACATTTCACTTACAATTAGTCAACTCTACTATATGGAATATATACAGAAGTAGATCTTATATTGGACTATAAAGTAAGTGTCAATAAATTTCAGGGAACTAGAATCATACAAATCAGAGCCTCTTGCATTTGTTATAAGGTAATAGTAAAAAAATAAACTTTAAAAAATTCCTGATGAGTATGCTTAATAATTTAAATACATTTAAGTAACCCATAAGTCAAAAAAAATCACAAAGAAAAGTTTGAACTATTATAATTGAATGATGTTAAAAACAAAACACCCCAGTAACTGTGGGATGCAGCAAAAGAAATGACAAGGAAAAATTTATCATCGTGATGCCTATATCAGAAAAGCAAAGAAGGCTAAACATCCAACTTAAGAAGTTAAAGAAGCAAGTGATAGCATAAACCATAAGAAAGTAAAAAGATGGGGAGCACCTCGGTGGCTCAGTCAGTTGAGTGTCCAACTTTGGCCCAGGTCATGATCTCCTGGCTCGCAGGGTCAAGCCCCACATCAGGTTCTGTGCTGACAGGTAAGAGCCTGGTGCCTGCTTTGAATTCTGTGTCTCCCCCTCTCTTTCCCCCTCCCCTGCTCACATTCTGTGTCTCTCTCACACAAAAATAAATAAACATTTTAAAAAGAAAGTAAAAAGATGAAAATATATTTGAGGCAGAAATTAACATAGAGAAACAAAAGAAAATAGGATCAAAGAGGATCAAGAAGTAGACTATCTAATAAAAACAAAATGGTATAAATTTTAAAAATTAGGAATACAAAAATATGTATCTAAAGATGATCACAGATGATTTTTTTTAATTAAGAAAACAGAACAACTCACTAAATATATATTTGGTAATAATCAATTTAAACACATTTACCAACAAAAAATTTACTTGTCAACTTTCCTCCCCCAAAATAGAAAGACTGAATGGTCCTCTATAATCATTAAAAAGTTTGAATCTGTAGTTAAAACTCTTGCCACAGAGAAAATAAATATCAGGGTCAGATAGTTTTACAGGTGAGTTCTGCCAATTTTCAAACAAACAAAGAAATCTCAGATTTTCCCATGTAGGTTCAACAATTTCTAGAGCTCTAAAGAACTATTCCTTAATTATTCAGTGGGCCAAAATATTATTGATTTAAAAATCAGATAAAGACTTTGTACGAAAAAGCAGTGATCGTCCAATCTCACTCATTAATATACATGAAAAAATTTTAAGCACAGTATTAACAAGCCAAATATAGCAGAAATGAAAAATATAACCTCATGTTCAAGTTAGGTATATTTTGGGACTATAAGGAGAGAATTTACATTAGAAAATCTTTATAAATTACCAGATTAATAGATAAGAAGAGGAAAGCCATAGAATCATCTCAAAATTACACACAGAAAAGAATTTATGGTTTTTAAATAGGAAAAGAAAAACTTTTGGCAAGCCAGAAATGGGAATTTCCTTAACCAAATAAAGAAAGGATTCTCAGCAGATACTTCAGCAAACATTATCCTTTGTGGTGAAACGTTGGAAGCTGTACCTCTTTAATCAGGAGTCATTCAATGATGCTGACCAAGGGCAGGACGGATCACCCCTCGGATCTCCTGTTCGAGGGCACAGTTGACTGGCAACCCCAGCTGCTGCCACTCAGGGTCCATCACCAATGTCACGCTGAGGCTGCACATCCAGCTGCTCCCAGCCAGTGACTGACGACCTTTGTGACAGGCTGACAGGCTCATCGTAGGGGTGTGGGCTCGTCTTATGCAGGACTTTGCCTTGAGGATTCCCTAGGGCCTGGCCGAAACTGTGTCAGGGCTCAGCTTAGCCTCCTTACCATTCTCCCTTCTCTCTTCTTTTATAGGTGTCACGCTTACACCCCATTCCAAAGGCTCTCCTCCCTCCCGTTGCTTTGCCCCCTTTATCCTCCACGGGGGTTTCTTCCAACATAGCTCTTGAGTCAGAAGATGAGTTAACTGTCTGCCCATCTAAGAGCTTGTGTCTTGGAGAACCTGACCTGACACATTATCACTACATCTAGTCACTATTACACTGTGTGCTGGAGGTCTGGCTGGTGCAGTCTCTGGTCCTCAGTTGTAGACACACTAGATTAGTTGCCTTTCCTTGAACTTGCTCTGTGGTCTATTATTTCTAAATCCTAACCTGAGCTGGACCCCATTTATTTAAGCCTAGCCCATCCTACGAGACCTAGCTCATGAAAGGGACTCCTAAATCCCCACTTTGGAGTAATCTCTTCCTCTACTAAAATTCAACGGCACTCTACGAGATTATAGTAGTGATCACAGTCTGTCACACATATCTGATGTATGTATGCACGTATGTATGATTCTTCTAGCAGATGACTAGCTACTGAAATTTTGTCCACGGCCTGAAAACTGCTCACAGCTATGCTCAACAAATGTTAGAATTAAATCAAGATTTAAAGAAATGTAATCCATCTATTTATGTCTTATAAATAAGAATAAAAACATCCTAGGGCACCTGGGTGGCTCAGAGCATGATCTTGTGGTTCGCGAGTTCGAGCCCTGCATCAGGCTCTCTGCTGTTAGCACAGAGCCTGCTTCAGATCCTGTCTTCCTCAATCAGCACCTCCCCCCCCCCCGCACCCCTGCTTGTGCTTGCTCTCCCCCTCTCCCCCTCTCTCAAAAATAAAAAAAATAAAATATTAAAAAAATAAAAACATTCTAACACATGTCTAACACATTCTCACTCATTCCATTATATTTCATTAAAGGGATTATAGAATAAATGTCAGGGTGGACCAGAGCCCCACAGAGCTCTGGTTAGCTGCAAGATCATCTTACCTTTCCTTTTCTGGGAAGGGCCCTGAACAAATCCTCCCTGAAAAAAAAAAAAAACCAGTTGCAACATGTAATTAGGCCAGTATTCAGGAAGTTCTTCTTCACATCTAGCTTAAATTCCTCTTGCTGCAACCTCTGCCTATTTTCTCTTCTTTGGGGGGAACTGGTGGAGACAGATGTGATCGGCCAGCTCTTCCACAAAGGGAAGATAAATATCCTAGTCAACAGTTAACCTGACATCATTTCATATTGGCAGCACTCGGGTGCTTTTAAAAGTTTTACCAGAACCTGGTGGTGGTCCTGAACTATTACGCCAGGATGAGGGTCTGCTTCTCCTGGTTAGGGTTTGCATTTCGCCCATGTATGGTGGTGTTCTAGGCTGGGGCACTTCCTCAGAGCCGGAGAGAGATTGGGTGGGCCATCTGGAAAATTCCTTGAGGTTATAGGCCACTTCCCCTTCCTGCTCTATTGAAAAGTAAAGCCTCCCTGGACAAGCCCCAGGCAGTCCCCAGTCTGGCCCTTTAGTGACAACTCATCTAACCCTTTCAGGTGGTGCCCAGAAGAAAGCCCTAGGGAAACCCTAGGCTGGGGCCTTATTCACACACTGGCACCAACAACCGCAGAGGCAGACGAATAACACATTCGGGCATCAGAGTGTGCCCGCGTCAGGGAAGACATTTTTAGCTTTCAGCTTTGTAATGCTGACAAGGGACATGCCAAGAGACTCACTTTTCCTCACAAGCCACTTGTTATTGCCAAATATCCTGTTCATCTGATTGCAGAGGAGGTGTGTGCTCTGTAACTCGGTCCTGACTGTGGGCGCCCGCTGAAGAGCTTGCGGGTGCAGCAGAGAGAGGGCGTGCGGAATGGAGCAGGACAGATGTTGACCAATAATAACAATCACCAACACCCACTTGTTCGATCAGAGTTTACCTTATCCTTCTCCCTCTGCCCCTGGTTTTATTGGGCTTTAGAGCACAGTGAACCCGGAATTTAAAAGGCTTGGGCTTAAAACCAGATACCATTTTCCGTGGGTTTCATTTTCCATGGCTTTAAGGAGAGAATTTCTGTGGCTTTAAGAAGAGAATAGCACTTGTAGAAGGTCTCTGCCACTAATATTAACCCTAATGTGCTCTTACGCACCCCAAATATATCCAACCCTGAGAGATTCTGGTAGAGGGCCGCTTCATGATTATTATGACCTGCAAAGTCTACTGCGGACGGCTGCCGGGCTCCCATACTGCATTATCCCGAGGGACACCATTTTTGTTGTGCTCCATATGGATCGCGCCCCCGTGGGTCATGCAACGCAGTCACTTTGGATACTATAATGTAACATTTGTACAGAAATTGCTGCCTTTTATTGATAAACTATCACAATCCATGTAGCAGTGTTGCAAGAAGAATTGTTATTTCCATTTTATAGATGGGAAATCAGAGGCTCAGAAAAGCTCTGTAAGTTGACCTCCCCTCCCCGCCCCCCAAAGTCAACAGTTGAGGACGAGGACATAATGTTTGAAATCTGTTTCTGACTCAAAACTGTGGGTGTTTCCCACTATTCTGTAAATCTCAAACACCTCAGCAGTAAATGGGTATCCTCTCATCCATTCATCAGGTATTTACTGAATACCCTTAATAATAATAGACTACTGACCACACATTATTTACTGGGATGAGAATACAGTATGGAATAAAACTGACTGTCCTTGCATGCACGGAGTTTACTGGAAAGGAAAACTGCAGACAACTAAGACAATAGCTGATACGTTTGGGCTTACTATGTGACAGACATTGTTCCACATGGTTTACATTCAGTTCACCTATTCCTTATGCCAACCTGGAAAGTAGATATTATTTTTGTCTCTTTTTTACAGACAGAAAGCTGAGGAAGAAGAATAACTTGCTCAGGATGACATAGCTGGTCAATGACAGAGCTGGGATTTAAATCCAGGGGGTTTTGCTTCAGACTTTGTGCACTTAATTACTGGGAATACTAACAATAATCATGTAAATTACTGTTTTGTGACTACTGTGATACATGCTGTAAAGACATTATTCAAAGGGAATTCATCTGTTTTTATCAAAACCTATTTATACATTTATATAGAGAAAAATCTAGGAATATGCATGTACATGTGCGGGTATGTGCATGGATGTAGATATTTTATATCAAATTCTTAACCACAACTCTCTCTAGGTGGTCAGATTTCAAGAAACTTTTAAAAAATTATATTTGTAGCATCTAATTTTTTTGTGTAATTTTTTATTTTGTGAGCAAGAAAGAGAGAGCCAGGGGAGAGGCAGAGAGAGAGAGAGAGAGAGAGAGAATCTCAAGCAGGCTTTGTGCTGCCAGAGTGGAGCCCAATGCAGCGCTCGATCCCAGGAACTGTGAGATTATGACCTGAGCCAAAACCAAGGGTCGGATGCTTAATCGACCGAGCCACCCAGGTGCCCTGTAATATCTAATTTAAAAAATAAGAATAATATATTAATTTTATTATAAAAATGATTACATATTTTGGAAAAAATGTCCCATATACTGTAAAAACTAGGTGTGGATGAAAATATTATCTTTTAGTGGAGATGAGGGGGGAAAAGGCTGATGTCCAAAGGAAAAAAAATTCACACTGAATCTTTCCATGACTTATCTCTGAAAAACCTACAAAAATTGAGAGCTACATCCACTAAATTTCTCAACTAAATGTTGAATAAGAGTCCTTTGGCTTCAGAAGGTATGATACTATACTCACATTTTTCATATTTGCCTCACTTTAATCCAACAGCAGGAGGAGCCCCTCTTAATGGGAGGCATGCTGTATATGTATGTGTGTGTGTATATATATATATATATAGAGAGAGAGAGAGAGAGAGGGAGAAAGAGAGAGAGATGTCAAACCTGCAGGGTTGTTATAAGATTAAACTCCACTGTGAGATTAAACATCATGTATGTAAGGTACCTGACTCTTTGCTCAATAAATGTTAATTTCTCCAGTGAGTGAAATTTCTTATTTTAACACAAATGCTCAGGTTTATACCACAAAGCAATTTCAACCCTCCCACACCTTCTTCTGAGTGAAATGTGTTAGGAATACTCAACAGGTATGAAGAGAAAGAAGTCCAAGGTGGTATATGTATATACTAGTGACGTGTGCATGTGTGTGCTAGTTATGTGCCAAATTCTTTACTGTTCTCTCTGGGCGACAGATTTCACAGGACCTGTCCCTGGCTCCAGTCTGCGCTGTTTCAGAGCTGGCTCTGGGAGTGAGAAACGAGGAGGTGGGGGAACAGATCTCGAGAACAAAGAGAAACGTCTGAGACTTCCATCGTGTGGCACACATATATTTTCAGATTATTTTCCTTGACAAGTTTTAAATACTTTCTACTCTACCTGATAGGAAACAGAACCAAGTTTCTCCTACTGATACCTTTTTCCAGCTTACCAGGTGTGGTTAAATGCGCG
>NC_043702.1:119628619-119634663 GCF_006229205.1 Suricata suricatta | reverse complement strand
CCCCCCCCCCCCCCCCCCGCTCCCCACACAAATCTGCCTGTTCTTAAAATGGTTGATGGCTTCTTTTCTGGAAAGGTGAAACCATGATCAAGTCAGAAATGCTGAGGCTAACTAACTTAGCTAGTTGCTATTGCTGATTACCATTTAAAATCTTTTAAATATAAAATGGGTCCATGTCAAGAATGTACAGCTTGATGAATTTTCCCGAACTGAACACCTCTGTGTAATCAGCACCCAGATCAAAAAACCACACCCCAGAAGCTTCCCTCCTTACCTCTTCCAGTCATTAGCTGACCCCACCCACCAAGGGTAATCCCTCTTCAGGTTTCTAGCAGCACAGATGGGGCCCACCTGTTTTTGAACTTTACAGAATCTTTCAGTTTCGGTATGCCCTTTTTTTTGTTTTTGCTCTGGTTTTATTCACTCAGCATAAGACTCACCCATGTCGTATATAGATTGCTCACCATCACTGCTTTAGGGCAACCTGTTCTATGTGTAAAATCTCTCTCATCAGATATTCGCTTTCAACACATAAAAAGAGTTAACATACCGATGTTAAGGCTTTCTTTTTCCAATTCCTAACCCTCGGTCCCTCCCAAAATGGAGTTTCCTAAAAGAGCTCAGCAAGGAAACTTTTCACTATAGAAAGGAAGATGTCGGATTCCCGTTAATTCTGGTTTGTTTAGAGTTTTCCACAGTGGAAGGTATTAACAGGGGAAATATAATGGTGCCTGGGGAAGGCATCCACTATTCATCATCCACACTTGCCAGGGCAGTGTAACCAGCTTCCTGTGTAATTTTCTAGCAGCTTGAAGACAGGAAGGGACGCTGCCGCCACGCAGCTCCTGCGGCACTGCCCAAACCAAAGCGGGGGCCTGGCCCAGTTGTGACATGGTGTACATCAGTCTCTGGTGCTGCCCCATTCTGCTTGTCACCGTCTGCCAAGGAGGCTGTGATTATGACCCTCTTTTTCATCAACAGGCACATACTACCTAGAAGCGATGGAATCTGGTAGTTTCTCCACCATTTATTACCCCCACTGGGCTCTTAGCGATGATATGAATAAGGCAATTTTTCTAGAGCATGCCATGACCCTTTGTACGGAATTGTGTCTTCATACCAGACATCCTTGAAGATTAAGTATCTCTGCAGCAGAAGAATATGAGTTGAACAATCTACTAACACAGGGAACCCTAGTGAGGATGTGAATCTTGTACAGGCAGTAGGGAACAATTCATGAGTCCGTACGAAGGAGTGGGGTCTGCTGGCATCATCAGAATTCTGGAGCAGTCAGGTCGGTCACACGCATGGGATTGGGAGGACCCCAGATCTGGTGCCTCCCTTCGTGCCTCTCTTTACCTGCTTTGTCATGATCGCACTGGGGAAATTCAGCTTTCCTCACTCTTCAAGATGTTGGTCATCTCTTCCTTTGTCTTAGGCAATTGTTTAAACAACTTGCCTTATACGAAGTGTTTTTTCAACAATAATAATTGTACTGTGCATGTGTATCTCTCCCAGGGATGACGGCATATTAACAGAAGATCCTGAGTGCCTAAATCTGAACAAATACCAAGTTTATTGGCTAACATAAAAATAATAGACATTATGTTATGGGGCATTTGCCGGGTGCTATGTACTATGTTAAGCTTGATAAATGTATTGTCTTGTTCAATCCTATTACCCTCATTTTATGAATGAAGCATAAAGCTCTAATAATTTTCTCAAGGATATATAGCTGACAAGAGCAGGATTGTAATTGAGGTAAAACCAAATCTACCTGATTCAAGAACCAAGTTCTCAATCATAACAACATAGAGACTCTTTTATATTCTGCATTTTTCTATAGCAACAGTTCTGCATTTTACTGCCTGCTGCCATTATTTTCTTTGCTCTGTCACATAATGTGAACTTTTTTTCTCATACCCGTTCCTGATGCCACTTCCTTTTTTCACTGAGCCTAGTAAATAAGAAGGTGTATAATATAGTCTTCTGATTTTTCAGATTCACAAAGTAAAACACTTTTGAGAAAGGTTTTGCTTAGCTTATGGCTTGATTCCTCTTTTATAAACAATATTTTATAACTTTTTGACCACATCATATAATTTTTTATTGTATACTTAACATACAATATTATATTTGTTTCAGGTGTACAACATAGTGGTGCAACATTTATATATGTTATGAAGTAATCACTACCATTAATCTAGCTACCATCTGTCACTGTGCAAAGATGTTACATACTATTAACTCTATTTTCTATGTTGCACATTATATCCCCATGACTTATTTATTTTAGAAACAGAAGTTTGTACCTTTTAACCCTCTTTCCCTATCTTGCCCATTCTCCCACCTTCCTCCCCTCTGGCAACTACCATCAGATTATTCTCTGTATTTATGGGTTTTTTCTATTTTTTTTTGGTGGGTTTTTTTTTTGGCTGTTGTTCATTTGTTTTCCAGATTCCCCATATAAGTGAAATTATATGCTATTTGTCTTTTTCTATGATTTATTTCACTTAGCATAAACACCTTGAGGTCCATCTATGTTGTTTCATTCTTTTTTTAAAAAAATGTTTATTTATTTATTTTCAGACAGAGAGAGTGTGTGAACAGGGGAGAGGCAGAGAGAGAGGGAGACAGAGAATCCCAAGCAGGCTCCACACTGTCAGCACAGAGCCCAATGCGGGGCTCGAACTCACGGGTCGTGAGATCATGACATGAGGAGAAACCAAGAGTTGGATGACTTAACCGACTGAGCCACCCAGGTGCCCCAAGATTTCATTCTTTTTGTATAGCTGAGGAATATTCTATTGTGTATATATGCACCACTTCTTTGTCCACTCACTTATTGATGGACACTTAGGTTACTTCCATATCTTGGCTACATAAATAGTGTTGCAATGAACATGGAGTGCATATAACTTTTTTGAATTAGTACTTTCATTTCCTTGGGTAAATACCAAGAAGTGGAACTGCTGAATCATATGTTAATTATACGTTGAAATTTTGAGGAAACTTCATACTTTTTCCAGAATGGCTGCACCGGTTTGCATTCCCACGAACAGTGCACAAGGGTTCATTCCCTTTTCTCCACATTCTCACTCACATTTATATCTTGTCTATTTGGTAATGGTTATTCTGATAAGTATGAGGTGATTTCTCAGTCTGGTTTTGATATGCATTTCCCTGATGATTAGTGATGTTGAGAACCTGCTTTATGTGTTAGCTGTCTATGTTTTCCTTGAAGAAATGTCTATTTAGATTCTCTGCCTGTTTTTAAGTTGAATTGTTTGATTTTTGATATTCAGTTGTATGAGTTCTTTATATATTTTAGATATTAACCCCTCATAGTTATGTCATTTGCAAATATCTTCTCCCATTCCGTGGGTTGCCTTTTCATTTTATTCACAGTTTCCTTTGCTGTTGCAAAAGCTGTTTGGTTTGATCGGATCCCACGTGTTTTTTTTTTATTGTTGTCCTTTGCCTTAGGAGATATTTTGAGTTTATTTTTTATATGGTGTAAGAAAGTGGTCCGGTTTTATTCTTTTGCATATAGTTGTCCGGTTTTCCCAACACCACTTATTGAAGACTGTCTTTTCCCCATTGTATTGGTTCCTCTTTATTATGAAGCGTTTCTTTTCCACACTGTTTAGTTTCCATGATTTTGACTTGTTGATTTTCATTGCCCCTTGTCATTCACAAATTCAAAAAGATAGTTTTAAGTAATCATCTCACTTACTGAAGCTTCTTAGGACAAGGCCAAAATAGCCGGCCATGCGGAGTGGTGACCCTGAGCTCCCAGCAGGTGGGCCACCAGGCTAGGGCATATGGGTCCCAGGTCCCATTTCTGTGTATAGACAGTCCCCCCACAATGCACCCATGTGTCGAGGTTAGGCAATTTAGAGGAGAAAGCCAGATGGTGGCAAAGTCTTACTCAGTTGTGCGCAGGCTGGAGCTTTGTGCCATTGTTGCAGTCACTGAAAAAAAAACATTAAATTACAGCAAGGCATTGAAGACAAGGAGGTTGCTGACGTTACACTTACTCCTTAATCTTCCCAGAATTCCTGCAATCTGAGCCTCTGACTATGGAATGTTTGGAAACTGAAATAGCCCAGGAGGATAGCTTTTAGAAGAGAAGCATCCCTGTGATCACATCACAGCTGCTGCCACTTGGCCCGAACAGAGCCCCATGGTGCCGGCGGGCGTGAGCCCTCAGCACGTGCTTTGCTGCCGCTGCAGCTCTTGACTCACGCAGCTTTGTACCGAGGTCATGCACGCTCTGTGGGTGTTCCAGAAGCAGCTGTGGCTCCACAGAGGTACAAGAGGAATGTGCAGAGGCTCCTCTTCTGGCCAGATGAGGTCTTAAAATCCTGCATGGTGACATGGAAGGAACATGAGCTTTGAAGTCAGTCTGTGGCCTTGGATTTAAGGAGTGGCTCTTGTATTTACTAGATCTGTGGTCCTGGACGAGGCAACTAGCTGATTTAAACTTTGATCTATCATCTGAAGTGTCACAGATAGGCTGCAATCAATATATTGTATTAGTAACTACTGAGTTTAAGTCATTTCCTCCCACTAGACTAAGGACCGTAGGACCGGGACTCTGGTCTTGCTCATTACTCCATCCTACCACGCCTAGTACAGTGTCTGGCAAGGACTAGGTGCTCAGGAAAATGTTACGTTAATAAGGATCTCTATAAGAAACAAACAAAATATCCCTACTGGGATTTTTGTTAAACTTGTATTAAATCTATAGATTAATTTTAGAAGTATTTTTATAATTCGTAAATGTAATATATCACTTTATTTACATTCCCCATAGTGTTTTCAATAAAGTTTTATAATTTTTACTATATAGGCATTGCACATCTTTTGTTAAATTCATCCTTGGAATTTTTATAATACTGTAAAGTCTTGTTATTTCATTCTTGTTTTTGGAAAAGCCTTTTAATAAGAACATCATATTTTCTTTTTTTTAGTTATTTTAATGTATTATTTACTTTTGAGACGGAAGGAGACAGAGCATGAGCAGGGGAGGGTCAGAGAGAGAGAGAGGGAGACACAGAATCTGAAGCAGGCTCCAGGCTCTGAGCTGTCAGCACAGAGCCCGACGCGGGGCTCGAACCCACAAACTGTGAGATCATGACCTGAGCTGAAGTTGGACGCTTACCCAGCTGAGCCACCCAGGCACCCCTAAAACATTGCATTTTCTAATTCTTCATGTCGGTGCTTAAGATTGCAACTTACCTTTGTATATTGTGTGTTTATTGAGTCCAGTGTTATTTTTACTTATTTATTTTTTAAGTTTATTTATTTTGAGAGCGTGTGTGTATGCATACAAGTGGGGGAGGGACAGAGAGCGAGGGAGAGAGAGAATCCCAAGCAGGTTTTGCGAGCTGTCAGCACAGAACTGGATGTGGGGCTCTATCCCCCAAACTGAGATCATGACCTGAGCCAAAATCAAGAGTTGGACACTTAAGCAACTGAGCCACCCAGGTGCCCTGAGCTACATTTTAAAGTTTTTTTTTAAAAATTAGCTCTTGTAGTTTATCTGTAGATTCACTGAGGTTTTCTCACCAGATAATAGTATCATTTGCAAATAAAAAACATTTAATTTCTTACTCTCCAATCCTTGTATCTTTTATTTTCCTTTTATTCCTTTCTTCCTTGTCTAAAGACATCTGGTACAATACTGAATAGAGGTGGAAATAGTAGGATCCGATCTTGTTACTGATCTTAAAGGGAACATTTACAGTGTTTCACCACTAAGTATAATGCTTACTATAAATTTACTTCGTAGATACCATTTATTACATTATGGAAGTTCCCTAACATTCTAATTTTTTAAAATGAATGAATGTTGGATTTCACTGAACATTATTTGTGTATTTATTGAGATAGCATTTTTTTCTTCTTTGACCTATTAGTATGAAGAATTATATAACTGATTTTCATTTATTTCTTTGTTTTTGTGCACAGTGTAGTTTTAATGAGTTTAGCATGAGTTGTCTTCCACATAGAAGTTTATAAACATGTATCTTAATGAA
>NC_043702.1:119578573-119628519 GCF_006229205.1 Suricata suricatta | reverse complement strand
ATGCATAAATGAAAGATTGCACACAAAGAACTCACATCTTTTCAAGCTTCAATAGTAAATATTCTGCTACTATGTGTTAAATATTGCATGGTTGGCCCAAGCTAAGATGAAACCACATCATGAATCAATAAGCATTTGCAACCTCTTTATTATTTACATCAGCCACATAAGGAAAATTGAACTCAGAGAAGCTGAGCCACTTGCCCATGGCTACGTGGTCCAAGTTTTTTTTTAAAGTAGATTATACAATAAGCAAAGTATGAAAAGAGCCTGAATGTCCATCAACTGATGAATGGATCAAGAAGATGTGGTATGTATATACAATGGAATGCTACTCAGCAATGAAAAAGAATGAAATCTTGACATTTGCAACAACATGGATGGTATTGGAAGGTATTATGCTAAGCGAAATAAGTCAGGTAGAGAAAGATAGATATCATATATTTTCACTCATATTTGGAAGTTGAAAAACTTAACAGAAGACCATGGGGGATGGGAAAGAAAAAAATATATAGTTACAAACAGAGAGAGAGGCAAATCATAAGAGACTTTTAAATACAGAGAACAAACTGAGGGTGGAAGGGAGTGGGGGTGGGGAAAATGGGTGATGGGCATTGAGAAGGGCACTTGTTGGAATGAGCACTGGATGTTGTATGGAAACCAATTTGGAAATAAATTACATTTTAAAGAATAATAAAATAAAATAAAAAGTAAATTATAAAAACCTTGAGGTTCTGAGTAATTTAAACTGGAAGAAATGGATTCAACCTAAAAGATGTTTAGCAGTTACCAGCAGCCCACTCCATTTAGAAACAACCACTCTGCCCCTTGGATAAGACACCTAGGACCACATTTGCTTGCAGCACTGCTCTCTGGGACCGCAAGGTTCCATCTGGGGTCCCCATCTCCTCTTAAGTGAATCCTCAGGGAGGCTATTAAAACTCTGGGTAAGAGAATTCTCTCCTATCAGAAGCCAGGATCATAGAATTATTTGAGCATTGAAAAATCAAACTTGATTTATTTACTTCTGGCAGAAGTAACTTCATGTTGCTGTTTTTCCATTTCTTTATCACAGTTAAAGTATAAACATATTTCATTCAATGACCCATTTTGGTAATGAAGGGATTTGGATGTCAAGTGTTGCTTCAAAATGCATGTTCACAGGTTTACCAGAATTCTGCTCTTGTAATTGAAGAGATTTCTAGCAATGAAGTCTCTGGCATACCAAGGAATGAAATGGCTTATTTTTCTAAAAAGAAGAGCCAGCTTATGAATCCTGCAGAAGGCCGTCAGGCAGGACTTGAACAACTGGAGAAGCAGCAGCCACAAAGCCCGTGGAGCAGTCCACGTTTGTGGCATGGACACCTATTTTTACATTTATTTTTCATCTTTGTTGAGCCTGCCGCCTTTCATGCCTCACTGCTAGTGTCTGTGCCCAAGTCCCCAAGCTTGTGAGTAGCAGGAGGTGACATCCAAGGCATCTTTATGCAGTGTTCTCATTTTTTTTTATTACTTCTCAAAGCATTATATAGTGGTTAACTCCATAGTAATCCAAGTCATAGAAATGATAAAGATGAGATTTTTGATGTTGTTGACTACCAGCTTGGCCAAATTTCTTATTTTTAAAATTTTTTTTAATGTTTTACTTATTTTTGAGAGAGAGGAAGAGACAGCATGAGCAGGGGAGGGTCAGAGAGAGAGGGAGACACAGAATCTGAAGCAGGCTCCAGGCTCTGAGCTGTCAGCACAGAGCCCGACGCGGGGCTCGAACCCACAAACTGTGAGATCATGACCTGAGCCGAAGCCAGATGCCCAACAGACTGAGCCACCCAGGCACCCCTGGCCAAGTTTCTTAAACTTGACAAAGCTTAGCACTGGAGCAGGAGTCGGGGAATGCACTCTCTCAGATGCTGTTGGCAAGAGTTCAAATTTATACTTTCATCTGGAAGATAATGAAATAATATCTGTCAACATTTTAGGTGCCCATATCAACCCAAGTACGGTTGCCTATCGCCTGAAAGGTGTTACTCCAGTGATGAGTTGTGGTGTTCTTTTTTAAAGTGTATTTATTTATTTTAAGAGAGAGAATCCCAAGCAGGCTCTGTGCTGTTAGCATGGTGGCCAACATGGTGCTCAAACTCCCGAATGGTGAGATCATGACAGGAGCCAAAATCAAGAGTCAATCATTCAACTGACAGAGTCACCCAGGTGCCCTGTGAATTGGTTTTTTAATGATCTGTTTATTTTATTTATTTTATTTTACTTTATTTTATTTTATTTTATTTTATTGTTAGAGACAGAGAGCGTGTGTATGTGAGTGGAGGAGAGGCAGAGACTGAGAGTGTGAGAGAGAGAGAGAGAGAGAGAGAGAGAGAGAGAGAGAGAGGGAGAGAATCTTAAGCAGGCTCCATGCTCAGCACAGAGCCCAACATGGGGCTTGATCTTAAGACCTGAGCTGAAATCAAGAGTTAGATGCTTAATGGACTGAGCTGCCCAGGTGCCCTTAAAGTGATGAGTGTTTGATTGGAAAGGAATTTGAACTTTATGCAAGAAGCCAGTGTAAACCTGGGGAGAAGTCGGTTCTTGTTCAAAAGTCAACTCTGAGACTTCTGCCTGACCCTGGGGTTTTAAAGGGTTTTAAAGGTTTTTAAAGGTAATCAGCACAGAGAGTGCAGTGGCTGCAACTTTTCTTGATTTTGTGCACTTGGTGATGACACCAGCTACAAACGTCATCTCAGCACTCGGGGGAGGGGGGATGGTGCCAGAGGGTCTGGTCCTTGCTCCGTGGCAAGCAGGAGTTCTCTTCTTTCTGCAAAGGTGGGCAAGGTCAACAGATGCACCAAGAGAGGTTAGTAAAATCAGCTGAGTGGCCTAAAAAAAAAGAAACACATTCTGCTAAAACACCGCTAGGCGAATCGGAAAGCCAAGGCAGCTTCATACACACTTGCTGGCCTGTGCAGCCTCCTAACGCTCTGGGTCTTCACTCCTCAAGGCCAGTGGTCTGCAAATCTCAGAGTAAGTTAATCAATTCTGCTCAAAATCCAGGGCCTTATAGGTCAGCAAGTTAGGAGTGTGTTATGTGGGAGTGAATTAACCCTGTAGACGGCTGGGTTGCTGTTACCATACACCTTGGCCCTAGAAAATCCACTTCTAGTAGGTTTCCCAGAGAAATTAGAGGAAAAATACAGGCCAAAATAAATATCCTGGGATCTTGCAGTGAAATTTTTGGTAGCCAGAAATTACAAGTAGCAAGATTTTTTTTCTTTAAATTTTGTTATGCTTTTTATTTTATTTTTGAGAGACAGAGAGAGACAGTGTGAGCTGAGGAGGGTGAGAGAGAGAGGGAGATACAGAATCTGAAGCAGGCCCCAGGCTCTGAGCTAGCTGTCAGCACAGAGCCTGACAGGGGGCCCAAACCCACGAACTGTGAGATCATGACCTGAGCCGAAGCTTAACACTTAACCGACTGAGCTACCCAGGTGCCCCAAGATTTTTTTTTCAGGAAGTGTTTTAAACTTTTAAAATATTAATAAATAAATTAATTAATTTTATTTTGTTGAAAGAGAGAGTGTGTGAGCTAAAGAGAAGCCGAGAGAGAGGGAGAGAATCCCAAGCAGGCTCCATGCTGTCAGCACAGAGCCTGATTTGACTTAAAACCAAGAAACATGAGATAATGACCTGAGCCACAATCAAGAGTCAGACGCTTCACCAACTGAACCACACAACTGCCACCAGGAAGTGTTTTCAATAAAGGTGCGATTAAAAACAAATGTACTACTTTCTTTTTATCATCACATACAGAGGTATTTTTTATGAATAGTCTAAACACAAATGGACTACTAAATGTGTGACTTTTTTTAAAGATCTTAACAGAACATGATAAAACAACATTGGTCTTTCAGATTATTAATTTCAGTTATGTATATTACATCAAGGCTGATCTGTTTATGAGTCTTATTTCTTTAAAATATATATGTAGTTTTTAACATTTTATTTTTATTTTTGAGAGAGAAAGAGACAGTGTGAGCAGGGGAGGCTCAGAGAGAGAGGAAGACACAGAATCTGAAGACAGGCCCTAGGCTCTAGCTAGCTGTCAGCACAGAGCCCGATGAAGGGCTGGAACCCACAAACCATGAGATTATGACCTGAGTCAAAGTTGGATGCTTAACTGATTTAGCTGCTCAAAAAGCTACTTCACATATAAATGTCTATAGCTAATAGCCCTGTCTGTTAGCCCCTATCTATATTGAATAAATATGTCCATTTTCTGTGAATTATCTTGAAAGTTTTAAACAGAATGACCTCATAGTTTTTAATAAAGAATATTATTTACCTACAATGTAGCAATATCGTGCTCAGCCATTAAGCAATAAACTTATCAATAATCTTAATTTTGACATTTGGATAAATAAAGAAAACTTTTTATTTTAAAAGCATGTATCCCATCAGTTGGAATTAGTACCTTCAAAAAGGAAAGGCATGGGGCGCCTGGGTGGCTCAGTCAGTTGAGCTTCCAGCTTCAGCTCAGGTCATGACCTCACAGTTGTGGGTTCGAGCCCCGTATTGGGCTCTGTGCTGACATCTCAGAGCCTGGAGCCTGTTTCAGATTCTGTATCTCCCTCTCTCTCTGACCCTCCACTGCTCATGCTGTCTCTCTCTGTCTCTCAAAAATAAATTTAAAAAAATTAAAAAAAAATTTTTTAAAAGGGAAAGGCAGCTCTTCAATGGAATTAATAGTGATAGAAATGTTTGATAAAGCCAGTACTTCTATAAAATATGCTAGAAATCAATTCCTGTAATTTTTTAAATAAAGGGTCAATTATGGTAAACAAACAAAAATACCACTATTTCATTAGTATGGGATAGTTATAATAAGTTACACTGCATTATAAAATAGAATATTATGCAGCCATTACAAAGGCTGAAGTAGAACTGTATTTATTAACACAAAAAGATGTCTTTAGTATGCAGTTTAGTTTTAAAAACTAATATATAAAAACATGACTATATTATTGTTGCAAATTTATTGGTGAATATATGAATTTAAAAATTCTGAAAACCTACCAACATATTAACAAAGATCATCTTTAAAAAGTAAAAAGTACAGTGATTGTCTTTGGTGGCCAGGATGAATAGTTTTCATTTCTTCTTTTTTGCCTTTTTGTATGGTATGGATCTTTCATAAGAGAATATATTATTTTATGTTTGCATTTTAGCAAAAGACTATTTTCTTGTGGCAATTTACTCCTATTAATGAGATTGACAGGTGAGCTACAACATTTTAGTTTTCTTGTAATAGCAAAGAGCAAAACCACACACCAGCCATTGAAAGAGAATACTTATGAAGCACAGTGTGAGTAGAAAACTGTCACCCAAATGAAAATCTCAAATTACACCTTTTCCTGTCTCTTCATTGTTAAAAGGACAGCAAATCCCTAAGTGGCTATTATACCTTTTGGTAAAACAATTCCCTTTTATCAGGAGCCAGAATCACAAAATCATTTGAAGATTAAAACATTGGACTTGCTTTGATTGCTTCCAGACAAGGGACTTTATAAGAGCTGCTGTTTTTCTGATTGTTTATTTTATTCTAATCTATTGTTTAATGTCATAGTTTACATTATTTCAATACATTTTTGTAGTGTGCGTGCGCGGGCGCTCAGAAGCAAGGACGTGAAGATAAGGGAATGAGGAAAAGAAGAGAGAGTCAAAGGGTGGGGGCGGGAGGGACAACATGAGCGGTGCCCATATTGCCATATTCCTCACATGCAAGTAGTTTTATACCAACAGCCACAGCTATGAGAAGGTTTTTTCTAGACAAAACTTCTTCTGTTTTCACGATTATTGTTGTGCCATATTCTTGGGAACTTTACATCCTCTTCTCATTGTTATTATAAGAGTGCCAAAGCGTGAAAGACATTTGTAAAATAACATTTCAACTCAAGAAGCTTGAAGGATGTTGGCGCAATAACATCTTAACTCAAGTGAATTAACCTCTGAGGAACTGGACCAGCCGCAAGGGCTTTGCTCCATCACGCTCTCCTTACTGGCTCCTTGCTACTGCTTCCCACACACTTTTGAGAACCAAGATATTTATAAGGGCATAGTTCAAAATTACCTCTGCACTTGCCGGACTAACTCAGGGGTGGTCAGGCCAGCGGGAGGTCCAGTTAAAGTTTAACTTCGTTCTGTTCAGTGGATAGAATCCCCTCTGGGTAAGAATCCACTCAGTCAGACTGCACAAGCAAACTTCTTAGTCCCAACTTCAGGACAGAGATACTGCTCAGGAAGCCGTTCTAACAATACACCTCCAAATCTGTCTGGAAAAAAAAGTGAATTTCTTCAGTCTTATTATATTTGTGTTTAATTTTTTTAATGTATATTTTTGAGATATAGAGACAGAGTGTGAGTGGGGGAAGAGCAGAGAGAGAGGGAGACACAAAATCAGAAGCAGGCTCCAGGCTCTGAGCTAGCTGTCAGCACAGAGCCTGACTCAGGGCTCGAACCCCAAACTGTGAGATCATGATCTGAGCTGAAGTCGAACACTCAACCTACTGAGCCACCCAGGTGCCCCCATTATATTTATGTTTAAACAAAAAGCTGTGTCATGGGTAAGTAAGTGTGTGGCAGAAAAGCACCGAATGTGAGGGACACGGACGAGGTACCAGTCCCACCAAGGCTGTGGAGAAGCAGCGCTGTGACAGGCCAGGAACTAACTGATCACCGCTCTGAACGCACAGCTGGTGGAGAGAGAAGGAGTCGCTCAGGGGCAGGGAGTCTGACGTGCTCGTGTTGGGTTTTAGTGAGTATTCTAGGGGTTGGGAGGATACAGGAGCAACTGAGGCCGGGGTCCTGCCTTGGAGAAACTGACCGCCCGCTGAGGGAGACGAGGCCCAGGCCCAAGCCGCAGAGCCAATGGCCGAGGGAATCCAGGAGAAAACTTCCAGAGCCCGCAGCCGCCTCCACACGTGTGACCGTCTGGCGTCTGCCCTGTCAGGCTCCTCGGAAAATACCGCTCCTCTTCCACAGAGCAGTCTTGCAAGTCCTGGAAGAGACCCGGCCCCAAACTCTTTGCTAAGTTTTCCTTTCAGAATCAAGATGAAGTCTGCCTTTTCGGATACTCATCCTGATGGTCCTCCTCTGCCGGAAGCCAGGCTGACCAAGAAAGAGGCCTCCCAGCCTGTCCTTCCACTGTTCCTTGGCGTCCTCTCCCTTTCCAAGCCCGACGTCTCCTACTCTTTGCCCTGATGCTGTCTGTGGCCTCAGGGTTTTGACTCTCAGATCTCCTAAGGATTTGGTCCCACACCCGCCCATCTGACTCCTTCCTCCCAGGGCCTCGGCACCCTGCTCCCTAAGAGAGTTCAGAGGCTCCTGCCAGGATAAGGCAAGGATCTCAAAGAAAGTCGTATGCTTTTGACTCTGAATTTAGGAATTCAGGGGAAAGCATCAAAGAAAAAGAAAAAAAAGTTCTATATTCACCAGGCTCATAAGAAATTTATTAGTTAAAAATACTTTTTAAAAAATCTGTGTATAATGTACAGTGTGCGTGCACGCACACATGTAGAACTGTAGAATATATTTCTCTCCTGCAATTCCTCTCTGCTTAATCTGAAATTGCCCAGTTTCTAAAACCTAATAAATGTTAGCATTTTCAGAAATAATAGAGTTGGCTGTCTGGGAAGATTCATGTCGACTCGACTTGTTGCAAGTGCAAGATGCACTTCCGGTGTAGCCGGGTTCCCAGCGCGCTCGCCCTCTCCCTGTGCTCAGGCTGCCCTTCCGGTCTGCGTGGGCCTATCCCATCTCAGGTCGCCATCTCTCCCTTCTGTGCATGTGACCTACGTCTCCAACCAGACCTAGAGCACCGGGAAGCAGCATTCCACGCAGACTCAGCAAACTATTTCATATCTGTGTCAAGTCCCCAACCCTAGAACAATGTCCCACTCCAAACAGCCCGTCAATAAATTGTTGATGCTGATGCTGTTACGTAGGTGGATGTTTGCCTAGTTCTCAATTTTAAAAAGTTAATTAACTAGAGAAGCACTTTTCTGAACCACAGGAGGTGCCTCTGAATGCCAAATTAGTATTTCTGATTCTGTATTTGGTTGTCGGGCCTCTAGAATGCTGGAGGGGCTGGAAACAGACCTACAGAAACTGTGAGGTTGTTATTCATTTCAAGAGTGGTTTGGGTCATCAAACCAGCTTTACTGGATAAAATTTTGTAATGAAAATATGTTATGCAGGTTTCTCTGTTTGATCCATTTCAGAGACATATCCCCAAAGAAATAAATGACTGCTGAGAGCAGGCATAATTGTCATTAGAGATAACATTCCCTTGGGTGCATCAAGAGAAAGAAAATTATGTGAACCAAATATCAGCAGCTCTTTAATCTTTTATCATATTTGACTATGGAAAACAGCGAGGGAAGTCAAGTAGGAAGGTTGCAGGAAACGGTAGAAACTCTGAACTACATAACCTTGGTCTAGATAGTTGGATGGAGACTCATAAATTAGCCTGTTCTACTTCCTGTTCAATCTTGCCTTTTTTCCCTCTGAACTGGAGCACTGTTAAGTCTGTCTCATGTTTCCAGACGACAAATAAAATCAACAAATTGGCTACAGCCTCCCTTTGTGATCAAGGCAATTTTAACCTAAGCAGGCTCTGTAACAGAGCCTTGGTGACCTGAGACGTGACATCTATGTCCTGACACTGATGTGAGAAGTAGCTTGATTTCCTGTCACTCTGGACTCATCTTTCATTATCAGAGCTTTTGCACATAGAATACTCGCCAGACTACCAAGAGAAGTGGATCAGAGGCACCCCCTTCTTCTCTTCCCAGGACGCACTTGGTAATGAGTTTAACAAAAAACAAAAAAAAAACAGATTTTAGTGGAGTATTGTTTCAGCTGAACTTGAATTTGAATCCCATCTTTA
This sequence comes from Suricata suricatta, assembly GCF_006229205.1. Lineage (NCBI taxonomy): Eukaryota > Metazoa > Chordata > Mammalia > Carnivora > Herpestidae > Suricata > Suricata suricatta. Next base: position 119,619,584 of record NC_043702.1, on the reverse strand, counting down.
TCTTTTGTCAGCTCTGTCATTTTGAGCAAGGCGTTTAACCCTCCAAGTCTCAATTTCCTTTTTTAAAAAAAATGTTTTTTACTTATTTTTGAGAGAGTGTGCAAGCGGGGAAGGGGCAGAGAGTGCAAGCTGGGGAGGGGCAGAGAGATGGGGGAGCAGATCTGACTTGTGCTCTACAGTGCTGACTACAGAGAGCCCAATGTGGGGCTCAAACTCATGAACTGTGAGATCATGACCTGAGCCCAAGTCAGGTGCTCTACCGACTGAGCCACCCAGGCTCCCCATCTCAATATCTTTTTAAATAAAATGCCAGTTCTAATACTCTCTGAGTAGATGGACCTGGGTGACAGAATCTGACTCATAAAGCCATTGTGGGAATTAAGTGAGATACAGGTTTTGAAAAGCTTATCATAAAGTCTGGCCTAAGAATAAGTGCTCAGTGATGGTAGCTCATAAAAACAATATCTCTGCTTCACTTCCTCAGTGACTTTTAAATAGTCTATTAATGGTGTTCGTGTATAAACAGGTCACCATTTAATTGTGTTTCTAGTGTTCTACTGTAGGTGATAACCTTTCTGTGGTTATCACAGCCTTCTGGTAATCAAAGGGCCCCAGACACAATATGCCCTTGGAAGAGTAAAAATACTTTCAATGTGTAAAGCCACTTCCTAATTCATGTGCTGGGTTAGAGTCTTTTCTGTGTACATGTCTAACCACTGAGCTTGCACAAAATCATTTGGCTTATTCCACTCAGCTGAAGGGTCATTTCCTTCAAGCACCTTTTCCGACCACCTCCCGACTGCCCCCATCAGGCAGTTAGTTTGCTGTTCTCTCGTGGGGTTTGTGCAAGAATGGGTGTATACACTGCCTCTCCATGGTGTTCCTAATTATCTCTTTCTATGCCTGTCCCTCCACTCGTCTTCGACTCCTTTAGGACAAGGCTGTGTCCTATATTCATTTAGACGATAGCACAGAACACATCCTCACAAAAATACATAGGATGAATAATTGACCCCCTAGGTGGGGCTGGGAGCTCATAAATGTGGTAATATGCAGTTTGTCCCGAGAAGCCAATTTCTCTTTAAGGTTACGCGGGTGGACATGTTTACTATCTGAGACTTTTGCCAAGATGACTGGTTTCACTGCCTTTCCTTCCCTTTCAAAAACTGGAGAGCAAAGATAGAAGAAATGCTTAATTGTAACACCACAGACCAGTTTAAACCGAGTCTCAGCAGGAAGAATTAGAAGCTCGAAAAACTCGTGTAGGAAGTCTTCCAAAAGCTATACAGGGAAGACTGACATATTTGTTCAGGACAGTGTCAGCCATCAGGGGAGGGACAGATACTTCAGGCAAATAGGCCACAAGGACTCCCTTTGTGTGATAAGTGTTTTTTCCTCTCCCATTCCCTCCTTTCTGGGACTTTTTGATAAAGTCCATTTAAGCTATGGGAAGATTGGCTGTATCCTCCATCGTCCATCTTTATGTTGTATGTGTATCTATACTTAGATCTACTTGTATATTGGGGATATTTTAGTTGTAACTACTTTTAAAAGCAGAAATATATTTTAAAGCATCACACAAGTTTATGATATATTCTCAAACAAAACAGAAAAAAACACTGTAATGAACGTATAATGGGATACCAATTCCATTCTGCTTCTGCGGTGTTATCGGTGATTTGCTTTTTCTTCTCTGTGCTTTTCTGAATTTTCTCTTCTTTTTATTTCCTTAAAAATTGTTTAAATATTTTTTTAATTTTTAAATGCTTATATAGTTTTGAGGGAGGGAGAGTGGGAAAGCAGGGGAAGAGGGCACAGAGAGAGAGAGGGAGACATAGAATCTGAAACAGGCTTCAGGCTCCAAGCTGTCAGCACAGAGCCCACACCCACAAATGCAAGAGATCATGACCTGAGCCAAAGACCAACCGGCTGAGCCACCCAGGTGCCTTAAAATATTTATTTTGCAATCTTTCTCTCTCTCAAAAATAATCAAACATATAAACTCATACACCCTATCAATAAGGACCTACAGTCTACATAGCACCTTCCCTCATACCCATCCGAGAAGTTTTTTAACAAGGAGACAATGCTGGGGTGCCTGGGTGGCTCAGTTGGTTGAGCTTCTGACTGTCGGGTTTCAGCTAGTCTCATGATCCAAGGGTCATGGAATTGAGCCCCACATTGGCTCCATGCTGAGGCTGGAGCCTACTTAAGATTTTCCCAGTCTCTCTTTCTCTTTCTCTCTGTCTCTCTGTCTCTCCCCCTTTGCCCCTCTCCCCTGTTCACACTCTCTCTCAAAAAAAAAAAAAAAAAAGGAGAAAGAAAAAAAGGGAGGCAATGCCAAAAAGAGGGTCTGGAGAGCGAAAGTAAGAACAGATGAAATCAAGGCAAGTCCCATGAAAACAATAGCTTCCCCGTGTTTGGCCTTGACAGTGGGCCAGGTATGCTCTAGGTCCTTCCTGTGCAACTCCAGCGATGGTCCTGACACTTCCACGCAGCGACCCCATCCTTGTCTATGGTTATACAGCTGAGGGAGCTGAGTCACAAGGAGGGTAAGACCTTGCGAGGGCACACTGCTGGTGGGTGACTAGTAACACCCACCACTGCACAACTAGAATCCGAAGAAGATAAATCAAGAGTCCGGGTATTCTGCCTTGATGCTGAGTACTGGAGACTTGATTTTGCCATCTGATAACCACGCTGAGAAACAATAACCATGACTTACTTTTGTCAAGTGCCCACTAAATGCCAAATATTGCTTCAAGCATTCAACTACACAGCAAGCCCGTAGGGTGAGTTCTGTATATCATTCTGTGTCACAGGTGGACAAACTGAGGTAGAGGTATAGAGAGTTTCGGTCATTTGCCTAGTGGTGAGACACAGGTGTAGCCAACTCGGTTCTCAGGCTGTTCAGCCACAGAGCCCAGGTCCTCAGCACCAAGCCAGAAGACTTCTATCCCCACACACGAACCTTCCAGTTTTACATCTTTTTTTTCTGATACAAGCAACAGAATCTCTTTCCTGAGAATGACCCAAGTCTGTTTTAGATTTCATTTCAAAACTGTTTCCAGCAAATACCCCCAAAAGCCAGGATTTTCTCAGAGGCTTTTTCCTTTTTCACCTTATTATTTTTTTATTACTATTTTTTGCTCCCTTGTCTCACTGCTGGAATAGTAAACATTCACTGAGGTTTCACAGTAACTGGAATATTTACACTAAAACATTATGATTAAGACAAAGTATATTTTCCAATTGTACGACGTTAAATTGAGGTTCATAGCATAATCAGAGGAAACCTGGCTCCTGGACTTGACTCCTGCATCACTTAGTCCGGGATGTCCTGAAGTGATTCACACTTGCCCCTGTCTCCAGACCCTCCCCCATCGAGGTAGGTGAACCCCTGGCCCCTTGATGACCACTGCTAAGTATTATCAACTGCTCCTGTGTTATCAACATCCAACTTTATGGGAAGGGCTGTGGTGAAATTCTGGAACTTGAATAGGAAGTTGCTTTTCTAAACAGCTTGACACGGAGGGGAGGCAACGAGACTATAAGAAGTCTGAGTTGGGCAGACAGCCTAGAGGAAGCTGAGGCGCAGAGGAGATGGTGAGTTTATTTCTCTGTACTCTGGGAGGTGGATGAGATTCTCGCAGAGGCTGAGTCGGGTGGCCCTTCATGTTGAATAGCCCTTTATAGTGTGAGCATCTCCAAACCTGCTGTCTGTTTTGACCCTCCCAACATCCTTAGGAGCTGAAGTTGCTATTTCCATGTTACAAAGGCTGCTGAGCCTTGCAGAGACTAGGTATTTCGCTTACGGCCCGACTGTTAGGTTTGATGTTGTCTGCAACTGGACTTCTGTCCTCCAGCCTCACTGCACCTGTTTTTCCTATTAGAGCTTACAGAAACTCTCCTGGCACAGATCTTGGTAAATCCTTGACCCCTTTCTCCAGGATTGCTCTTCTCAGTGGCTTGAGGGCAAGGCTGAGCAAGTGCCCTGGGGCATGCCTGTGGGTAAATGCTCTTTCATCCCAGCTCTCCTAGTTCTTTGTCTGAGCCCTAGGAGTCAGCTGGGACTCATGCAGAGTAACCGCATGATTTCCATATCTACTTAAGTCTCAGTCCTGTTAGTGACTCAGTTTCCTCATCTGTAAAATAGATATGCTTACAGTGTTCTACTTTATTTTTTAAGTTTGTTTATTTTGTGTGTGTGTGAGAGAGAGAGCATGCAGGGGAGGGGAAGAGAGAGAGAGAATCCCAAGCAGGTTTTGTGCTGTCAGCATGAGCCCTTTTCGAGGCTCAAATTCATTGAACAGTGAGATCATGACCTGAGCCGAAATCAGGAGTCTGACGCTTAACCCACCTAGCCACCCAGATGCTGCTATAGCACTCTACTTCATAGTGTCATTGTGGAGATTAAGAAAGATTGCACTGAAAAGCATGGAAATCTGAGACTGGCACACGGTAACTGATTTGTAAATGTTAGCTATTGTTGTGAAAAAGAAAAGAATTCATGGGGTTTGGGATGCAGGGAAGATCCAAGGAAAACTAGGCATTCATGAACTTTTTAACAAATAAGACACGATTTTACCCCCAACTAACCAAGAGTCTCTTGCCACAGTCCCAAACCCTGCAGTCTTTGGCTAGAAAAGAACCAACCAAGTGTCTCTGTTTTTGAGCCCCTTTCTTTGGGATGCCAGAAGAAAGCAGCACTCATACATGATTTCACCCCACCTCTTTTCTTTACTATAGTACACTTTTCAAATATTTGCAATGGGGATTTTCTGTGTTGGGGAGAATAGAGATCAGGGGAATAAGGAGAGAGAGTGAAGGAGTTTGAGTCTGTCCTGAGTTTGAACTCCAGTGACAAAAGAATGCGGATTGCTTTTGTCTCATCTTTTGCATATCATACATTCCAGTATCGGTCCACTTACATAGACAAGGAGTTAGTCATCTTTTCCTTCTATTCTCTTTGGGATCCTCCACTATTTCAGAAGTATATTAACACATTGGATCGTGGAGTTGAGATTCCAGTGAAAGTACAACTCTTTGTCCCAGATGAAAATGCAAATATCCTCATAAACACCAAGGTTTCTGGACAAGTACAGGGGGTTCCCCGACCTCCACATGGGTCTCCAGTTAAGAACCCCACCCTATCTCCTCCTTTGCTTTATGCTCAGAAGCTTTTCCACTGGCATCTTCAAACTAGGCTGAAATTCTGCAATCCAGTGCTGAGGGTTCCCCCCTTCACACTGTTTTCAATATTCTAAAGACTAGACCTCTTCCTTCGCCCCTGAGCACATTTGGCTGTTGGGATTCAGAAACGTCAACCCTCTGTGTGTACATATGGCTTCAAGTTCAGACTGGCTTCAGTTAACCTTTAGGACCTGAGGAAAGACGTTAAGGGTTAGCTGGTGGGGTGTTTTCAATCAGATGGATCTCAAAGAGGGGAGCTCTTGACTGGGAACTTGCAGGTAAGTTGCGCTGACGTTAGCAGAGATGTAGTTGGCTAAGAGCTGGTCTGGATTCTCTGTCATTCATGCCTTAACTATTTTAGGTCTATGGTTTCTATTTCTTCCTTCCATTACCTGTTTTTCAAAATGTAACTACATGGTTCACACTTTCCTGGGCTGACCACTGGCTCTTAGAATATGTAGCTTCAGAATTCTATAAGTGGAGGCTTATTAATCAAATCCTCAAAAGTCAAAATGACCTGCCACATAATGGGCAATACTGAGAAAAAGATCCTGGACCTAATCCTAGAAAGTAGGCTATGGTGGTTTCATGAATGGCATTTATTACATTGTCTTCTAGATGTCTCACTTCTCTGATTGAAAAGCAAACAGAAATTTTATAAAGTCAAATACAAAATGATTCTTTTATATTTGTAGAGATATAGCTCAGCGATGTTGCAATGGACTTTTACAATTTAGGTATGCTGCTTTATTTTTAATGCTAGTGTTTTAACGTAAAATAATGGTGATTGGTAGTCTAATTTAAACGTGTGCTTTGATTCTTAGTGTTAATGTCCTGGGCTTATTCCTGTCTTTATTTCTGATTTGCTGTTGGCGTGGAGATCTCCTTTTTTCCACTGTATTTCATGGTCTACCTTTAAGCTGGGGTTACCAATATCTGTGCTACGCCGCCACCACTACCACCCAGAAACTTAAGGGAAGTATTATGTCAGTTGTAATGCCTTATGAAACCTAAACTCTGCTACCAGCGACTTCTGTAGTTCTGCCTCCTCAGTGACCCTCACATCTACCTCCCCACTTTGCATTCCCATTGACCCTAGCCCAAGTCAGTCCCACAGGGTCTAGTACAGTAGTCTCCTCATTCCACAGCTCAGCCTCTCTACTGCTAAGTCTTCAAAACCACCGTTATTAGGTTCATCTGCTCAGAGCCCTGATGGTTGGATCCCTTCTGCAAACATTTATGTTAAACCCAGAAGATCTGGCCACAACCTACCTTTTCAATTAACCTCTAGGACCTCCCAGTTCTTGACACCAATCTGACCACATCATTGCCTCTCTTAAAATCCACACATCCCCAGCCTCTGACTCCTCTTTGCATTTAGAACCAAATCTCATCTCCTAGTTTTAGTTCCCAGAGCCCAGAGTGATCTATCACCAGCTTCATCTCATGCTCTTCTTGCCATTGCTCATTCCATTCCAGCCACACTGATGGCTTCATGTTATTTGAACACTCCACACTTTGCTGCCATCCAAAGCCTTCACATTAGCTTTTCCTCCTATCTTCAATGCTCTTCCTCTTGCTTCTCCCTTGATGGCTTCTTCTGGCCATTCTGCTCTCAGTTCCAACATCATCTCCTGGGAGAGGTCTTCCCTGACCTCCCTGCCTAAGGTAACCGCCAGTCCCTCTATCACATAGCCTCACCTTAATTCCCCTTACTTCTCACTAGCTTCCAGTTTTCATGTTTACTTGTTATGAACTGCCATGTATGGTGTTTCATTATCTGTCTTCCTCAATAGATCATATACTCCATAGGACAGAAATGATGTCTGTTTTTACCATCTTAATGCCAGTGCCTAGAAGAGAATCTGACACATTGTAGGCACTTGCTAAATAAGTAGTTATTGAAATAGGCAACTGGAAAAAACAGGGACTAACAGGAAGTGCCTCTCCTGGTGACAGGCAGGGAAGGATCAATTGTAGAGAAGGCTCCTGTTGGGAGAAGATTTTTGGATTTATAGAGCTGGGCACACATAGAAGGAGAGAGTGTTCTGGGCAATAAGAAGAACATTGGGCACATGTAGTGCCTTCTGGAAACTACAAGATGTTTTGCTGCAAATGCATTGTAGAATTGGGGTTGGTGGAGATGCAAATAAATTGAAACTTAATGGCAGGAGATGAGACTAGACAAATAGAGCCCGCGTTTTGAAGGGTCTTACATGTGTCATCTTGCAGAGTTTATACATATTGCTCAAGGAGTAGGAACAGCAGGTGGATTTTAGGTAGTGAAGTGATGTGGTCAGGTTTTTGTGTTAGGAATATCAGTATGACTTCATTATAGAGAAAGAAGAGAAAATGGGTAACTTGAGGATAACAGACCAGTTAGAAGATGTCTGGGAAGGAAAGAATGATGTGTGCACTAGTTCTGTAGCAGTAAGCGGAAATTTGGAGAATGACTGGGTATCTGGTCAGAAGGTAAAGTGAATGGGATTTGATGACAGGTTCATATGAAAGATTTGGACAAAGGAGAGAAATTTGCTTTCTCATCCCCAACTTCTAAGAGCTGCTGCTATATGATATTCTTATCGGCTTTCTTGAAACACACCACCTATGTTAACAATCCTTGATTCCTGCACTTCACACATCCTTCTATCCCTCCCACATGACATTAAGAGAGTGAGTTCTACTAATTTTTTTCCCTCACATGGGATGTGAGCCATCACACCTCTTGCTTCTCTCACACCCAAATAGAATGAGACAAAGTACCAAGATCATTTTTTTGCACAGGTTTCCTATGCTCTTCTGCCTAATAGTATACTCTTAAATTTGATACAACTATTGCTGTTGCCTTTAAATACTTGGTTATAATGATCATATAGTTTCCAGCATTTTCCTACTCAGCACAGCCTTCTATCTTACTTGCAGTCATTTTCTGCCATTGTTCTTTAATTTATTTGTTCATTCATTTGTAAAATATTTATTAAGCATTAAGCACCTGCTCTCTACTATAACTGAGATTCAGACCTAAGTCATAGCCCTTGCCATTGAGAGGCCTCTGTCAGCAGCATCCTCCAACCGTGCGATCATTTGTTTGCTTTGCACTTGCATTGCAGACATTATGCTCCAGAGGGAAGTCAGGGATGGAGATGCTGCCTTGGGGCCATTGGCAAACAGATGACCAAAAGAAAACCTCAGGACAGCAGATGAGTGATAAGAGAATAGGGTCATGGAGGCCAGAACCCAGGAGAGTCTCTATCTCTACAAGTGCCAGAAGAGGGTTGGGTAGATTCAGAGGAAGACTCATCAAAATTGCTCAATACATAAGAATTAAGAGAAGAAGCCACAGAAGCATTGTAAGCAAAAGGAACTACTCAGTAGTATTTACTGCTGCAGAAAGGTCAAGGAAGATAAGAAGGGACTATATTCACTGGGTTTGGTAATTAGGATTTCAGTGATGAAGTTAGCAAGAGCCATTTCGCAGTCTGGAGGTTGGAGGAGACTCAAGAGTAAAGATAAGAAAGGAAGTTAAGGAAGCTGAACAATAGAGGAAGGAGAGAAATCAGATAGTATAGGGCAGAAAGCAAAGGGTTCAGGGAGGGACAGTGTCCATTCTGCCTCTAACAGTACAAAGCTGTGGTCTACAATGTAGACAGGAGAACAGAATCCCTTTCCGTGGTATCATCTCTGCCAACTTGGTGCACCACTCGCAATGCTGACAGCTATGGGACTTGTGCTGGCATCCAGTACCTCTGCCTAAACCAAGTGAGGGCAAGGGTAAACACTTTCTCTTTCCACTTTCTCCCTGTCCCTCTCTTCACCCCATACTTTTAGTTCCTAGGAAAAGTAAAATTAATGATGATCATGGTGCGAAGCAGCTTTAATGAAGGTTTACACGGAAACAGGATGTTTTTCTAATGACCCAGTCTCAGACTGTTTCTCAGAGATTCCAGCTTGAGGTGGGCTGCCAGAGAACATTAAAAATTATCAGAGCATGTAGCCATTTCTCTTAGAGTCATTTCCTCTTCTCAATGCTTAACTGACTTACTAACACTAGGACACAGGCCTTAACTCTCTAGGATCTTAGGTCTGAACACAACACTATACAACAGGAGCAGGTATGAGAAGGCCTGCCCATCCCGAGGAAGTTTCAGAGGATAATGACCACTCAAAGGCATCATCCATTCTCTATGTCCACACATAAAACCCTTGTCAGTTGCCCATGAGCCAAGGTACTGCCTTATAGTTAACAGAGATTTGAATTTGTGGTCCGTTAAACATGGACCGACTTAGTGGATCTATGAATCTTCTGAAACTGTCTAAAAACCTTGCAATTGTGCATTTTTTAAAGAATCCTGACTATTGCTTTTATCAGACTTTCAAAGGAGTTCAAAAGTCCTGCGAGGATAATCACTATATTAACCCAACATCCATTCAGGTGAGCAAGCTTGAGGAAATCATCTGAACTCACTGAATCTCATCTCAAGTATTCATGGTCCAAAAGATCTGCTGGAGAAATGCTTAACTGAGCTGGCATTAATCTTTATGGTCTCCTACAGCTCTCAAATAATCTATGAGGGGTCATTTGTAGTATTCAGTGATTTGCTTTAAAAGAAAAAAATAATGATCAGATTCAAGTAGGAGATGCACAATGTATTTCCCTTCCTTACATGTTGTGCTTGATCAGAAGCATCTACTAAGTCCTCTAAAACATTGAAATGTTTAAACCCATCTCTCTTGCGTGCGCGCTCTCAATTCTGTTTAAACCAAACCACACTACAACGTTTAAACAAACAAGTTACAACATGAAACAGCTCTTTTGGGACAGCGGCTGGAGCTGGGCACTGATAGGGAAGCAGGAGCCTCCCTGCTCAGCCTCTCCACACACTCCCTTGAGCTTGCCCCCAAAGCCAGAGAAACCCCTAGAAATGCTCTGCGAGAGAGAAAACCAGTTCCAAAGGGCAGAGGGAGACAACTGTTAGATTGAAAACACTCTACTTCTCCAGTCTACTGGAGAAGAGTGCAGGGTCAAAGGTAAATCTTGGGGTCCTCTTCATGCAGCCTACACTATTGTGTTCTTTAGCAGCAATACTTTTGTTCCTTGTGTCTCTGAGAGAATTCTGGAAAATTGTGTAACCTCTAACACCTGTCTAAGTGGAAAGCTAATATTTTTCATCATCAGTTTTAAAACTAATAAAAGATTGGATTTCCAACATGTTGTAAAGATTAGCCTTTGACAATAAATAAATATCCCATCACATCTTCTATTCCAGATACTGTAAATACTGTAGTGATCTGATAACCCTCATCACTTAAAAAATATATAAGCAAGCTCCTAATAATAGGAAATTTTATATTACTCATCTTTTCTCCTTTAATTCCTATTTCTATTTCTCCTCCTCTACAGAATTTTTGCCTAATACAATTTTAAGCTTCAAATCTTTTCTTGATCACTAAATCTCAGTTCTTTTACAAAAAAGATAATAATAAATCAAACTTTAAAAGGTCCAATTTTCTTTGAACGCATATGTGATTTTAGACTCACCAACATTCAGCACTTTCATGTGCAGCATGGGAGAATTGGCTAAGGTGAGCATTCCCAGAACTTATTTGTCTAAAAACATTTTTAAAATGTTAACAGAGTTCATGAAGTCCCAACAGAAGGGAGCCCATTAGATATGGTACTTGCTATTGAACCAAAAGGAATAGGTTTATTATAAATATTAATAAATATACATATATGTATGTATTAAGTATTGAATAGTACTGTTAACACCGACTGAAAGTGTAAAGCAAGAAGACAAGACATAGATCGACAATACAGAGCAGATAGCATAGGACAGCACAATTTGTCAATGCCCTGTGCATCAAAGTGTAGGTCAGACATTTTCTGCGCAGATAGATCAGGGAGATTGCATGCAACTTCTACTGTTTTGGAGTAAGGCACACTAGTTCTTAAAGGGAGATCATTGCATAATGATAATGACAACACTTTTCTTACATGAAGATTGTAAAATGTTTTATAAATGAAATATCTTAGTTGTACAAAGTAATTATTTGGTAAATATTTATTAAATGAAAGAAGCAACCGCTATCCTTGGTGCAGAGCAGGACTCGGCGCAGAGCAGCGAGAAACAGGAAGGAAGCAGAGTGCTTGAACTCCACCCTGATGGAAACAAGGATTAGAACTCAATATAATGATTGTTAACAGGGATTGTGTGGGCCACACTGATTTCACATGGATACTAAAAGGAAATTTTCTTTTCTTGTTTCAGGCCAGCTGCCTACAAGTCATCTGGAACTGGAGATTTCAGACAGTGATCTTCAGAATTGCCCAACTCCTTTTCTTCAGTGCCCTAATCTTTGGTAAACTTGATGTTAACCCTTCATCTGGGCCTGAGTAATTAGGAGAAGTTAAGGAGAGGCTAAGGATTCTAACTAGTTGTTATGAGCAATGGGAAAACTGTTCCCGCCCAGATGCCTTGAAGAAAAATGCACCCAACACCATCACGTTGGTGGAAAGGCTCTGGGACAAACCAAAGCAGACATATCCTGCATCAGTCATCCATGAGGCACACAGCAGGCACGGGCCCGCAGTACTGCTAGGGACCCGTAAAAATGTCTTAGTATACAGTATTGATATATATGTCTTTCTACAAGTCCAATTATAAAATACAGTTTTTAATGTTTTATTATGGAGGCAGGAGCTTCTAAAGGAAAAACTTCCTGAAGTCCATGAAAGTCAATGATACAGCCCTGGTGATGCCAAAATAGTCTTCAGGCAAAACAATGCAGTAGAGGTGTTAGTGGGGGAGAGACGAACATAAATGACTGTCATGCGGGCAGCAGAGAACAGGGCTGAATAGGAACAAGACTCTATAAACAGGAAAAAGAACCACTTCCAGGCCTGATTGCTTACATCGTACACCTCTTCATGTGGGATCTGGCCTCTTCTGGCCTGGGTGAGCTCCCACTGGCTACAATAACAATATCTTTCATCCAAGTGCCCCTTACACTTTTAGAGGCCACATACTTTATTTCTGTTTAGTTTCACAGACATTTCTTCAAAAGGCTTGTTTTAAGCCCTATTTTAACAAGAGAGATGGAGGATGTAGTGTAACTTATCAAAGAGAAATAGCCAAGAGCAGTGGAATGAGCGTAAGATTGCAGATCAGGAAATCTGATTTGTAACCTGCCTCTGCCACAAACATGTTGTGTTTCACTCAACAAGTATTTACTGAACACCTGTGCCAGATGTTAAGGACCCAGAGGTAAAAACAGACCACTAGCAGGATTCACAATCTAGCAGGTGTGTGGACCATGTCATATAAAGAGATGTTCCAATGCCCAGTGGGCAATAAGGGAGGTGGGGGGCAGAGATGAGGTGCAGTGGAAGCCTGGAGGAAGGAGCACAAAGCCTATGTTGGGAAGTCACAGAAAGTGGGGAGAGGAAAGGTTGACCAGGCATAAGTGATGAGAGCAGCCAGCATAGGGAGAGCATGTGCAAAGGCACAAAAGTGGGAGTTCTGTTTTGCTAAGAAGGTAAATATGGTGGCTGCTGAGTCTGGCCCAGCAGATAAGCTCTGGATTATAAAGCATCCTATTTCCCATGTGAAGAGGTAGAACCTGTAGATATGCGGCAGCTACTAAGACATTCTGTGTATCCTTTAAGCCAGGTAAATTATTCAATATGTCTCTTCCATTTCTTAAAGGACAAGATTAGATGCCTCATAAGGTCCTTTCCAACTCTGTTACCTTACAATTCCAATTCTTTAACACCAAGGGTCCTCAGAATAGTACATTTTCTTATTCTGAGTTCACACATATATTTTTTAGGCAAAAGATGGAAACTACTCTTCCTCCTTAAGACAACTAGATTAGATATAATATAGTCATGTTTTAGGTATTTGTCTTCTAGTCAGAAACCCATCTGACTACACAGAAGTGTATTTATGCTCACAGACTCGTTAAGGATGCTAACCTGGCACTCACTCTCCTTTACTCAGAACTAATAAAGCAGAAAGAAGTGGCAGCATGGACCTATAATTACAGCGTCAAAGCATATTCATGGAATTATTCCCGGATATTCTGCCAGAAGCACTACACAGATTTAGTGGCCATCCAGAATAAAAATGAAATTGCTTACCTCAATGATGTCATGCCTTACTTCAACTCTTACTACTGGATTGGGATCCGAAAGATCAATGATAAATGGACCTGGGTGGGAACCAAAAAGACCCTCACCAAAGAGGCTGAGAACTGGGCTGACAACGAGCCCAACAACAAGAGGAACAACCAGGACTGTGTGGAGATCTACATCAAGAGTGAGTCGGCCCCTGGCAAGTGGAATGATGAACCTTGTTGGAAAAAGAAGCGGGCACTATGCTATACAGGTAGGAGCTTCTCTACTCTGAAGTTTGTCTGTTTCAAAAAATGCTTTCCCTGGTTCTCTAATATAGCCACTGAGTCAATAACATTGAGTCACAAAGTCAGGTATATGAAAACAAAGAATAAATGACAGTTGGGGTGCCCAGGTGTCCCAGTGGGGTAAGCATCTTGATTTCTGCACAGGTCATGATCTCATGGTTCATGAGTTTGAGCTCTGCATCAGGCGCTCGCTCTCTCTCTCTCTCAAAATAAAAGATAAACTTAATGTTTTAAAGTAATAGAAAGAATAAGCTATAGTCAAGCAGCATTATGGAGCACCTTGAAGAATATAAGATCAGGATTAGAGAAAACTGGATTTTTCTGAAACTAGAAGGACATTTTACAATCATTGGATCCACCTTCCTCAGGGTGTAACTGATGGAATAGATGCTAAGGAGGTTCTAGTCTCCTAAAATTTATGTCCAGAGCTTTTTTGCACCACGATTCCCTCATATAAGAGACAGTATATGTTGAAAGGTAACTTGGCCCCACCCCCAGGAGACATAGCTGTAACTAATAGCTATTGCATATCACTATGTTCCAGGCATTGTTATTAGTTCATAGGCCATAAGCTTGTTTCATATGAGTTTTATTTAGTCCTCATGAGAATCTTATCAATCAGGTCCTCTCATTTCACTGATGAGAGAAAGGTTCAGACTAGGAAGGAATTTGCTCAAGATTCTAAGCTACTTGATGGTAGAGTTGGTTTCAAACTCATGACTCTAAAGTTGGTGTTTTTTAGCCAAATATGCTACCCTACTCTCTGCTCCACATTCTCATGAAACAACATGAAAACATGGCCAAGAGTCACAAATGCTTACAGATACCCTTCAACAGACACAAGTATTCAGGTGTACGGGTCAGGGGCAGCGGTGTGAGGGAAGGAAAGGGGAAACTGAAGGTGAAGAGATCCTTTGAGTATATTTGCTTCTCAACAAAGTAAACAGTTCCTGAGTTAAGCAGACACCCGTGGAATCGTGGTCCTCCTGAGTCATGCGCCTACGCCAGAACTGGTTGCATTGTTCTGATGTGGCTTCTCCTGACCCCTGGAGCACATGAACACTGTGGCTAGAGAGAGACTTGACAGTGCTGGCCAAGGCAGTCCTGAGTACTCTGAAGTTTCTCCTTTAGTAAATCAGCATATAGATGCCACACTCTGCTATACATGGTCTAAATTCTTTAAATTATAAATACTTCCTCCACTCTCCCTCTACTTCCTCTCTCTTTCTCGTCACTCAAGCCTCCTCACTGAGGGAAAACATATCCATAAGCACAATGTTATGTAGTCTAATTTTATAAATAATTTATAAACAAATGAACAATTTATTATATTTGTTAAACATATTTATTAATTTAAATAAATTATGACCTGTGCTCCATAGGCCAGGATGGACGTTGTGAGAATATTAGCTCATCCTGTGGCCCTCCCAGTGAGCTCCCTGCTCTTTCTGGGCTATGCCTCCCTGGAACTGTCCGTGTAAGATTATGTCTAGTGGTTACCACTAGATGTTCCGGTATGCCACTACTTCCCCTCCCTGCTCAACCTTCAACATTGATATCTGCAAGACAGTCTTCCCCAGTAAAGCTTGCAAAAAAATTACAAGGAAGAAAAGAGATCGAAGGCTATTGGCATGAATGCTGCCACACCTCTAAACTGCAACAATGGCAGACATCACTAATTGTTGCAATTTCACCAGAACACAGCTGGTTTCCATATCCACCAATGTAATACTCTAGGCAGCCACTATCACTGAGTGACATTTTGCCAGCCAAGACCAGAATGTAGGAAACCGTCAACTCTCTGCAGGAGATAAATGAGAAACAGGTGCATATACTGCAACAAGACATTAAGTTGGTACAATTCTCTAAAGCTCAGGATTTGTTAGATCTCAGAACAGCCTAGTAAAAAAAGATTTATTCAGTGAATCATCGTGATGTTCTTTCCTGGACATCCAAAAGTACAAACAAGTTACTAACCTGCCTAAAACTGTGAAGTGGAGTAGAATACAGATCACTGGCTGTTTTTTCATTTCTAACATTCTGAGACCCTGAGGAAGCCATGATCGGAGCAAAATTTGTATGCTCTGAAGCACAGGACAGACACGTGTTGCTGCTATAAGACATCAGTGGGGTCAAGGTGAATATGATGGAAAATGTGGACTAAATCTCTATCTATCGGCTGCTGCTCCTCCTGCCTCTTCCCTTTACTCAGAACCCTTCCCAGTGCCTCCAGGTAGCTTCACCAAACTTGCTTGCTGCCTCGGGAATGCCCTTCATTAGAACCTGCACGACCTATAGAATTCTAGCATCTCAGAGTCGAGAGGGAACACAGGTAGACATCATCTAGCACAACGCTCTGTGTGACATATGAATTCCCTCTTGTAATCTACCCCAAAGTGGACCAGTGTGTGCAGAGGAAACACCACCAGAAAATATAGCCACAGGCCTTGTCCCCCGCTCTGACCTCATCAGTAACAACATTCTCAGAACCCTCCATCAGGTGTGTAAGGCATACACCCACAGAGTCTCTTGTAGGAAGGAAACCTCAGCCCTTCTCCGTTCAGACTTACTGAGAAGGGTGTGGCTGGTCAGTCATACTCTGCACTACCTAAGCCTGGCTTATTTAGGCACATGAAACATCTCTTCGTGAGATTGTTTGTCCTGTACCTCAAGGAGGACTTAAGCATCTCACGTGGTTCCTCTGCTCCTCCACCGTGTTGTATTGGGCACAGATTTGAAATGAACAAAAGGTAGAAGTGCTTTGGCCCTAACAATGGGCAGGCTGGCCTCAGAGAAGTCACTTGCTTGAGGTCCTGTAATAATAGGTAGTAGAGAGCCAGAGCTCCAATCACATAGGTGTGACCCCTCCCCCCCAAATCTGATTCCCAGCCTTTGTGTTGTAATACCCATCATAGGGGCTTCAGTAATAATACAACTCTATGAATATTCTTGGTTAAAAAGCCACAAGCTATTTTGTACATAGAGGAGTTTCTCTGTCTGCACCTCTATCAGTGGGTCTACGTCTCTCTCTGCTACACAAAGCAATCCCTCCTGAGGCAATGCTGAACTCAGCTTAAAATGGAAGCCATGAAATGCTTTGGTGGGCTCCTACACTGCCCTTCACAGGGGACAGGCTGGTGCTCCAGAGGACACCGTAGTTTTATGTTGCTTGGTTAACTCAGTCTTACCTGAGAAGGGCTGAGTCTGTGGCTTGGACAAGAATCTAGCTTTTCTTGACCCCTCCTGGGAATGCCAGGATTCTGACTCTTTTGCATCCACACAGCATCCTGCCAGGACATGTCCTGTAGCAAACAAGGAGAGTGCATTGAGACCATCGGGAACTACACCTGCTCCTGCTTCCCCGGATTCTATGGACCCGAATGTGAATATGGTGAGGCCACTATTTTGTTGATATTATTGTGGCCATTGGTCTTGTGCTGGAGGTGGTCCAGGAAGCAGATCATGTTGGAGACTCTCCAGGGAGTAAAGGCTCGTCCTGGTCTTCTCTAGGGTCGGTCAGTGGGCCCCACTCAAATTGTCCCAGGGCACAGACTCTGGGTAAAGCATTGTATTCTTAGAACATTTGTTCATAAGATCTTAAACGGTAAAAAGTGAAACATAAAAAAAGTGAAACAAAGGCTAATTTTGCTTGTTTGAAATAAAAACCAGTGAAAGATTGATTATACCCCAAGATGTAGGCAATACAAAGGAGCCAGGTAAAGATGACCAGGTTGGGTTAGAAGCCCAGAAAGACTAGGAGGGTCAAGAGGGTTATACAAATAGTTCCAACGTCCAGCGAACCTGATGTTGTCTTTAAACCTGCAGTGAAAAAAATCAACATTTTGTCCCCACAGTCAGAGAGTGTGGAGAATTTGATCTCCCTCAACATGTGCTCATGAACTGTAGCCACCCTCTCGGGAACTTCTCCTTCAATTCAGAGTGCAGCTTCCACTGCCCTGAAGGGTACGAATTGAATGGACCCAGCAAAGTGGAATGTTTGGCTTCTGGAACATGGACAAATAAGCCACCGCAATGTATAGGTATGTGGACCCTAATTTCTCCATCATTAATGACAACCAGAATTTCAGAACAGGAAAATAACCTTTGTCCATTATAAAACCATGAGAGATTGGGGTGCCTGGGTGGCTCGGTCAGTTAAGTGTCTGACTTCAGCTCACGTCGTGATCTCATGCTTCATGGGTTTGAGCCCTGCGTCTGGCTCTGTGCTCACAGCTCAGAGCCTGGAGCCTGCTTTGGATTTTGTATCTCCCTCTCTGCCCCTCCCTGGCGCTCACTCTCCTCTCTCTCTCTCTCTCTCTCTCTCTCTCTCTCTCTCTCAAAAAAAGAAAAAAAACATGAGAAATATGGGCATCTACATTCGATGGGGAATCCTGATTTTTACTACTACCCATCAATGAAAGTAACATTGATTTTTATTTTCATGACGTTTTGTATTCTATAGAGTGAGGTGACAGCTTAATTCTTGATTCTCAGGCAAAAGCATCACAACTGCATCTCCCATAGCAAAGTAAACAGAATATAATAATGAGGACTTAGGGGTTGAGTATTATTAATTTGGTAATTTTACCTTGCTTCTTTAAAAGTAAATGAAAAATGAGGATGTTTGGATCTTTCCAAATGTCTACTGAAAGTACCATTCAACCGACCAAGTGTAGCACCTTGCCCATCACTTAGGGAAGGTGCAGGTGGCTGCTGGAGCATCCTAAGGTTTCACAGGTGCTGGGCATCACCCAAGGGCTCACACCATTGCTTTGTGGTTGTTTGTAGCTGCCCAGTGCCCACCCCTCAAGACTCCTGAGCAAGGAAGCATGACGTGTCCTCCCTCTGTAGAAGCATTCCAATACCAGTCCAGCTGCCGCTTCACTTGTGAAGAGGGATTTGCATTAGTTGGGCCAGAGGTGGTGCAGTGCACAGCCTCGGGAGTGTGGACAGCCTCACCCCCAGTATGTGAAGGTGAGTTTCCGGTGGTTGGGTTGTGTAATGTCCACTGCATCAGTTCTTGCTGTGAGTATGGAGGACAGTGGCCAGCTTTGGAGAAGTTGGCCTAAATTGCCACAACTTGACTCCCCTTTCCATCTGCCAGTCAGTATGTTGGGATAGGAAAAGAGGGTCAGGCTCCAGAAAAATCAAGAAGCTGATTTACTACAAACAAACTTAAAAAGTCCTCTCTTGTCCCAAACTCAGAGCCCTCAAGCAGTTTCAGAATGGCCCCATTCATAAATTTCACACAATAAGGAAAAGATGGCGTCTACATTCTTCTAGTATCTTACAAATACTAGAAGACCTACCAGGACAGGTTTATAGAGATAAAGGAAATAGAAGATATTAGAAAAAACTTGGAGGAGTCTTTTTTTTTAAAGATTAAGGTCACCTTGTGGATGGGTCCTCCAAGTCTGGACAAAACATCATCTTGACCCTTATAGATTCCTAGCTCCACCTAGATTTCCTGGAGGTAGTTTTGTCATTGCCTTCCAGCTGTGGGCCTGGTTTTTCTCCTTCCTTAGTATCTTTCCCTCTCTCCTTGGTTGTTCTCTCTAGTTGTGCAGTGTCCACTCCTGGAAGCCCCTGACAAAGGAACCATGGACTGTATTGATCCCCTCGCTGCCTTTGCATATGGCTCCAGTTGCAAATTTGAGTGTGAACCTGGCTATCAAGTGAGAGGCTGGGCCACGCTCCGCTGCATTAACTCTGGCCAGTGGACTTCACCCTTGCCAGCCTGTGAGGGTAGGATTTTCCTTTAGTAGCCCTCTTCCAACCAGAAAGGGGTCATGGTGCAGAGGAAAGGCTCAGGGTAGCCTCCCCCAGGTTCTGACATTGGAACAGGTTATTCAACTTCTAGGAGGCATGGTTTTCTCATCCACGAAATGAGCTTTGAGAGACAGAATTATGTAAAAATAACACGGTTAAATAGTATGTGTAAAATAGCTAGCATTAGACTGGGCATTCAATCAACCTTCATTTCTGCCTCATTTTTTCCCCTCCTGCCTCACGGGCATACAAGTTGTGGGACAACGTCCTCTACTTGAGAGGAAGCCAGAACAGTCAAAGAGGGGGATTCCCCACTGTAGCATTTGGAGGTGACTTTGACAAAGGAGCGAGGCACACTGCATCGACAGAGGCCGTGATAAACCATAGACAGTTACACAACCGCACAAAGCTGAATTCTGTGTGCTTGCCTCCTACCCTCAACTCCTAAGGCAGGAGTTGGAAATTGAAGATTGGATTAGTGAGCACCCAGGAGACCGAGATCACAAGCCCAGCTCTGCTACTGTCCAGATACAAGATGTCAGGGAAGTAACTCATTTCGGAACCTCCCTTTTCTCATCTGTAAAGTAAGAGAAAAGTGCTAGAGAATCTTTGGTTCTTTGATGCTCCAATTCTGTAAAAACCAGAAGTCTAAGCCTACAGTGTGATGGTGGTCTCACACTCTGAAAAAACCCAGGAATAGCCTGGAGATGAGATGCTTTATCAAGGAAGTGCATGAGGAAACTGGTCTGTATTAGAGCTAAGGCCCCTCAGGGCTCAATTCTGTGCAGGAACTGTCCTTGGACTGCACTCCCTTGGCAACTGAAGTCTGATGAGGCTGACATCCTGTGTTTCAGAGATATGACCCACTCAGGATCATTTTATAAACCTAGCTAATAGGATGTCAACAATAAGCTATGTTATTTCAGCTTTTTCCTTAAAAATCCAGCCTTTTCTTTTCTACTCCTGCCTGATCCAGTTCTGCAAATATCATCAGTAAATATTTAAAGAGTACCTTCGATGTACCAAACACAGCCAGGCTTTGGGATACGACTAGGAATGACTGAGCCCAGCCTCAAGGAGACTGTGGTCCAAGGGCAGCACCACAGTTGTCTCTGCACAGCACAGGGGCTGTGGGGAGCACGCTAGGGGAGTCCTTACCCCAGAGTTGGTGGGGGAGCAGGGAAGGCTTCCTAGGGACAGTGAACTCTAACCTGAGATCAAAGGGCAGTGATCCAGACAGAGAGGGCACAGGAAGGTGTTCCAGGAGGTTTCACTTTTTGAAAAGGGAGGATTCAGGGTTCTGAACATACTGGTAATATGGGCAGGAAAGACACATCTCTTGAGAGGCTCTTCTGAGAAAGAACTGAGCCCTTCCATGACCCAGTTTCAGATGACGATTTTCTCCCCTTAGCCATTGCCTGTGAGCCACTGGGGAGTCCCGTTCATGGAAGCATGGATTGCTCCGCATCCTCGAGAGCGCCTCAGTACAACACCAGCTGTAGCTTCCGGTGTGCTGAGGGCTTCAGGCTGAAGGGAGCTGACATGGTCCAGTGTACTGACCTGGGACAGTGGACAGCGCCAGCCCCCGTCTGTGAAGGTACTGTGACATCAGAACATTCCTTCTGTGTCTCTCAGTTTATTATGCAGTGAGCAGTCATTGATGTATTCATCAGACATTCACTAAGAACTGCTAGTGCTCGGCCCTTTGTGCTGGCCCTAGGGATGAAATGGTGAGCAGAGCATGTGTTCATTACAGCATATTGGAACTCAAGGTGAATGTTTCACTGATTGAAACCCCCTGAGTAGGCTGGCATGAAGAAGACAGGGGTTCAGAGGAAGGAATGATGCATGAAGAACAACGCAGAAGGGCAATGGGCAAGGCATTTAGTCTAGTTCTGTCATTTCCTGGCAACAAGCTTTTGGCCTCTCAGAAGTTCAATGTCTTCCATAAAATGGGAGTATTATTATCTGCGATATCTATGTGCCTCATCAGTGGTTGTGAATTAATGTGTGTAAAAAGCAAGCTTAAAATTGCTATGAGTTTGGCGTTCCTGAGTGGGTCAATTGGTTATGTGTCTAATTCTTCATTTTGGCTCAGGTCATAATCTCATGGTTTGTGAGTTTGAGTCCTGTGCTGTGCACTGACAGTGAGGAGCCTGCTTGGGATTCTCCTTCTCCCTTTCTCTCTGCCCTACCCAACTCATGCTTTCTCTCTTTCTCTCTCAAAATAAATAAATAAACTTAAAAAAAACGGCTATGAGTTTTACAAATGTTTGTAAAATGATAATAACATTTACCTTATAAACTATAGGTCTGTGATCTGATTTTACGAAGTGATCTTCTTCCAGTAGTTCATGTTTCAATATTTTGCTCTTATAGGAGAACAAAGACACAGGGAAGTCATTAGGATTATTATTTTTACTAGAGGTACCCCACACAGAAGTCATGTCCCAGAAGTATAATATTGACATTTCATCATGCTATTTACTGGGATTTGGGGGCAATTTATGTGAATTGCCCTGGGTCTGTGCTGACAGTGAGAGCCTGATGCAGGACTCGATCGAACTCACAGACCGCGAGATCATGAGCTGAGCCGAAGTTGGACGCTTAACAAACTGAGCCCCCAGGTGCCCCTCTGGATTGATATTTTGCTGTTCATTTCTATTACATACTTAGCATAGATCTGCGGGTCCAAAAGCATGATATTTAAAATATTATTCATGCATATTGCCAAAATGCTTCTAATGCCTTAGAATTCTCTTTATAAAATCCTTCATGTGCCATTGTGATTGACACTTTTCTCATCCTCCAGTTTAAACATGCGCCGTTCAGAAATCCTGTTCTTGGCGCTAGAAGGGATTAAAGGGTCAAAATGAATGAGAACTTGTGTGCTCCTGTCCTCACTCCCTTACTTCCTCGCCTCTCAGCACTGCAGTGCCACGATCTTCCGGCTCCAGACAAGGCCCAGGTGAACTGCTCCCATCCATTTGGAGCCTTTAGGTACCAATCCACCTGCAGCTTCTCCTGCGGCGAGGGCTTACTCCTGGTGGGAGCAGGCGTGCTGAGCTGCTTGGGTACCGGGACCTGGAGCGCTCCTCCCCCACAATGCCAGGGTAAGCTGATGTCTTTCCAGCATCTGGGAAATAAGCGGTAGGCTGCATTTTAAAAGGCTATATTTTAGTGGTGGTGACTGTCTAGGGGCCAAAAGCTTGAAATGGACTGGAATATCAGGAAACACTTTCATCCTGAAACCCGATGACCCCAAATGAGGGGCTAGGCAGGTAACACAAGTGGCAAGGGGTCTGGTAATCAGATAAGGAATGTCCCGTGCGCACTCTTTACCAGCACCTTTACTAGGACCTGGAGTCTTCTACCATGAACCAGGAAATCTGTTGTCATGTGGCTAAAAACAGTGCCTAGAAAGAAGGCCAGAAGGAAAAAAAAAAAAAAAACCAGCTTCAGAAGGGTTGTACCAAGGCTGACCCAGCACTTTGCTTCTAGGAACCATGGAGTGTAAAGCTCTGGGTATAACAGTGCCCTAGGAGAGGCAGCATTTACAGGTCCTGCAAATATCTCCAAGATCTGTGTAGGAATGGTGAAATAAACTCAGGATGAAGTGAAGAGTGATGTAAAGAGGAAGAAAGTACTCTATAAATGTGAGATTACAGGTTCCTCAGAGAGAAAACATGCCTATTCAGCATGTATACCCAAATTGTACTCACTTGAAAAGAAAGCTAGGGTAGCCAGTCAATACTTTATGATATAGAACTGGCTCTAGTCATTTGTGTTTGGCAAGAGAAGAGCAGACACCTAGGCTTTTTATACCCCTCATTTTTTTCCCCACTCGATGCATCCAGTTCTTCAGGTTTCTGGCAATTGCTTTTACGAAGCAAGGTGTTCATTTGTAAAAGCTACAGAAAAACAAGAAATAAACACACACCAAAAATTCCTCTTCAATACTCCCAGGCTGAAATGGGCATTGTTGGTATTCTTGTGTGAATTCTTCCAAAATGTTCCCCACTCAATTTTCCCTCTAAGCCATTAGTATTTTTATGATGCAGATTCAATTTTAATAATAAAGTCAAATAGGTACGATACTAGGTAATTCTGCATGCGTGGCTTTGCCTTTCACTTTGTACAGACTTTCAACATCTGAGCGAAACAGGCAGACACGTGTTTTTAATGAAGAGGAAACCACTTGCTATTCAGGTCACACACAAATGCACACATAGACACACACACACCACTGCTAAGATAGGTTAACAGTGAATGAATGAATGAATGAATGAATGAACTCAGCAGACTTGGATGTCCTGCGTTTGTAGGCACCAGACAGCAGGCAAGCCACTGGTACTGGGTACACCTTCCAACAGGGTCTGAAAAGACCAGAGTGAGGCTCCTGGTCTCGCCTTCTCAGCTTTAATCCTGGCTACATTGAAGCCTGGATATGTTACAAAGTCCATGAAACTTTGGGGCAGAACTCGGAGTCCCTGAGCAGCATTATCACAGTGATTAGAATTCTCCCATAGAATCCTATCCCAGGAATCAGAATTACAGCTCATTGCCCCACACCGTCCTGCCTGTGTTTCACAGCAACGAGGTTGACAGTGACCACGGCTTCCTGTGACCTCCCAGTTCCCTTCTGCTTTTGGTTCTTTGTTTACTCTGACTGAACTTTCTCCTATTATTGCCTGGTGAGCCTCAAGTGAAATACTCGAATGTGGGCTGGGCAGGAAGGCAGCACGAGGCTTGCAATCCACTGGCTGTTGTAAGACTTCTGAGAGAGCGTTATCAGTTTCCCTTTTCAATGTCCCCTTCGCCCTGTTGCCTTCTGATATGCACCCCAGCTATCAGCAGGCGGGGCCACAGAAGCTGGAAATGGGTTCCATGTCACCGAGACCCTCCCTTCTGGTCCTTACACGTTCTAGGCGTCTTGTCTCCTCTCCCTCCCCCACCACACACACGTACACACTGAATACAGAAAGACGTTTCAGGTGGCAGAAAATGCCCAGTTCTTGGGGAAACTTGATCAGACTGAGGGGAATGTACCTGGAGAGAGGAGGAGAGGAGGGGAAGGGAAGAGAAAGTTATAAAAAATGTTTTTGGAACCTCAAGCAATTTAAGTCAGTGGCTGAAGAATGGCCCTAGGTTCAGCCTTATTGTCCCTGACTCTGGTTCAATCAAACCAAACAGCAAAGAAGAAATACCCTAAACCATGCATTCTCTTAGTCTTCATTTCTAAGTGTCACCATGTTGAATCTGGGTCTTATAGCTTCATTAGTTGGCAGAGGGACATCTCAATAGCTATGAATATTGACACACAGAGTGTTTTTGCTTTTGACCTTGTAAAAAATTTGGAAGCTATGCAATGCTATTCTCCACATTTTATTTTTGAATTATCTTATTTTATTTTATTTTGTTTATTTTGAGAGAGAAAGACAGAAAGAGAGAGGGGTGGGGGAGGGGCAGACAGAGAATCCCAAGGAGGTGCCACTTAGCGCAGAGCCACATGCCGGGTTCAGTCCCGGGACTGCAGTATCACGACCCGAGCCTATATCAAGAATTAGATGCTCAACCGACTGAGCTATCCTGGTGCCCCTATTCTCCACATTTTAAAAGTGACGATATTGAGGCTCAGAGAGTTTAAGTGACTTGCCTAAAGTCACAGAGCATGATTTCCAAACTCAAGCAAATCCCCTGGAACCTCAAACTCTATGTGTATAAACTGCGATCTGATTTACCTTTTCTTGTAGGGAAACATGTAGAGTCACTGGGGCTGGTCCCCATAGGATGGCATTGGTGAGAAGGGCGTTTGCAGATGGCCAGTTACATTATGTGCCTACCACATGTCACTGATTTTTAAAAATTTTTTAATTTAATTTTTATGTATGATTTAATTAACTTATTATTTTATAACTGAGGACCCCTACAAGACAAGGAGTATTCATAGATGGAGAAACTGAGGTTCAGAAAAGTTTAGATACACATTGCTAGTAAGTAACAGAGTCAGGGTGTAGACCCAGATTCTTTCTACTTCTTGGTTGGGGAAAGTAGCTTTTGTGGGAGGAGAAAGCATTTTACTTTGTTTTCCTATTTCCAGTCATTTGTCATTGTTTTCTGGCAAGGTCACTGGGTATTTTTCTGAAGGTGTCAAGGAAATAGCCACTTCCATTCATATGCAGGGAAAACTGAAATGACCTGCATCACCATCTTTCCAAAGCACCAGTTCCTTTTACAATGACTTCAAGGGGCACCTGGGTGGCTCAGTCACTTAAGTGTCTGACTCTGGCTCAGGTCATGATCTCACAGTTCATGAGTTCAAGCCCCGCGTTGGGCTCTGTGCTGACAGCTCAGAGCCTCCAGCCTGCTTCAGATTCTGTGTCTCCCTCTCTCGCTGCCTCTCCCCCACTTATACTTGGCCTCTCTCTCCAAAATAAATAAATTTTTAAAAAACCCAACAGCTTTAACATGACCTCTCAAGCTCTTTGTGGGTGAAGGTTCTAGGATGCCAGTCAACGGCTGGTCGCTATTTTATACATCCATGGCATCTACCTGGTGATGAAGCAGCATGAAATTCAAACGATTGTTTCTAACCAAATGCTGCCCCTGTGGATTCAGCGAGCACATGCACACACACGTGCACACACTGATGTCGGGTTGCCATGTTCTGAAATGATCCCTTCTCTCCTGTATGTGCTCTTGGCAGCCATTACCTGCACACATCTGCTAAGCCCTCGGGATGGAACAGTGACCTGTGTCCAGCCTCTTGGAGATTCCAGTTATAAGTCCAGATGCCAATTTACCTGTGATGAAGGATTCTCTTTATCTGGACCAGAAATATTGGATTGTACTCCATCTGGACATTGGACAGGTCCCCCACCAACATGTGAAGGTAGGATCATCGGTCCTTTCTTATGGCTTCACAGATAATCATACAGAATGAAGAATCACCAGGGATTCATGTAAAACTGTTCTTAAGCTAAACGAACAACTCGCCACAGAGCATTGGTAATCTTTTGTCTTTCTCTCTCTGAATATTCTTCTAACTTTAAACATTACACAGTTTTAGAAAGCATTTTAATTGTCATTTGTGACATATGATGTTTACCATTGTTCTAAAATATTATGAAGAAAGGCATTGTCCTTCCCTGAGGAAGCAGAGGCTCAGAAAGATTAAGTGACTCGCTGAAATTCACACAGTTCTTAAAGTAATGAAATTCAGCTGTGTCACTGGGACTTTTACTCCCTTAGCAAGCCTTTTCCTACTGACTTAATTTATCCCTACACTCACCATCACTGAGCACTGCTAAACCCCAGGCACCGAGCTGATGCAGGGATGAAACTGATTTCATCCAGGCTCCTTGAGAATCTCACAAATCTCTCCTGGCTCTGTCTCCATGTGGACTATGAGGTCTTTGAGGGCAGGACCCATGCCTCCTTCATCTTCTCGTCCTGCAGCAATTAGACAGCATGAAAGTGGCTGTGTGACAAATGCTTGCTCAGTTGAAGCATATCATTTCCTGGTTAAATTTACTCAAGCTCAAGCCCTATTGACAATGGATTGGAGGAGCTGGATCCTATCTATCTTTGTCAACCCGCAGAATATCTGGCTAGGACGCCCTAGCGTATAGTGTGCTCTAAAATAGTAGTTTGCTGAAGTACTTAATTCATAGCTCGCATTTACTTTTCAAAGGCACCAGTGGCCCAAGCTATTGTTCAGTGGACTCAGTAATAGTAAGGCCAGCACTAATAGCTAATGTTTATTGGTTACACAGGAAGTACCAGCTATTTCATAGGCAGGATCTCATTCAAGCCACATGAACTTTGAACACGGTCATTATGATCCCCATTGTTTATTTATTTTTGAGAGAGAGAGAGAAAGCGAGCTGGGGAGGAGCAGAGAAAGATGGAGACACAGAAGCCAAAGCAGACTCCCAAATGCGGGACTCGAACTCACGAACTGTGAGATCATGATGCTTAACTGATTGAGTCACCCAGGAAACAGAGGGTTTGAGAGGCTCCACAGCAGGCAAAGGCCAAATAGCTGGGAAGTACAGAGCTAGCCTCCAACCCAGGTCTCACCTGATTGAAGTGCTAGTGTTTTTGCCACTACCCTGCACCGCCACCCAATGGCAGGGTTCCTAAGTTCCCCGTCGGTCTCATAAGTGTGCTCTTTTCCACTGGCCAGGATTCCACTCTAAGGGCTAAAGTGAACTTCAGAGATGGCAGTGCCTGGCGATCACAGGAGAGAGAATGTTGATACAAGTCTATTAGTGTTATATGAAAAAAAGCTAAAATATTGTTTATTCCTTCTTGTGGAATGAATGCTAGATTGATACCCAAAGAACTCTATTGCTCCTCCCCAAAGTCCTGTGCCACAAAAGTCACATGACACCCATGGGCTTCAGTTTTCTAGATTCCAAAAGGAGAGGAGTGGACCAATAATGTCCGAGGTCTGTCTTGTGGTCAAGAATGCTGGGGTTAAAGATAGAAGATGCTGCCATCTGCTGTTAGAATGCTATATTACAGGTACCTGAGGAATCCAGAACATCTAAGGGGGATTAACACTAGGGTTTGTGCTTCCTCACTTACTTGGCATTTGCTCATTTATTTATTTCATTGACATTTGCCATAAGCTCTGTTTTCCCACATTCTGTGTTAAGGCTAAAGAATAAAAAATTGTCTAAGAATTATCTCACTAAAATTTTAAGTCACGCGTACAGCTACCATGTTTGTTACACCCATATTCTCTGAAGCCCGTTTCCCCTCGCACCTTGCCAGTCCTCTGTCCTCCTTGAGAGATGCATTTGCCTCCCACCATGAAGACCAGCCCATCCAGGGCCTAGAACCAGTCCTGACCATGAACAGCAGCCGTAGCCAACCCCGGGGCTCTGAACTGTCAGCCTTTTCCGAGCCTGATCTTGAGCTCTGGTTTTTGTGCCTGTGTTTTCACCTCACTCTCCAGTGTATAGATGTAGGCAAATAGTCCCTCCTCTTTTATTACATGGCTGAATCCATAAAGTTTTAACCCTGCAGCATTGACCCCAGAACCCTGATTTTTGCACAGAGTTTAGCAGAGTCCTACACTGGGAGGGATGTGAGGGCCACCAAGTTAGCAGGGCCCGGGTGGCAGTGAAGCCTCAGTCTCTCACTTCAGAGTGCAAAGAGAGATTTCATTCTTTAGTGGTTTCACAGACCTTTGCTTTCGAGATAGAACACCAGTTCCTGGCCCCTGGGACTTGGGCACTGCCTGATATCTCTCTGTCCTCACTGCCTTAGTCCTCTGGGACCCAGAATCCTTTCCAGAATTGCTTATACCTGGTTACTACGACCCACATGTCCCCAACGGTGGGGGGACTATCTGGATTCACACCACTGTTCTCCTCATCACTTAGTCATTGACGCTCTGGAGACCGTGTTTGGGCCCTGGACCCAACCCTAGTGATCAGCCTTCCCCTAGTGGGGAAAGGAGTATCCTTATTCCAAGTCCCAGTCCTTGCTCTGCTCTTTTGCCATGTCCCTGCTCATGCAAGTCTTACAATACAGCACACAGTTACCCTCTAAGCTCTGGCATGGCTCGCATCTCTGTTTTTCTCTCCCCTCCTCCAACATTTCTCTGACTCCATGCAGGTTCCTGGTCTTCATTTCTAAACTCTGAGTCTAGAACAGCCAATTTAGTTAAATTTATTATTTACACATCTTTCCAAATTTCCTGATAAAAACTATAACTCAAAAGAGAGTACAAAGAAACAGAGAAGACTTTACTAAATCTATTTAAAGTAATATAAACCGATATGGTGCCAGTTGATGACACAGTACCAGTGGACCCAACAACTCATGCATTGGCATGCAGGCCTCTACACTGACTTCATTAGTTACAGAAAAACATCCGCGAAAGTGGTTACGGGAGACAGTGCTGCCTTGCAAGTCCAGGGAAATAGAGCACGAAGCATGTGATAAAAGCAATCCTTATCTGTTTCCTATTCTTCTTATAATTGCTCAGGTTTGGGTACAGTTTTACAGGAGGCTTAAGAATAGAACTATTTTTTCAAGTTCCCCAAGAGGTCATTCCTTGGTAAAAATCTCTTCCTCTACCTCTGCCCGGGGCTCCTCCACAAATGCAGTTTGGCCACGTTTGCTGAGCGCCCATCATATTCCAGATGGAGTTAGACTTCGTGTGCCTCATCAAGACTGCCTCAGGCAGGGAAACATACTTCCTTACTTGATTCAAAATCAAATCCTTAAACTTATTCAGAGGCCTTTGTTGGGGGAGGTTAATTCTTACCTAAGAGGGTCCAGAGACTGTCACATATGAAACAAAAACAAAACCCTGTATCTATAATCTTGGCGGAACAAGACAAAATTCAGACCAAAGCAGTAGCCCCAAGTGGATTTAGTGCTGTAGTAATTCTCTTTCTGTACTGAAAGTCCCTTGGATCCATTTTTTTTAAACAGTAACTCCTCCTGTTTCTTTTCAGACCATGTAAAAACACTCGTTAGCATGCATCCACATTAAATTGTGCTCATGAGCTTTTTCGTTCATTTGATAAATGTTTTTCGAACCCCTACTATGTGCCAGACGCTTTTCCCTGGATACAGGGTTGAAAAGATACAAGGTCTTTTCAGCTCTCCTGCAGCTGACATTATACATTTTCTTGGGCTTAAATAATGAAATCCTGAGAGATTCCAAAAAAGTTGTTTTAGTGAAAATGTTCACAGATGATTAATGTCTATGACTTACACCAATAGATATATTTAATAAATGTTTGGTAAATGAAATTGATCTGCCAGATGTGGATTTATTAATTACTCAAATTCTGAGCATTCTAAACTGAAATTCAGTATGTTACTTTGGTTATTCGAGTGGACTCAGGCAATCAGGATCCACAATCTTTTGGCGAATAGCCTGTCACTGGAAAACACATGGGATGATATATAAAGGCCAAAAATACCACATTCCAATGAAGTATTACATAGGACTTCAAGAGGCTTTATTTTCTTTTGTTTTTAAGTCAAAAGTGCTAAGCAAAATTAGCCTGACTGACCGAGGCGTTGCTTTCAGAAAACTTGGATTTAAGGGAAGAATAGGGGTGCCTGGGTGTCTCCATTGGTTAAGCATCTAACTCTTGATTTCAGCTTCAGGTCATGATCTCACAGTTCAAGAGTTTGAGCCCCATGGTCAGTGCAGAGCCTGCTTGGGATTCTCTCTCTCCCTCTCTCTCTGTCCCTCCCCTGCATTCTCTCTCTCTCTCTCTCTCTCTATCAATAAATGAATAAATAAAAAGAATTGTCACTCAGTTTGTCAAATATTTGATAATAAACAATAGTCTTATGTCAGAATTTAATGGAGAAAAAGACATGATCCTAACAAATATATAACTGCAATAATTTATAAAATTATTATGAAGGAAATGGTTATTAAATTAAAAATTCACATATTCATCCACTTGGCAAAGGATTGCTAAAGACTAGCTTCCCCCAGCAAGTGAGGGAAGATGTGGCATGTGGTTAAGACAGCATATGAGTTCAAACAAAAAGCTGGTGTGTTTGTAGGAGAAGCCATTAGGCTGCAGGGACCAGGGGACGCTCTGCGGAAGCTGCATTCAGTTGGATCCTCCAGGATGATGGGATTTTTTTCAATGAAAATAGAAAGAAATTCAGGACAGCATGAGCTAAGCACCGGAGGCAAGCCCACATGAAGTCAGTTCAGGGAATTTCCAGGGACTAATCTAGCTTGACCAGGAGCTCTCCAGCTTTCCTGTGCTACGAAACTGTGGTATTAAGAAAAAAAAAAAAAAACCCTGGGGATCCACATGGAGGAAATAGTTTAAGACAGAGGATGGTCACTACATTTTTAGATGTGTTCAATTCGAGGAGATGGCAGGATATCTAAGAGGAAGTGGTCTCAGGCAGGAGGAAGGACAAAAGTGGAATCCTGGTCCAGACTGGATAGGGAGAGCCTGGGGAGCACCAGTGCAGAGAGAAGAGGATAAAATGGTGGCTTCTTAAGTGTGACTGCTCAAATCCTTGACTTCATCTTTGTACCTTCTACCTATACTTCCCTCTGTGAGCCCGCCATCCCTCCCCCTCTGTAGTAAATGACCTGTCCTATTTTTTTGAGGAATACCTGCTGCCTAGCAAAACACCTGACCTAGTAGGTGCTCAATAAATATTTGTTAAATAGATGAATGAATGAATTCAGTGCAGAGCTGGCTTCTAAATAAACCTGAAGATTATGACATAATTTATTTGACTCTCCAGCCATCAAGTGCCCAGAATTATTTGCCCCAGAGCAAGGAAACCTGGCTTGTTCTGACACCCACAGAGAATTCAGTGTTGGATCCACCTGCCATTTCTCCTGTAACAAGGGCTTTAAGCTGGAGGGATCCATTAATGTTGAATGCACAGCTTCCGGCAAATGGACAGCACCTCCACCGACCTGCAAAGGTAAAGTAGTATATACACTCACTGAGACAGCTCTTATTCTGGAAATGTCTTCAAAAATAACAAATGTATATATACATTCTTACTATGTGACAGGTATGCAATTATTGTATTATTATTGTGAAAGCTTTATTTCTTGATATAAAATAGCTATTAGAATCTAGAAAACATAGCCTATGGATTTAAGAATTTATAAAGAGTAAGAGAACTTATTTCTTTTGTGAATAAAAAATATTCTGATTCTTTTTTATTTTTCCCTTTTATGAGAGAGAGAGAGAGAGCACATGCACATACACATGAGCCGGGAGGGACAGAGGGAGAGGGAGAAGGAATCTTAAGCAGGCTCCATCCCCAGCACAGAGCCCAAGGCAGGGCTCGATCTCACAACTGTGAGATCATGACCTGAGCCGAAACCAAGTCAGATGCTTAACCAACTGTGCCACTGAGGTGCCCCGAAGTTATATTTATTCTTTTTAAAAATTTTTTATTTACTTAGAGAGAGAGAGAGAGTGAGAGAGCAAAAGTGGGGAAGGGTCAGCAAGAGATGAAAACACAGAATCTGAAGCAGGCTCCAGGCTCTGAGCTGTCAGCACAGAGCCTGATGTGGGGCTCGAACCCACAAACCGCAAGACCATAGCCTGAGCTGAAGTCGGAAGCTTACCTGACTGAGCCACCCAGGCACCCATATATTTATTCTTAAGCAGAAATTTTCTTTCATAATTTTGGCCGCTTGTTCTTAGAGACCTTTACTGAGTAGATTGAATGTTCTCTCTTTCTTCATTGCAATGAGGAGTACAAGGTATGGAGTTACTGACTCGAGTTTTCAAATCAATGAACTGAGGTACAGAGAGGTCAATGAACATCTTTCTGCCACATGGAAAGTTGGTGACAAAGCTGATGGCACCATGCATACCCCGTGTTTTGTGCTGACCTTTGGCCAGCCGGCAATGCCACCTCCCAACGAAGCAGCAAGGACAGGCAATCGGCCTGTGTGTATTTCACTTCCTATGGAATTTCTTACATTTCGGCACCAAATATTCCTTTTTTTTTTTTTTTTTTTTTTTTTTGGTCAATCTTGGTAACATTGACATCGTGCCCCACCCTCATTCTTCCTCTGGCCTAGAGAATTACCTCTCCAAGGATATTTTTAAGTATGTTTTTTTCTCATCTGGTTTTCCATACCTGAAATCACCAATTTTCCTGAACTTCCTTGAGTAACTATTGCTAGAGCCTTCTTGCTACAAAAAGGAGTGGAAGGCATTTATTCCA
Organism: Suricata suricatta; assembly: GCF_006229205.1. Taxonomy (NCBI): domain Eukaryota; kingdom Metazoa; phylum Chordata; class Mammalia; order Carnivora; family Herpestidae; genus Suricata; species Suricata suricatta. The sequence goes on along the minus strand of NC_043702.1, from coordinate 119,586,488 downwards.
TGTCAGTCTTAACTGTGTTACACTCTTTTTAATTGAGAGCTCTCTAAATGGAAACATTTTTTCACAGCAGGTGTAGTATCAGCTCCTATTTCAGAGGTTCGATGCCCAACCCTCGTCACTCTAGAGCAAGGAACGGTGTCCTGTAGGCATGGCCTGGGAATCTTTGGTCCGAATACCACGTGTTACTTTGGATGCCACCCTGGATTCACACTCACAGGAGACCGTGTGCTCAGATGCACACCTTCAGGACAATGGACAGCGGGAGCTCCTGCGTGCAGAGGTACTGGGAAAGGGGCGGTGGTTCTGATGCTATCATCCAGCTGGCACTCACGCTCAGCATTGTACCTGCCTGTTGAAATCCCATCCAACCCCAACAACCGCTTCCCGTGTCGGCTCCTCCATGCAGTCCACACCAATATCGGTTAGAGGTAACCTCCGCAGGCATGTCGCTTCTCCCCTTGCTGAGTCACAAGCAGATGCCTTGCTCTCCAAGAGGTAAAGGAGGAAACATTTGTAAAATGTCCAAATGTGTGAGAAAAACAAGCATGCAGAACATGAAATCAAGTATATGAATAGTGAAATACAAGTTTCAATTCCATTAAGTGTGTGATAGTGTGAACATCCCATATTTTCATAACTGGAACCTAAATAAAAAGATAAGCCATGTATGATACTTCTGGAAGAGCTACCACCCCATATGGAAAGTACTATTTCTCTTCCATCTTTGTATTACCCATGGAGCATGGGAACAGTGCTTTGCAAATGTCACCATTTATCAATAATGTTTATATGAGTTAAACTTGATTTTCTGAGCTTTAGTTTCCTATTTACAAATTAGGGACAATAACTTGAAGTTCCCAGAAGTTTAATTTTTTCAAACATTTATTTGTTTTTGAGAGAGAGAGACCAACAGAGCACAAGTGGGGGAGGGGGAGGGAGAGAGAGGAAGACATAGAATCTGACACAGACTCTAGGTTCTGAGCTGTCAACACAGAGCTTGAACCCATGAACCATGAGATCATGACCTGAGCTAAAGTTGGACACTTAACTGATGGATCCATCCAAGTGCCCCTACCTGAGGGAACCTTTAAAGGGGGTGACATTTTCTACTTCACTCAAAGTTACAGAGGCCAGCCCACACATGCTAACATGCCAGCTAATTGCCCGTGGTAGTAACAATAACATTTAGAACAGTAGTGTTTTTGAGAAGTGAAATTTTGAAAATAGTATTTTTGTAGGTAAGATTGATCGAGCCACTAGTAGATATTTATTGAAAACTCCATCCTAGTTCTTGAGCTGTCATTCTCTAAGTGGACATCTGAGCATGGGTGATATTGGAGGAGCTGGTGTGAATATCAGAAGTGGCTCATCTCCTTTCCCATCTTTTACGTTCCTACCTCGTCTGCTGGCAATGCTAGCCAGGTTACAAATGAAACATAATCTCTGTTACCTTCCTTCTACATGTTTGTTTTTCCTGCATTTCTTTTTCTGCAGCTGTCAAATGCTCTGGGCTGCATATTACTGAGCCAGGCATGATGAACTGCTCCAACCCCTGGGGAATTTTCAGCTACGGCTCAACCTGCAGCTTCCATTGTCCAGAAGGCCAGTTACTTAATGGTTCAGCGAGAACAGCATGCCAAGAGCATGGCCAGTGGTCAACTCCCATGCCAACCTGCCAAGGTATATTTCCCATATGGGTTAGGAAGTCATTTGATAAGGAATGTAACAAAATCAGTGTTCCCTTTTGGTGTATTTCTTTAAAATTCATTCTTTATTTAGTTTAGAGAGAGAGAGCATGAGTGGGGGTGAGGGATAGCAGAAAAGAGAGAGAGAAAGAGAGAGACAGAGAAAGACAACAGAGAGAGAGAGAGAGAGAGAGAGAGAGAGAGAGAGAGGGAGAGAATCTCAAGCAGGCTCCACGCTGAGCATGGAGCCTGACGTGGGACTTGATCTCATGACTGTGGGATCATGACTTGAGCTGAAATCAAGAATCAAATGCTCCGCCAAGGGAGCCACCCAGGCACCCCTTTTCTGTGTATTTTTGACAGTAGTCTCACTTTCCTTCACTGGGTTTCCCCTGAGTTTAATAAATGTTTCACAATGAATCAACCAGACTCTCCTTGCCTTCCACAGAGCAGTGGGAGTTAAATTCAGTGACTGCAGACAATCCCCACTCCTGTGCGGAGCTCACAATTGTCAGATGAGCCTTCTCATGTCTTTATAACCTATGTGTCGTAAATACATCTTGAAGTTTCAGACCATTTTTAACCAGAGGTTATTTCATGAAGATTCCTAATTATCTCAGAGGAATTTTCTTTATCACATGCCTTTAAAATACATGGATTTTTAAATACCTGTTTGTATGGTTTATTTCATCCACCTTCCTTTTTCTTTTTCACTTTTTTCTCTATGACTTGTCATGACTACCTTCTATTGCATAACTGAATCTTTAATTGCCAAAGGAAAAAAAATACCCATGGTTTATTTTATTTGCTTAAGCTTCCACTTCTTTAATCAAGTAATTCACTTTGTTCGGGTCCTTCCCCTGACTCCTGTGGAAATTATGTTTGATATTTAAGCATTAGGAGTAGAATTGGGCCCCATTTCCCAATCAGTTGTGGTAGTTTCATGGCTTCTGCATGTCTCAGGCCAAGTTGTCAGCACAGGATTTGATCTCGGAGCTCCGAGTTCTCAGGACCTTTCTGGAAGAATGGTGGTCTTCTGCACAACACGCTTCTCATGTCCTGCATTCATGTTTGTTTTGCAGCAGGGCCACTGACTATCCAGGAAGCCCTGACTTACTTTGGCGGGGCAGTGGCTTCTACAGTAGGCTTGGCGACATGTGGGGCCCTCCTGGCTCTCCTCAGAAAGCGTTTCAGGCAAAAAGGTAAATTGGAAAGAGTCTTCTCCTTCTTTTCTTCTTGCTTGTCATGGGGAGGGGCCGTGAAACCACAGCGTCAGTAGTTCATGTTTGAAAACATGTTTGCATTCAAAGGAAACAAGCCCAAGTAATCTTGAGAACTGACTGTGCATCAGAATCACCTTTGAAAAAAAATACAGATCCTCATATAGGGAGATCTGGAAATTGGTCTGGAAATCCAAATTCCTCAGAAGCCCTCCCCTCTAAATTCTGATGAGGCCACTTGGCATATTGGCATTTGAGGACCTCTGGTCTAGGTAACTGTAGTTACCACCAAGACCAACTGGAAAGCTCCATGCTTCCCTCCTCATCTTTATTTCATGCAATAATCATTTATTGATGAGCGGTGCTAGAGAGTGGGATTCAGGGTAATGGCCCTGATGTTGAAGACTGTGTAGCCCCACTAGGGAGATGGATAAGTGAAATCTAAGCTAACACTGAAGTTGTACCTGTGTTAGGACAAAATACACCCTAGATATGACTGGAACACAAAAGAGAGGTATCCCCACCAAACTGATAGGTCTGAAAAGTCTCCTTTAAGCTTACCTTAGAAGAATAAGAAGAATTTCGCTAAAGGGAAATAAATGGAAATAGAGTTCGGGCAGAGAGAATAGTGTGTGGAAAGACCTGAAAGGGGTAAGTAGCCAGGCAAGAGCTATGTTCAGCATTTGAGTTCCTCTGAATCAAAGATGCTGTGGAGAAAGCAAGAAATGGAGCTGGAGGTGTGAAGAGTAGCTGCTTAGTCATGACCTGGTGTGACACGCTTAGGGATCTACACGTTCTCCTGAAAACTTGCGGGACTCATGCAGGATTGAAGCAAGAAAGTGACCCAATGGATGCTCTGTGAGGGAGGCTGTGTTTATCAGACTGTTCATCAATAGAGGAGCTCTAGGGGCACCTGGGAGGCCCAGTTGGTTAAGCAACCAACTTTAGCTCAGGTCATGATCTCATAGTTCATGGGTTTGAGCCCTACATTGTGCCCTGCACTAACAATGCAGAGTTTGCTTGGGATTCTCTCTCACCTCTCTTTCTGCCAACCCCGCCTCAAAATAAATAAACAAACAAACAAAGGAAAAGGAGCTCTGGCCTAGGATGAAGGAAGGGAACTGTTGCTTATGGATTAAAACATTCTCTGTCTGGCCCAGATGCTCCGTCATGAGTTCATAAACCTCTTTTCATATGCTAATGGAGCTTTTCATCATTTCTCATGGACGGGTTACCTTAGTTATAAGGGCATCAGAGGGGTCAGGAAAGCTCCAATGCAGGTGACTGAGAGTGGCTGTCATACCTGACGGAGCGCTCATGGAACTGAGGAGTTTCAGCTCTGATTCTTAACCGCTCCAAGGCAGAGCCTCTTGTTCCATACTGGTGAACTCTCTCCATTCACAGAACCACCATTGCATTGAGGCTGGTGTTCTAAAGTTCCTTCACATGCTCTCCTGTCAATGGGTGAATAGGAAAATAGACAAAGAGTATCACTCTGCTTAAAAAGCTATAAGTCCCTCCATGCATCATTTCTGTTTATTTAACCAAATCCAGAAGCCAGAGGCAAGAGCTCCTAAGACTTAGAACCTAGTCTCCATAACCATGTAGGAATCACTTTCTTTAGATTTGAGAGAGAACCCTCTAGACCATGTAGAGGGACCAGCAGCCACACATCCTCCAACATCTTTAATAATACATAAATTTGGGGCACCTGGTGGCTCAGTTGGTCAGGTCATAATCTTGGGCTCATGAGATCAAGCCCTGTGCTGATAGCATGGTGTCTGCTTGGGATTCTTTCTCTCCCTCTTCTTCTGCCCCTCTCCTGCTCATGCTTTCTCTCTCTCTCAAAATAAATAAATAAACTTTTATAAATTCATTCATTCATTCATTCATTCATTCATTCATTTGTGAGGATGGGGAATTTTTCCCTGAGCCACTGCAATGTGATTTTAAATTTATAGGACTCTATAATCAAATAATAAGAAAATGCTCTATGCTCTATGTTCCTCTCCTGCAAATTCAAACTGCACATTCATTATCACATTGAAGGCTCAGTAGTGCCCTGTAATAACTATACTTGTTCATCTTCATTTGGCCGAGTATTTTCTACAGTTATCTAGCCACAAGATGTTCACCCCTTTTATCTCTTTATGGGACAATTGGCAGGCTTACTGCCATGTTTAAAGTTTCTACTATGAGAGCTTGTTGTTTGTATTCAGACAGAAGGCCCTGGTCACCCATGTTACCAGAGAAGGCAAACAGCCTTTGTTATGTGGGTATGGATTTGTTTACGTGATTAGCTTCCCAACCAGGGGAAGGGTTGCAATGATAGGGGGTCTCGAGTGCCAAAGAAATGGGTTTCAAGAACCAATGATGTCAATATCAACAGCAACCAAAAATAGCCAAGAGGCTGAAGGCAAGGACCAGAGGAAAAAGAAGAGGTTGTCACTGAAAAGGAAGAGAAGAAAGATGAGTGGAGTCTGGATTACATACTGTCAAATGTTTTCATTCAGCCCAACACAGGCCCCACCTCTCAGGGTCAGCTTGTTCCAAAGCACCCCTGATAATGAGCCCTGGTAAAGATCAGTACCCAGACTTTCCCCAGTGACTCCTACCACTGATGACCTTTCTCCTTTATCTAGTTTTTTTCTTTTAAACCAATCATTTGTATCTTCTTTCTTATTCCAGATGATGGAGAAAGTCCCTTGAACCCTCACAGGTAAGATAGACATGTTTCATGATTGAGTACATTTTTCTAGTTTGACTCTTTCTTTCACTCATTGTAATATATCAGAATGACTGTACGTGATGTTCCTTTCTTGCAACAAATTTTTTGCAACAATCCCTATACTAATTCTAAAATAAAATACACAGATAATATACCCTAACTATACATATTGCTTTTAAAAACCAGGAGGTGCCCTAATTATAAAGTAAAGGAGAAATAAAAGGAAAAGTGATATATAATAGAAATAAAATGCTAAAGTTGAGGCACTACTCTCGTGGATGTGATGAGATCATCAGAGGCTTGCACCTTTGGGTCAACAGCCATAAAGACCAACAGTCAGGAATACTGTGTGAGCGACTCAAACAGCATCAGAGTTATTGCCAGCGCAATCTGACTTTTTTTTAATGAATGACTCCAGTAAAGGATTGGAAAACCTATTATAACCTTCCCTCCATTCACATGGCAACTGTAACTTAAAAATGCAAAAAATACTTTCTTTATATTTAAAGCAAGTTAAGTTCTAGACTCAGAGCTTATTCACCTACACGAATATTGAGTAGATATTCTAAAACTGTATGGAGTGTAGGATAAATCTTTTGTGTCGTATGCCTATTAGGATAGCCAGTGCCCCTGGCCCCTTCCCACTAAATGTCAGTAGAACTCTTGATCATCATGAAAATTAAAAAAAAAAAAAAAAACCCATAGGGGGAAGTACTACCATTCTTTGAAGAAAACTATGGCCAGATGATCAGATATCAAGGCTGAGTATTTTCTAAAGATTTCCTCTTCCCAAGAAGCGTAACATGTACTCAGTACCTAGAGCATTAACAAGAACTTAATGTGGGAGTACATGCAATGCAACTTCCCCAGAGTTGGTAAGTGGGATCTCAAAAATCTCTTAAGCATTTAATTTTGTTCCCATTTTAAAGCAGGATTCCAAGGTGGGTGCTCATGCATGGTCTCTCAGGAACCATGTGCTGCACTGTCACCAAGGCCAAGCACCACATGGCAAGTTATCTTTGTGTTTCTGTCCTTTAGCCACCTAGGAACATATGGAGTCTTTACAAATGCTGCATTTGACCCGAGCCCTTAAGGTAAGTTACTTGTGAAGGTATTTTTGAAGAACATTATGCCAGTAGGGGAAACAGGAAGAATACTAAAACTTGACTTTTTGTTATATAATCATGAGTTAAATTTTTAGCGTGTATTAAATTTTTTAAGCCTTAAAGGAAATTGTGTTGGCAGCAGGGGACAGGGTATGTCAGCAGAGTGACAATAGAAAGTACGTTTATACGAGGATTTCCATTTCCTCCAGGATAGAAATGTTCTAATAAGACATAACTTATTTCAGCATGTATGACATTCCCATTAATGGCCGCTCAGTGGTATTCACGACACTGTGGCCTTGCTTGACAACCAGAAGTCCCACTACTGGAAACATTTTACAAACTTTTATGGAGCCACTCCTCAATGTGACCTGCTGGAACACAAAAATAATCTGATATTTTCTCTTTCCCCAAAAGATCAGTGAGTAGTTGAGTTTCCTAAAGAACGTAGCCTAGATGGAGGGTTATTTGGAATCTAGAAAGAGCTTATGTTCATCCTCAGGGACTGATATGCTAAAAGCTAACTACCTAGTTTGCTTGCTTTTAAGGAACATATACTTATTTTAATTTCTTTCATCTCATTTTCAGAGACTTGTCCTCCTGGTACCTCACTCAACCTCCATAGGATCCTATTTTTGAACATCAGGCTTCCTGCTAAACTGGACTTTATCTGTGGCATATTTGCTGCAGTTTTCTGGAAATACTTATAAAAAAAAAAGGACATGGAGTTTCCTGTAGATTAGTTCTGAATGGGAGCAGAGGATTGTGCCACAAGCCAAAACTCCACCCACCGCCTCTTCCTGCTCCACCTCTTCCTGAAGCCTCAGCAGCCAGGACTGAATGCCTGCAGTGGTCTGTGGGTTTTGCCCAGCCTTTCTCAAAAGATTAATTAGCCAGAGACTGAATCATCTGACGTACCAGAAGACCAGACTGTGGAAACATAAAAATGTCTCTCTATTTTTGGATTGGAGGAATATAAACTCTATTTTGATGGAAGGCAGGTGGTGCCTGTGACTTGAGGAAATTTCTAGAAGACCTTCTAGGGTCTCTAGTGCTTGCTCCTCATGAAGCCTATCACACCTTTGCTGCAAGGCCTCCAAGAAGCCTCTGGCTGGCACCAGAGGGAGCAGAAGACCAAGAATCAAGACAGGAAGGAGGCATATGTCCCCTTCCCTA